>NW_005054366.1:2356795-2377373 GCF_000277835.1 Geospiza fortis
CATATTGCAGTTTCTTCTTATTAAAAAACTCTCAGTAGTTGCCCTGAGGTTGCTCCAGGTCTCTGTCACCATGTGAGGGTCTGGTGTCACCCACCCTGCCTGTGGCTGGATGGGATGGGACAGCAGCCCCATCCATGCTGGTGCTGTTGGCATGGCAACCTCAGGGAATGCAGGGGGAAAACCTCATTTTTTCCTGTGAATGACCCAAAAGAGCGTTGTGTTGGTGGCTCCCTGCAGCTCATCATCATCATCATCCTCACCACCAAGGAGGGGATCTGTGGTTTCTCTCTGCCTGGCTCTGTGTTATGGTGCCCTCCGGGATCCTCATCCCATGGCCATGAACTCCATGCACGGAGCACTTGGGATAGAAGGATCCGCCCCAGGGTTCCTGAAGCCCCTCCAGCAGCACCCACAGCTCTTGTGCAGGTCACCCCCAGCCCCTGGGGGCTGTCCCAGCTGCTCACAGCTCCTCGGGACACCTCTGTCAGCATTTCACCCCATCCTTCAGCACCAGTGAGTCACCTTTTCCACCCCCTCTTATTTCAGCCCTCCTTTCAGCCAGGACATTTTGCAGCCTGGGCTTGTCGTGATTAGAAATGTGAGTTTTCAGTGTTCCTCCCTCCCTCTGCCCCGTTCAAACCCTCCATTTACAAAAAGTATTTTAAACACAGAGATCAAAATTACACACCGGCTTAAATGTGTCACTTTTTGGCACGGCCATCTCGTTTCTCAGCCAAGACTTGCAACTGACTTCTGCTCCTCTATTTTATTGATTTCTTTCTTTTTTCTTTCTTTTTCTTCTTTCCACAAGTCCAAATAGCCACTTAACAAAAATAGATTTAACCCCTAAGCAGCTGCTCCATCTTCTTCCTTGGGGTTTGAGCTAACCCAGAGTATTTCCCAATATTTTCCCATGGTGGTGCTCACTGAAGTTTCTCAGCTTCTCCAAGTTGTCTCAGATCCCTCAGTTTGGAGTGAAAGCAGCTCCACACGAGGTGTCCTGGCTTTTCCCAGTTGCAAATTTGGGTTTTTAAATTGAAAGGTGTGACTCTTCAGGAAATAGGGGCTAATTTATAATCCTGCATCTCATTTCTAAGGAGCTCTGAGTTTCTCAAGTGTTGTGGCCTTTAGTGCATCGTGTAATTAAAGGGGGGATTGTGGCTGCAAATGCAAGAGCCAGGAGGAGCCTGGTCTGACCCCACAGGAGCCTCAAGGTTCCTCAAGGAACACACCCAGAGGGTCTCAGCCCCAGATCCAAGCCCTGCCCCTCAGCAGCAGCTGCCAGGCTGGGGGGGATGGAGCTGTGCCCTGGATCCAGAGGAACACCCCATTCCTCCATCCCTCGATCCAGGGGAACATCCCTGCTCCTCCATCCCTGGATCCAGAGGAACCCCCCATTCCTCCATCCCTCGATCCAGGGGAACATCCCTGCTCCTCCATCCCTGGATCCAGAGGAACCCCCCATTCCTCCATCCCTCGATCCAGGGGAACATCCCTGCTCCTCCATCCCTGGATCCAGAGGAACCCCCCATTCCTCCATCCCTCGATCCAGGGGAACATCCCTGCTCCTCCATCCCTGGATCCAGAGGAACCCCCCATTCCTCCATCCCTCGATCCAGGGGAACATCCCTGCTCCTCCATCCCTGGATCCAGAGGAACCCCCCATTCCTCCATCCCTCGATCCAGGGGAACATCCCTGCTCCTCCATCCCTGGATCCAGAGGAACCCCCCATTCCTCCATCCCTCGATCCAGGGGAACATCCCTGCTCCTCCATCCCTGGATCCAGAGGAACCCCCCATTCCTCCATCCCTCGATCCAGGGGAACATCCCTGCTCCTCCATCCCTGGATCCAGGGGAACACCCCCACTCCTCCATCCCCAGCACCTCCCAGACCAGGGCAGCGCTTCCTCCCTGCCTTCATTTCCACCAAACGTGGCCACATCGTTCAAACAACCTCGTGTTTGTGCAGGTAATGATGATCTAGGCTCATTTATGCAAGATTATCCTTTTATCACATTTCCAGACTCATTTATGAGGCTCATGTTTTCCCCCCAAGGGCATCATCAAGTGAGTTAAGTTGTACTATTTGCCTCCCGCAGTGAACTGGCAGGAGCCTACTTCATTGACTGATGAGGGCTGCTGCCTTTGCCAAATAGGGGCTGTGTGATGGATATTTTACTTGTGAATATTAGAGCTGGAAATTAGCATGTTTATTGAGGTAGAATGTGTTTGTTTACATTCTGCTACCCATGGTATTACCTTTTATGACCTGAGTTATTTAGCTGAGGAGAAGCAGAAGCGCTCCCTATCTGGGGGGGGCGGGGGGGCAGAGAGGGGGAATAAAAAAAATAGATTAATGAGCTACTAGATATCAAATTATGCTTTAAGTGAGTGACAGAGAGGCCTTGCTGGGAGCTGGCCCGTTCCTGTCACCTGGGCTGGAGAACAGAGCGGTGGGAGGGAGAGCCTTGGCTCAGTTTTACTTGGTTTTGCCTATGGAGAAAGAGGCTTTGCAGGAGGAAACCACCCAGGGCCTCTTGGGTAGCCCTTGGTGGGGACGTGGGTGGGAAGAGCTCAGGGTCTCAATCTTCACCTGCAGCACCTCCCTTCCTAGGCTCCTTCCCCTCCCATTGCCCTGATTCTAATGGCAGAGCCTGACCAGCACATTTCAGGGCAGAGATGCTTTCCCCAGCCAGGGAAACACAGATCTTACAGAAAGTGACCCTCTTCGTGTCAAATCTCCCCAAAATGTCATTCCTTCCCTACTTCAAGTGGCAGTGGCACATTCATTGTGTGGATTGCAGAGCTGGTGCCCCAGCCCACAGTCAGGAGGGTCTGGAAAATTACACATTCCCAGCTGTACAGAATGGAAGCTGTGAAGTGCTCACACATCAAGTGCTTGGGAATGCAGAAATATTCACACATTCAGAAATGCCTGCCTGGAGCAGGGAATCTGCCTGGGCTGGCTGTGGGACTGGGCACCCTGCTCCTGGGTTTGTGGGGTTCCAGCCTCTCCTGAGCCTGTGTCAGGATTTAATTTGGTTTGCAAGGGTGCCTGCCAAGCTCTCTGACTTGGTGCAGCCTGCAGACAAAACGTGGTTTATATCAAATCAAAGAAATGCTCTCTTTGGTCTTTCAGCAAAATTCAGCTCTAATTTGTGTGGCCTTTAAAGATCCATTGTCACATGTGAGCAGAAGGGAAAGGAATTAATGTTGTGTCAGACAGGGAGCAAGGAGGAGGTGTCAGTGAAGGGCAAAGCTCCTCCTGTGCCCCTCATGAGCTGTGAGGGGCACACAGGGACTGGGAAATCCTCCAAAGTGCCAGCAGCCCTTCCCTGCTCCATGGAATGAGAGCTCCCACCCACCCCTGCCCACCTGCACAGAGTGGAGGGCTGGCAGGTGACGCTGGCAGTGCCACCAGGGCTGTGCCAGAGGCTCAGCCCTGAGAGCAGTGGCAGCTCCCCCCACCCTGCTGTGCCCCCCACGTGTCCTCACTGCCACGTGGCTCTCCGGGGTGACATGGAGACAAACACAACTCCACTCTCACAATAACTGGCAATAAAAATTATGATTGCCAATATCTGGGAGGCACTTGTGAGTCGTGAGATGAAGAGAATTAACAGCTTGAAAAATTGTTGGGCCTGGCAGAAAGCAGAGCTGTAAATGTTGGGATGATTTCCCCCGTGCCATGGCTGTCAGTCAGCAGGGGATGGTGCAAGTGGGATGTGCTGTGGCTCCCACAAGGAATCATTTCCCCTCTCCCTCTTCCTCATGGGTGCTGGAGTTGTTGGAGTGTTTAATATGTGGCAAATGTAGCTGTGCACAGGTCTGTGGATGTGTAAATCAGGAGCATCCCCAGGCCACTTGTGTGTGACAGCAGCCACAAAGTCATTTCTTCCCAATTGCAGGGCCAAAACTTGGTTTATCCTGAGTCTGTGCCTCTTCCTGCTCCCCTAAAGAGCTCTCAGTGTTCCTTTGTCCATGTTCTTCCTCTCCTCATCCTGCTCTTGGCCTTCAAACTCTCATGATGTCATAAATTCTTGGGGCTAATTGTGCGTTCTGCAGGAAATATTCAAAGGCAACACTTTGCCCAACGGGCTAAAATACATTTGCATGAAGTGCTCATTGAGCAATTATGAATAACCTACAAGTTTTAAAAACAGCCTCTTTGTGGCTAATTTGAATGTTTGCTGCAAAGTGCAGCATTTGCTGAATTAATGAGTCATTACAGATATTTCACTGAGCTCTGGTGGCACTGCCTGCTGCTGCTGCAGGAAGGGCTTTTTATTCATCCACTGCACCTGTACCATTCCAGCAACATGCAATGCTTAATTTCTGCAAATTACTCCTACTAGAGCAATATGAAATACAACTAACTTGGGGGAAGGAGAGGTATACTTTAATTAAATCATCTTGCAATTAGTCCTTGAGTGATGAGGTGAAGGTGGTTTATCTCCATGCAGTGGCACCAAACCACTGAGGAGATGCACACAGAGGGAATTCCAGAATTTACAGCGGCCTTCCAGTGCCCTAGGAGAGTTGGAGAGGGGTTGGGGACAAGGGATGGAGGGACAGGACACAGGGAATGGCTTTCCACTGCCACAGGACAGGGATGGATGGGATCTTGGGAAGGAATTCCTCCTTGTGAGCGTGGGGAGGGCTGGGCTGGAATTCCCAGAGCAGCTGTGGCTGCCCCTGGATCCCTGGCAGTGCCCAAGGCCAGGCTGGATGGGGCTTGGAGCAGCCTGGGATAGGGAAAGGTGTCCTTGCCCATGGCAGGGCTGGGGCTGGATGAACTTCAAGGTCCTTTCCAACCCAAATATTCCATGATTTTATGATTTCATAATCAGATGAGTTGTTCAACAATTGGACATTTCCTAAAAGGCTCTGAACAGCTCTTTGCTGCTGGCTTGGGACCACCCATATTTACAGCATTCAAACTGACTCCATGAAAATTTATATTTCCTGAAATGCACTGGGCCCTGATTCTATAGAATAACACAGAGAAACTAAAATATGCCACCAGACAGATGTTTTGTGATGAGGAGGATGCACAATATTGAGCGTAGATACTGGATTTGCTCCTTTGGGATCTTCCCAGCTGTGGGACTCTGGCTCTGCTCCTCTTTTGCACTTTTTTTGTACTCAGGGAGCAGGGAGATGTCAGGCCCTGACACCAGTGTGATGGTCCCCTTTGTCCCTTCCACGGTGACACAGAAGCCAGAGATCCACCCCAAACCTCTCCTAGGTGGGACAGAGATTTCTTCCTCATTTCCCTCGGGATTTTCTGCTGGAGGAGGAGATGAATGGCTGAGTGCTTCCAAAGGCACAACTCCCCCGGCAGCACTTAGCAGGATGTAAAGTTTTCCTCGTGATTTATTGTCCCCAGTGTTTTAGACAGACTAAATATGCTGGCAGTCTGTCCTGGCTGACACTGCAAACCTTGTCTGGTGCACAGAACCCTCCACAGAGAGGAGCATCTCTTGTTTGCAGACATCCAGGAGCCCCTTGGGAAGTCTCTGGGAATTCCTCTGTTGGCAGATTCTGTCCCAAACTGAAGAGCAAATGTTAAACAAAGACATGTGCAGGACAAATCTGTCCTTCAATCACTGTTGTCTAGGTATAAAAAATAAATTTGTATTTTTTTAAAAGCCCCTAAGTGCAGTTTAGCAGCAGAATTTGGGATGAAATCATCAAAGGCAAGGAAATTCAGCAGCAATTCCTCCCTTGCCTCTCAGCCACCTGAGCATTGCAAGAAGCACTGGGATGGAACACAGGGGTAGTTTCATGCCAAATGTGATTTCTTGAAGTTCAGAAAACTGTGTTTATAATAATAGAACTTCAGGTTCTGATAAGCAGCAGGTTCACAAACACATAGCCACACAGGATGCAGACAGCACAAAGCCTGAATTTAGATTTTGGGCTTGTCTTGGGTTGCTTAACAGCCTCAGTGTTACTTAAATGTAGGTGTTTAGTGTGTGGGTGCATGCTCCTCTGTGTGTGTGTGTGTGTGTGTGCATTAATAGCAATTTGTGATAGATGCCTCTGGGGCCCACACATTCAATAAGGAAAAAAGGAGTTTTTATGGGAGATAACATAACTGTTTGCAATTTGGCTATTCATTGTATCTTTGGCATTTTATGTACTGCATTAGCTGAGGCAATTTCATGCATATGGATATAATGCATTAAGTAGGAGCATTTAAATATAGTGAAACTAATTTTATGATGATTAGTTGAAGGAAAACATTGCATTGGTATCATCTATACAGGAGCCAATTTGCATGAAAATGCCCAAAGTTGCTATGCCAACATTTTCTGTGTTGCCGGTCGGGGTCGTCTCTGTGTCAAGACTTTGTATTAAAAATCGGTCTCCAGTGCCCGTGTCTTTTAATTCATTGCAAGCTGTAGGCCATTTGCTCACAAAGCGCTTGCAGTAAAACAAATGAATAGCTAAAATACTCATTTGCATGATTCCCATTTGAAAACGATTCCCCTGAAATTAAGGAAGCGTGTGACTCGGTTGTGAAGATGGATGGGCAGATGAGCCGTGCAATTAATATTTTTCGGCGCTCTCTTTTAAAGCCCTCCTAAGACTCCGAGCAGCACATGCTGCCTCCCAGACAAATTGGGTCCCGCAACAGTTCCAGGGCTGCCATGGCAGCAGCTTGTTCCCACTCTCTCCCCTTTATTGTCTCACTTACATTATGCAGTAATTAAAACTATTTACCATTCCTACTTATCTGCCATCTGCTGCCATGCAAGTTTCCTCTCCTTTATAAAGCCATCTTCCAGGAGAGGAGCGGAGTCAAGGGCGGCCAGGGGGAGGGAGGAGATGCTCCTGCTTTCATTAATAGGTAGCGGACCAGGACGAGGTTGAGTGTTGTAAACAACTGGGTACTTGCACGCAGAGTGTCGTTTTCTGGCATTTACATCTGGCCACCGTGACGGGAGGAGTTTTTTCCTGGTGCAAACGCTGGCACGGGGTGGAGGGGAGCAGGCAGGGCAGGTGCGGCAGGGGATGCTCCTCTGCTTTCACACCAGGGTGGTGCTGGCGGCTCATTGACCCCTCAGCCAAAGCGGGAGGGGTAAATGAAGGGGTTGGGTTGGCTTTGGGTTTGAATGGGAGGGAGCCGGCATTGCGGGATGCAATCCTGCGGTGGGGGATCGCAGCCAGGCTGGATCCGCGGCAGGAGCAGCGCTCCGGGTCAGTGTATGGGAGAAATGCGATGGAAATGCCCAGAGATCTGCAGGGCTCAGGGAAAATACAGAGCTCGAGGCCTGAGGTGCTTAAATCACCGCTGGGGTGGGGACAGCAGCGATGACAGCCAGGTGAACGCAGCCCGCGGAGAGCCCGGTCCTGCGGGCAGATTTAGGGAGGGAAGGGCTGCCCGGCCGGGCTCGTTCCCAGCCGAACGGGGCAATAAAACAGCTCCCAGGGTGCTGCCGCTAATAAAAAGTGAAGAAGCCGGCAATTACTGCCGCCCTCGTCGCGTAACTCATGCTCCAGATTATTTACAGTGACTCTAAAATTTAAAAAAATCCAGTTGGCTTAATTGGCTTTTTCTGCCGTGGGGATGCCAGCGAGGGAGGGCGGCACAAAAGCCAGGGACCAGCACGTTGGAGCTCCGGGTCTGGTCGGGGTAGTCGGGAACAGTTCTCAAAAACACCGAACTTTGCTAAAAAACGCTAAAAAGCACTTTTCAGTTGTACATTCTCCTTTCTTCCAGCTCTGGCAGGCTGAGTTACAGCTCACAAAGCCAGCCATGGCACACAGGACTCTGGCTGAGTTGGATTTTTTCTTAGAAAGCCATGGCAGTTCCATGAGTTTTCCATCGTTCGACTGCAATTGATTTTCTCAGTGCTCTTTTTTTTTATATATAAACACTCAGGTCTGGATTTCAACTCTTTTTCGTGGCAGTCCCTATTTTTGCCACCATCTCTTGGTCTGGGGAAAACATCAAGGGAAAGAAGAAGGAGAAAATGTTTAGTTCTGGGTTTGGGTTCTGAACCATCGGGGCTGTTGGTTTGAAGCATTATCCAAGAAGCTCTGGCAGAAATAGTCCCAAATCTACAAAAATATGCAACAGGGAGAAATTGCTGCACTGGTGTTACAAACAATGCTGGCAAACGCTGCCAGGCTGCTGGGGTGGCTCGCTCAGTGCTCCAGAGATCCCTCCTGCCCACAACTCTGGAAGGATTTCGGGGTTAGGGGAGAACCAGCACTGAGTTTTGCAGCACTTGGTGGGGATTTCTCAAAAGCTGGATGCTCGAAGGACAGTAATTTCCCAACCCATTAAATTCCTTTGTTACCGGGCAAATACTCTTCATTCCTTGCCGAGTACAGCAGAGGGGGCATTGTTGCACCGGATTATTTACAGACACCCGGCTGAAACCCAAAATCACGGGGCTCCTTCTGGTCCTTTTTTGGTGGCCACACTGGGCTGTCCCCTTGGAACACCGGGAGCACCTCGGGCACACCCCAGCAGGATGGGACCACCCCGCTCTCCCCATTGCTCCTGAACCTCATCCAGATATGGCTGAGATCCATAGGAGGATGGAATTTGGCCCCACCACAGTGTAATTTGCTTTTTGTTTGGTGTTGGGCTCCCCCTCACAGCCGTGGTGAGGTTGGGCTGCTAAAGGTTGAGTGAAATCTCTGGAAATCTTAAATATCCCCTTCACTGAAAGTTGAAAAACTGGCTGAGTTTTCTTTATGCCATCCAGCATCCCCATCCCTTTCAGTAAATGATTTTGCATCACAACCCCGCAAAAAAAAAAATTACCATAGAGATCCCATTTAAGGCAAGGGGGAAAAAATAATGTAAAAGGAAATATTTTAGGTAGGAGTTGAACAGCAAATGCTTTTTGGTCTCTGTGGGGAGTAATGATCCACAACAAGGACACAATTCTATATGCATGTAATATTATCACATGCTTCAAAAAGCTTTTAAATCACATAAATGCAGTTATGGACCATTGTACAAAATAAACATTCCACTTGTGTTTAGGCTGTTTTTAGTTCTTTGATCTAAAGTGATGCTTGCAGATTTTATTGCTTTGTAAATTAAAGCAGCTTTGATTTGATTGAACTAAATTAATAAGGCTTCTGCCTTGTTGCAAGATAACAACTACAGTATATTTTGGCTGCACTGCACGTAAGGAAACTGCAGTCTGTAACAATTCCACTGAAGCTTTGTGGAGGATTTCAATACCTATTTTAATTAAAACAAAAGCCACTAATGTGTTCCTTAAAGAGAAAAAAAACCTTGGAAGTCCTTTTAAATCTATTTTAATATGTCTTAAGGACTAGAAGATAAATGGCAGGAGAGCTGGGCTCTGACAAGGGACTTTTTCTCTGCCTTTTGAATTTGCTTCTTGCACGTCTGAGGCGTGGTTCCTTTGGGATACAAATCATGGAATCCTGGAATGGTTTGGGTTGGAAGGGACCTTAAAGCCCATCCCATCCCACCCCTGCCGTGGCAGGGACACCTCCCACTGTCCCAGGGGCCTCCAAGCCCCAGTGTCCAGCCTGGCTTTGGATACTCCAGCAGGGATCTGTGGGCTCTGACCATGCAGGGAAGGTCCTCTGCCCACTTTAACCAATGTGCTGTGACATTTTCCAGCTAATTTCTCCTCTGTGGGGCTCTCCAGCACAGTCACCATCTTTAAGTTACTCTGGAGAGGCTCCTGTGGCTCACAGGAAGGTTTGGGACATGGACATTCCTGGTTCAAACCATCTGATCATTTTAAGGAAGGTTTTTGTTGCCTGTAGGTCTCCTTGGGGATTATTCCCCCCCTTGGGAAGTTTGAAACCAGAACTGCTTCTTGCTCAATTTCATTTCCCAAAAAAAAAAGCCTTCAACAAGAGCTGCTCTTTGAAATCTCTAACAATAAAAAAAAAAGCAGTGCCAAAAAGACAGAGCTGCCACATCCTGACCACAGGGGCACCGTGGGAGGAGTGCAAGAACAATTTCCTGCAGGGAAAATCTGGGAGCAAACAGACTCCATTGGTGGGCATCCCTACATGCCCCATCCCTGGAAGTGTCCAAGGCCAGGTTGGGCACTGGGGCTTGGAGCAACCTGGGATAGTGGAAGGTGTCCCTTTAATATCCTTTCCAACTAAACCTTTCTGGCATTCTGAGATTCTGGGATCTTCTGGGGTTCCCAGACACAACTGCAGCTGGGAGGGCTCAAGCCTCAGCTCTCCCTGCACATCTCCAGGGATCTGGGATGGCAACAGCCAAAGAAAGTGCATAAGTTCCCTCAAAATCTCTGTGGCCCCATTCCTGCAGCCCCTGGTTCAATGCTGCCGCATAAGGGACAGTGTTTGCTCACAGGCTCCATCCATTTTATCCCAGAAACTCAGACCCATCCAATCTCCCCTCCTTCACCACGTGGGTGGATCTGCCCCACACAGCAGTGCTGGGATGCTTCCCAGGGTTTTTCTAACTGGTTTGGAGGGAGAGATTTGCTGGCCCAACCTTTGCATGGGCAGGTGACCCCTGGTCCTGATGCTGAGCCCCTGCTCAGCATCCCCTGATATTCCTCCAGTCTCTGCTGTGAGCTCAGTAGTGGGATGAAAAAAATCCCCCCAGGCTCATCTCCCCCAGCAGCAGCCCCAGCTCCCCATCCTTCCCCTCCTTCTTACTCTTTTCATAAATAATTTTAATATAGTCCAGAGTGGCTCAAAACAGGAAACTCTGCTGTTTTAGTTTGGTCTGGAGTCAATTTTCCTAATCCCTGCGGTGGAGTTGCTAAGTTACCCTATCCCAGGGCCCTCGCTGCTGTTTTCATGTGGAAAAAAAAAATAATAATCATAAAAAAAAAAAATCAGTTCTTCCCTAAAGCGGCAGAGTTTGGGAGAGCTGTGGCTCGTTCCCGTGCCAAGGGCTGGGCACAAGGAGCCTTTGCAGAGCTGCCCTCTGAAATCCCCTTTGAAACCCGGCCCTGGAAAAGCCAAGTCCTGGGCGGCTTGGGCGAGGTCAGGAGGGTCAGACAGAGATGAAATGAAAGACAAACAGCGGCCGTGGAAAGCTCTCCCCGCCATCTCCTCGGGCCTAATGAGCCCTGGCTGCACGCCTGGACCGAGGCCAAACATTCATTTACCACAAATCTTCTGTAAATGATTACATTACCTTACATTAGTTTCTGTAGTACCCCCAACTGTTCCTTCCAAAGCAAGTTAAGCAGAAGGAAAGCTGCCACTTCCCTGTAATTATTCTCCCTTGGCCACTGGGCCACGCTCCTCCCATGTCTCCTGCCCAGAGGTGTGGGACAGAGTGGGACAAATCTGCCCTCCTGCAGTGGCCTCTTGGACACCGCTGCCTTGGATGAGGGAACGGTGGTTCCCGGTGTGGGATGGAGAGGGTGCAGAGCAGGGATGCTGCTGGAGGTGCAGAACCTCCCCAGAATTGCAGCTGGGAACAGGAGCAGGTCATAATCATGGAATGGCTTGGGTGGGAAGGAACCTTAAAGCTCACCTCATTCCAAGCCCTGCCAAGGGCAGGGACATCTTGCCCTAGAGCAGGATGCTCAGAGTTGCTTCACACCAGCAGTGATGGCTTGTCCTTTTGCTCCTGGGGTCTCCTTGGCTGCTGGAGGTCCCTGGGGTTGAAGTTTGGGCCTCAGCAGTGTGACCTGGCTCACAGGGAGGGAGGCCATGGCATCCCTGATGCACTCCAGGCAGGGCAAAAGGCTCAGAGAACTCTTTGGCTTGTGAGCTCCAAGTGTGGTGTCATCCCAAATCTGGAAGTTTTAGAGAAACCTCATCTCTCCCTAAACAATTCCTCTTTTCTCCCACTCCCTCCTTGCCCTACAGCAAAACCACTTGGCACAGCCCCTCCTCTCTCTGCAGCGATTCCCCAGCTCTCTCCTCTGCTGGACTGGTTTGTCCAAGCTGTGTTTGCCTTCTGGGGCTCCTCTCTCCAGTCCAGCCGTGTGCCTGTGAGTGATGAAAGAGCAACTGGGCCCTTCAGCCGGGTGCAAACTCACGCTCTGCTGGTGTGAACTACTTTTCCTTGATGGGATTGACAACCACACGGTGATTTCTCCCCTCTCCACTCCTCCTCACATGACAGATTCCTGTGGCTTGCAGTACAGGGCCAGTTTATTTATTTTCTCCCAGCCCTACATGTGCAGCCCATGTTGCAGAGAGGCAGAGTGATCCCTATCCTGACAGTTTTCCATCTCCCCAAGGCACAGGAAATAGCATTGCTTCTCCTGCCAGGGCTGGAGTTACACTGGAGGCTGGGGCTGGGGGTGGTTTGATGCTCAAAAAACCCTTGGGAAGATGCTTTGAGATGAGCAGCAAACTAAAAATAACCCCTGGGAGTCAATTCTTTCTTAAATTAATCCAGGGAGCACCGGGGCTTTCTGTTATTCCCAGGTGTGCTCCCCTCCCTGTGTCCTCCCTCCCTTCTTCCAGCCTTTTCCCCAGGCCTTCTGCTAATCTGCCATTTGTTATTGATTTTATTTAAGCTGCAGCAGTTTGTTATTATTATTAATTCCAGGCACATTTTTAACAGCAGTAATAGGCTGGAAGAGAGAAGTGCTCTCATTTGCACACCCCTTCTCTCTGGAGGTGATTTAAGCCCATCCATCTCTCCAGCACAGAAAAAAAATGGGAAAGGGAGATAAAGGCTGTTAATGGTGAGTTTAAAGTGCTGAAGTGTGAGTGTGAGGGGTGGGAGGTGACACCAGGAGGTGTTTAATTATCATCCTGTGCCATCACAGGTGATAAGGGAATGGAGCTTCTGCTGCCTTGTGGGAACCCAGGACAGCAGTGCTGATCCTGCAGTTCCTCCCCATTAGACAGACGGCCCAAGTAGCCAAATATTGGCTTAAAATGTTGTGATTTGGCCACACACTGGCAGCTTGCTCTGGAGCTTGTCTTGTGCTGAAATCCAGAGGTTCATCCAAGGGAGTGGGGATGGAGGGAGCTGCTGCTGCTCCTCGGTACATCCGTGCTCCTGCAGCTGATGTTTGCTGCTCACACCAGGGGAGGATTTTCCCAGCAAGGGAAAATGCCTTTATGAAGGGGAATTTTGGAGTAGATAACTCCTGGATTATGGTTGGCAAGCGCTGCCTTGCTTGGAGACACCAAGCACCCCCAGAGCTTGAGGCTGCCCTTGGAAAACCTGTGGGATTCCTGTGGCATCTTCCCCTTCACCTCCTGAAGTGGAGGAGCCTTTTCCAGGGATGAGGGACGGTCACTGCTGTCCTGGGAGGCCTGGTGTGGGCAGGAGCTGCTCCTGGTGCCATCACTGCCATTGATGCCATCACTCCATCGATGCCATCACTGCCATCGATGCCATCACCCCATCGATGCCATCACTGCCATTGATGCCATCACCCCATGATGCCACCGTTCTGTTGCCCCCGGGCACACGGCTCCGCTGTGCCTCTGGCCTGCAGGGGATGAAAGCAATCAGAATAACAGCGGGACACGAGCTGTGTGACGGAAAATCCCAATTCTGAGGCATCACAAAGGGACCCTGGTTTGATCCGAAGTTGCTGCTTGCAGGAAGTTTGCCTTTTGTTTGATCTATTTTGCGCATCCCTATTAAATAACTAATTATTTAACATCTTTTAAAGCTTTGCTATATATTACAACAGGCAGGACACAAATGGCTGCTTTTAATAATATAAAAGCCCATTAGCTTCATTTACTGTTAATGTTAAAATAAACATGAGGCAATTTAGATATACTATTCCAATTTCACGGAAACTTTGATGTTTTTCTTCTCCACTCACATAATTAAGGGAAAAAACTACTAATGATATTAAGTTTGTACAGTGTTAATGACAGAAACAAGCTGCAGTAGAAATTGCAGCCATTAATATGGAAAAATAAAATATTTAACACAGGAGATAAATGAAAGCAATTTTAATAAAGTAAAATGAAGAAAATTAATTTTAGAAACTTTCAGCATTCTTAAAACGCTCTCGGTTTGTGACACGTTTTGTGTGGTTTTCTGGTCGGGATTACTTATGATTATTTTTAACACCTACCTGATTTCTTTTTTTCTCTTCCCATTGTTTTCTCTGAAGGTCGGATTCTGCCCTGATTTACACCCCATAACCTGGCAGCAGCTAAAGGTGAGCTCATCCCTAGGAGATGCTTTATCACAACCTTTTTTTTTTGGGAATCAGGAGCCCTTCAGGCATTTCAAACCCCCAAATGCCATCTGGGGATACAGGGTGGTGCTGCCTCTTGGGGATGGGGCTCATCCAGGTGGCACCAGCATGGAGATGCAGCATTCCAAGGGAATGTGTGGCAGGGTTTGTGGCTCAGGAGAGTTGGGGTTGGGAACAGGGTGCTGTGGGGCTTGAAGGCTGAGCCTCAGGGGCACAGAGAGCAGCTACGGGGGCTCTGCTGCAGCAGGATCTGGGCTGAGACCACCACAGCGTGGAAATCTGAGTCCTGGGAGCAACCTGGAGCTTGGCCAGAAACCAAAGGGGTTCTGTGGTCAGGGCAGGAATAACCTGTGGGGCGCAGCAGCCAACACCAGCCTGTGCTCCCCATCCCATGGGCTCTGCTGCCACGGAGCCCAGAGCAGTGAGGAGCATCCCTCTGCTCCCCATTAAACCTGCTTCCCACAGGAGAGGGGCAGGGAGGGCTCAGCCCCAAGCAGAGAAGCTCTTGCTTCATGGCTCAGACACCCAGGCCTCATCATCCTGCTCATTTTGGAGCCCCTAAAGTGAATCCATTCCCAAGAACAGTCCATTCCCACATTTCCAAACTTTGGAGGGATGACAATTGGCACCCACGTACATTTTAGCCTCTCTGCTGCCTCTTCCACACCATCAGCTCCATCACTAACATGTGGCAGCCTTTGCCAGCAACCCATTTTTAGCAACAGCTTCGTGATTTTTTTTTTTTTTATTCTGATGCATTTTTTTACAGGAAATGATTAATTAAAAGAATTCTTTTCATTGCCATTAATAGTTTTGCAGACAACCCAACGAGATAATCATCACATGCTGGCAATCACTTGCCATCAATTATCCCCACGCTGTTGCTGTCAGTGGATCACAGCCCCTACCTGGTGGGAGTCACTGCTGGTGCCACCGAGGCATTTTCCAGAAACTTTGCAGGACTGGGGAGGATGGGAAACAGCTTCCAGACAGGCTCTGAGATTGATATGCACACCAAAGGGAAATGCATTAAACTATTTAACCGCCTGGAAATCCAGCATAATGAACATCCAAAGGTATCTTATTACTAGTTCACTGTAGCTTGCCTTTATTTATTTGTTAGCATTTAAATTTTGTTCAATTAGTTCTTGTGTTGGGAACTCTCTTGCTGCAGGGGT
Source organism: Geospiza fortis (assembly GCF_000277835.1). NCBI lineage: Eukaryota > Metazoa > Chordata > Aves > Passeriformes > Thraupidae > Geospiza > Geospiza fortis. Next base: position 2,372,113 of record NW_005054366.1, read on the forward strand.
GGGGCCTGCTGAAGACCCTCAAATCTGTGGTTTTGCTCAAGTGGGAGTGGGAAGGGAGAGGGATGAGGGATGGCAGACAGGGAACAGCCAGGTCAAGGATGGTGGCAGCACTGACAGGGACCTGGCCTTGTGGAATTTGGGTGGCCCTGGATGAGCTCTCCTGTCCTCTGTCCTGCTTCCCCACCCAGGGCCCATCACCACCTGAGCCAGGGCTCATCACCACCTCCACTCCCCGTTCCCACATCACAGAATCCTAAAATGGTTTGGGTTGGAAAGGACCTGAAAAATCATCACATCCCATCCCCTGCCATGGGCACTATCCCAGGCTGCTCCAAGCCCTGTCCAACCTGGCCTTGGACACTTCCAGGGATCCAGGGGCAGCCCCAGCTCCTCTGGGCACCCTGTGCCAGGGCCTGCCCACCCTCACAGGGAGGGATTTCTTCCCAAAATCTAATCAAAACCTATCCTCTGGCAATGTTAACCCACTACCCCTTCTTCTGTTACTCCAGTTCCTAATGAATTTCCCCTCTGCAGCTTCCCTGTAGCCCCTTCAGATCCTGGAAGGGGCTGTGGGGTCTCCACAAAACCTTCCCTTCTCCAGGCTGAGCAGCCCCAACTGTCCCAGCCTGTCTCCATAAGGAGGTGCTCCAGTGCCCTGATCACCCCATGGCCTCCTCTGGAAGTGCTCCAACGTTTCCATGTCCATCTTTTGTTGGCAGCACCAGAAGTCAGCACTGTTTTGCTGGTGCTTCCCAGCCTGACTCTAGGATGTTTTAGGAGAAACCCCAAAACCTTCACCCCAGGGCTGTGTGTGTGTCCCCAGTGAGGTGTGGGGAACACTGGGGAGCTGTGGTGGCCTCCTGCTCTCCCTGGGAAGAGCCAGGCACCCAGTGAGCAGAGATTTTGGGAGACTGGACCAACGTGCTCAGCAATGCCTGAGCCTCTCAAACGTGCCAGAAGGACATTAAATGGAATGTATTCAGTGCTAAGAATTATGGTATCTTTAGAACCTAAAGTGTATAATTAAATTATAACATCTGAGATTGGAATTGCTTTCTCACTTGTAGGGGAAAAAATAAGACATTTTAATAACATGTCATAAGTTTTACAGTTATTGGATTTTCAAATTGTTTACAAAAGCAATATTGTTCAATTGCATTGTTGTTTTGTTGGGTTTTTTTTCTTAAGTCTTTTGATAAAAAGAATAAACTAACAATAATGTTCCCAGGAGGTAGAACAAAATTGCATTTCACTTTTGTTATTTGTTTAATTATCCATTTAGCCAGTCAGTATATAAAACTCATTTTCAGCAGATTCCTCCTCAAAGTCTCTGGCTCCAGCTGTAACTGCAAAGAGCTTTCAACTTTTATTTAACATTAATAAGCCAAGGAAATCCTGGTGTTCAGGTACTGCAGCACCTTGCCTGCCATTCCAGGGACATGGGTAGGAGAGAACATCAGGCTGGTAATTCTCAGTTTTTAGGATTGGAGGGGAACACTGGCTCACAGTGTCCTGTTTATTTTCAATAGGAAACCACAGGGGACTCCTAAAAATCAACAGTCCCTGGTGGTTTTGCAAATCTTGAGCAGTTTGAGGGGGCTGTGAGCTCTCATTCTAAGCCTGCTGGGATTCTTTTCCTGGCTGTTTCTCCCTGTTTGTAGGAGGAGACCTTGGTCCAGGATAGGGATTCTCCAGGCCATGACCTGGCTGAGGTTCGCATTTGAAAGGTGACTTGTGTTGGGACAGGACCTGATCCCATGGCAGGTTTGGCTGGTTGTGTCTTGGTTTAGAGGAGATTTAATTAATTCATTTAATCAGTAGCTTTCTGTCTCCATGAAAATGTCTGTATTTCTATAAAACCATCAGTCCCAGCAGCCTTTAAACCCGTGATTTGCTTGGCAAGGAGAAGTTGGGCATAGACTGGAATCCCACCAAAGCACTCAGTGGTTCATCTGTGTAGATGCTCAGGTTGAAGCTGTTCCTGTTCATGGCAGGGGGTTGGACCAGATGACCTTGAAAGGTCCCTTCCAACCCAAACCACCCTGTGATTCTATGATTTATGATTCTGTGATTTTATGATTCTATGATTTTCATTACTCTGTTTCCATTATGAGGAAGCACTGCACAATATTTCCATCGGTGTTTTCTCTCTTTCAGCATCTCCTTCCAGAGGCTGATTCCTGGTGTGTTTGAAGCACAGTTGCTGATATTCAGGATCATCTTCCAGCCCCTCCCGACAGCAGGGAGCAGCAGGATCCCACCCATTCCTGGGAGCTTCGCAGGACACCCCAGTGATAAAACCTTGGTTTTTGGGATTTATGGGCACATAACCCCCCAGAACAGCACCTGAGCTGGAGATTGTGGGAAAACAAAACCAAAGAGGTGTCAAATGGAGCCACCTTCTTTCCCAGCCTGCATCCCTGGGATGAGGCAAAAGAAAGATCTATTCCATCCCTCTGGATGAGCAGCCTGCTCCTCCTGCCAGCACATATTGGCTGTTAAATGCTTACCCAGCACCGGGAGGGGGTTGTTAGGAGCAGTGAATTCCTTTGATAAGTTCCCAGGTCATAAAGATGTTTGACTCCTCATTTGCACGTTCCTCTTGGAATCGATCAAAGCGGAAAAGCTGGAGGGTAAAAATCGATAAGGGAGAAGGGTCTGTGGGAAGACATATGGATAGAGCTGGGCAGGGGCAGGGCAATCAGTTATTGTGCTAATTGATGGCAGGATGAGAACTCAGAATTGATCAGAGGCTGCCTGAGCTGATACAACTCAGTGGCTCCAGAATCCTGCTCTGGAGATCTCTCAGAGGGATGCTCGGATCAGCTGCACCGTTCCCTACCCACTCAGCTGCAGGGGTTTATTGACAGGGAAAAGCAAAATGAGCCTGGCTCTGGGTTAGATCCCTCAAAAAGCAGGACTCTGACAGTCAGTGCTTCTGCTATTCCAGCAGATTTCCACTGCTATGTGGATCCAGGGGCTGTTGGTGTATCCATGAATCACCCACCTTCTCCTCCACTGAGGGTTTAGAGCAACCTCTGCCTCCCACCAGAGCACCACAGGACATCAGGGATAAATAATTCACCCTCCTGACACTCTTGTGGGCCGGAGTCTGTCCAAAGGAGAGAGGAGACTGAGGCACAGGCACAGTGAAGTACCTGAGTCTCATCCAGAGGACAGAGAAGAGCTGGTTGCTCCTTAACCTCACTGCGAGAGGAGATCAGAGATCAGGAGATCGGCTGTGCACCAAGGCTGTTCCCATTTTTTGCAGAGTGTTCCCAGCACTGCTGCTGTGGGATGAGACAGGAATCCTCCTGCCCCAGGCTGCCTTGGAAGGCACAGGTTTGACATTCCCAGTGAGTATTTCTGGATGAAACAGAGCTTGAACACCAGAGGGAAGCCTACAGACCCCTTTTCTTGGAAGGTATGCAATCAGATAAACCAGATCCAATCCACCTGCCCTCCAGGCGGGAATTCTCATTTTCCATGGGGCAAACTGTGCTCCAATTCTCCTCCCTGCAGTTCCTTGAAACAAATCATACTTTGGGGATAATTTCTGGAAGATCTGCCCTGAAGCTGGATGGGAGAAAGGTCAAAGCCACCTCCATTGCAAAGCTCCAGCAGCAACCCCTCAACAGGAACATCAGTGCCAGCACTGGGAATTCTGAAGATCAGGTAAGAAAAAAAAGAGTTTAAACAAGGATCAGCCCCGGGGCAATGGGGTGGCAGGTGACCAGGTAAGGTTCTTCCAGTCCTGTGCCCCTTCCTTGGCCACAGGGAGCTGCCCAGAAAGGGGCTCTGCTGGTGCCCAGGTACCTTGGGCTTTTCACTGCCCTGCAGCCAAGAAAAGGAAAGGAAAAACAAATTTCTTAGTAACAGCTGTGTTTCCTTAACAGACAACTGTTCCCTTAAAACATCCAGGATGACGAGTTGACAGTAATGAAGTAACATCTGTCCAATCAGTGCACTTTTTGGCAGCTCTGGAGCCTCTGAGTGAACGTTCCCTAATGTTCACCAGACACTCGCAGCACCTGCTCTGCACCCCCAGCCTCTTAGGCTGCCTCCAAATGCAGAACAGATGTGAGGGCTGAGATAAAAAGCTTCCCCAAACAATCTATCAGTCTAATAGCATTGATCAGATAAAACTATCCTGGAACATTGCTTGTTTTGCTGCGGGCACCTTCCACCTTTCCTGGGCATCAACCCTGCTGTTAACCCTTGCAGGGGTGCCCGGAGGGAGGGTTGGGGCTCTCAGGACCTGGCAGGGCCCACAGTCCTGTTGTGGGCTGCTTTTATTATTGTTGTTGTTGTTTTGTTGTTGATGTTTTGTTATTGATGATGGTGATTATTAAGTACATGGTGGGATTTTTGGGGTGTCCTGTGCAGAGCCAGGAGTTTGTCTCAGTGATTCTTGTGAGTCTCTTCCAACTCAGGATAATCTATGATGCTGTTGATAGTGCTGGGAGCAATAGTGGGAGAGAAAGACCGTCCATGGATTAAGTGAGGTGTTTTCCATGGGGGCATGGGGATGCTGTTGACATTGCATATGGCACTGGGAACACCTGGCATATCCAGAGCAGCTTGTTCATGGCAAACGAGCAGGGAAGACCAGCTTGGGCAGCTGTGAAATTCATCTTCTGAGGGGCAGCTTGTCCTGGCTGTGGAATTCCCCTTCTGAGGGGCCATTTGTTCTTGTGTGACCCGGTGCAGGGAGAACGGGGCTGGAAGGATGGGCTCTGTGGATCTAGGAGGAGACCAGGAGATGTTGATGTCTCTGCATCACCCCCAGCTCCCTGCTGCTATAGAGAATTATGGAATCACAGAATGGCTTGAGTTTAAGGCTCCTTAGAGCTCATCTCATCCCAAGCCTGGGCAAGTGGCACTTTCAGGACTGTTTATTTTCTCTCAAATTAGCTCAGGCCCAGCTGCAGCTCGGGGGTCAGCAGCTCCCGGCCCTGGAAGGTGCTGCCATGGCTGGTTTTTGCTGTTCGTTTCTCAGCAGCCCCTTTCATCCCCTTGGCTCGATGTGCTGAGAGGGTGCCTGGGCTGCCCTCCCTCATGGGGACACATTTCTGGGCCTGTGCAGTGACAATACGAGCAGCCACTCTCCTTGCCCTGGCTTTGGCTTGGCAGGCCTTGCCGTGCAGCCGGGAGGGGTGGGAGCGCCTGGGAAACCGGGGAGCAGCAGATCTGCCCTTTGCGTTAGGGGGAAAGCAGGAAAAGGAGGAAAAGGCAGGAAAAGGAGGAAAAAGAAGCGCTGC
>NW_005054366.1:2377387-2380128 GCF_000277835.1 Geospiza fortis
GAACGGCGGGGAGAGCTCGGGCCGGGCTTCCACAGGGTCCTGGGGCTTTCGGCTTTGCCCTCTCTGCTGCGCGGGCTGCATTTGGAGCAGTTAAATCATCAGAGGTTACGTTGGAGGGAGCCTAAAGCCCATCCAGTGCTACCCCTGCCATGGCCAGGGACATCTTCCACCATCCCAGGGTGCTCCAAGCCCCAGTGTCCTTAGCCACTGCCAGGGATCCAAGGGCAGCTACAGCTGCTCTGGGAATTCCAGCCCAGCCCCTGCCCGCTCTCCCAGTCAGGAAATCCTCCCCAGTATCCATCTAAATCTCTCCTTTCCCAGTGGGAACCTATTCCCTGTGTGCTGGGGAGGGATCCCTTTGGGACAAGGGATTCCCTCCATCCCTTGCCCCAAATCCCCCTCCAGCTCTCCTGGAGCCCCTTTAGGCACTGGAAGAGGCTCTGAAGGTTCCCTTGAAACTTCTCTGTTGGCTCCTCTCTTCCTGCTCACAGTTCCTGGTACCAAATGTAAGTTATTTAAACCTGGGCCGCTCATACAAATTAAATTCATTTATAAGAAGCCAGAGCATTAATGGGTACACCTGTCTTTTAAAACTCATGGGACTTCAGTGATCTATTCTAGCTCAGAGCACACATATGGACATATTGTGTTATCTTTTGAGCTGGAAGGGAATTTGATATCAAAGTTAACTATCCTGGGAGCTTCTGGGACAGGGATTGCCCTCACAGGCTGGCAGCAGAGCATGGCAGGCCCTGCCATGATTCCAGCTACTATGGGACAAAAACCTGGATTTGTTGTCCCATTAACACAAAGCCAAGATGAATTAGCAGAGGTACAAGGTGAAAGGTTTGTCTGCAGGATCGCTTGGAGTCAAATAGAGGGTCTCAGCTCATTTTGCATGAAGTGCAGCCAACTATACCCTCAGCATCAAGGCTCAGGGCCATTGAGTTTATGTGCATTGATTTCACACCTTCACTCATTTACCTTCCCTCTCCCCAGTCCTTTCCTGCAGATAAATTTAAGGCCCAGCAGAGAAGGAACATCCTTAGCTGGAAAAATCAACTGTGGCAAATTTGCGATAAAAGTCAATCTTCCGTGCACCTTTGTTTTACTGGGTGTTGTAAGAGATCAGACATCTATTTTATCCAGCTGGATTTTCACCCTGGGCATGCTGAGTTTTCCACAGGATGGATCGAACAGGAGCGAGGTTGTTGTGCTTTGCTCTCCTGAAGCCCAGTCCCACCAGCAGCACTCCAGATCCGTGGAAATACAGATCCTTAGGCGAGGATGCTGGGCAGGGATTTCTGTATTTCTTTTTTAGGCTGGAATTCGAAAAATTTTATTTTTAGGAAAACCAATTGGCTGTACAGGCACATTTATCTGAAGTGGGGGATATTGGTCCAATGTTGCAGCAACAAGGGGAGCACCTCACCCCCCATTTCTGGTGCTGTTTCTGGAGCTGTGGCCCCTTTTTCTTGCTGGGGTTCTCCACAGCAAACATCAGCTTGCAGCTCCTTTACTCTTTCTTCCTGCCTTATGCTGCAAACTGAAACAAATCATTGCCTTTAGCCCAGGAAAAAATAAAATCTGTATTGTTTCCTGCATCCTTTCCAGTCCCCATTCTCTTTCCCCACTCCAGCACAGTTATCCAGTTTATAAATTTGACAAATGTGTGTCAGGGCACTTCAGACATCAACGCTGAGTTGGTTTTATTGGCAGCAGTGAGATCCTGGGCACATTTGCAAGAAGCATCTCAGAGCTGTGGGTCCAGAAGTGGGAACTGCTGGTATGAGCTGGGCTCATCCTTACGGAAAAGCCTTCCCTATCCCCTGAGGGACCCAGTTCTCCTGCAGGAGAGCCACAGGCCTTGGCTTTGCCAAGTGTTTATCCCACTGGAGCAGCGCAGCCCCAGCTGCGAGGCATGAGCTGGATGAGGCATCTCCTTCCAGGCTTTGTTTGGACAAAGCAGCGCTGCTCCCAGCTGCAGTGTTTGATCTTTTCCAGAGCTGAGGAGATAAGAGCAGGGTCCTCAGGGAGCTGGGAAATCCTCCCTGCTCTGCAGAGTGAGGGAACGCTCTGTGCAGCACTGGGACCCTCAGGGGAGGGGGTGCTTTTCTTGTAGTCCCATAAATCACAGTTCCAAGGCTGCTCTGTCAGAAGGGAAGAGCAGGGAAGGGGCAGTGGAGCAGTTTTTAACCCTGGATCACCTGGAGAGCTGGGATGTGCCCTGGTGTGGCAGAGTTGCCCTGTGTGTGCCAGTGTGGGAGCTGCACTGCTCTGCCCCACTCCCTCATTTGTAACTGGTAATTAAAAGCAGAGCAGGTCAAGGAAAATGTCCACAGTCATCACATCTTCCCCTAGAATAAATCTCTCTTTCTAAGTAGAATGGGAGAAGAAAGAGGAGGAAGAGGTGACTTAGGGGAGGAAGGATATTCTGGAGTAAGGAATGCCCAGGGTGGCACCACTGTGAGCCCCACAGAGAATTGTGGTGGAGCAACCTCCTCATTCACAACCATCAGCGTTGGGGGTGACCGTAGGAAAACAGTGACCAAAACTCCTCATGGCCTTTGCTATGTGTATCCCACAAAAATGTGCTTTCATCCCAGAATAACGGGGCAGAAAGTCTGTGGTTTTGTCCCTGGCATCTACAAAAGGGATAAAAACCCCCTTATCTCTCATAGCCATAAATGGCTGCTTTTCTTAGGGATTTGGGAACAGGGTGACCTGGCATGGGGTGATTG
>NW_005054366.1:2380138-2380346 GCF_000277835.1 Geospiza fortis
AGCATGAATTCCTCCTGAAAGGTGTCCTTCCCTCAATCTGCTCTTTGCCGTGTGAGTAACAGGGAACCTCAGCTCTCTGTTATTAATATGCCATCAGACCATATGTTCTCAGCCTCAGCCCATATGTATTTTTGAAAAGAACCACCTGTGAGTAATTCTGCCTCCTCAGAGGAGTGAGTAAAATCTGCTTCGGTGTGTGTGTGCTGTG
>NW_005054366.1:2380356-2383595 GCF_000277835.1 Geospiza fortis
CTCCAGGTTTTTAGGGAATTTGTAGGAATTGCGCTGTTTTGGGCCCGCCCTGCTGCGGCTCGGGGGTTACCTGGTCCCCGTGCCATCACCTGTGCCACCTCACCGCAGCACAAAGCAGCCCTGAGGAGAGGCCGTTGTTGTTTCCAGGGAATGGACGGTTCTGCTGTCTCAGGTTATTTGAACAGCTGCCCCGCGCGGTGCAGGCGGAGCCGGGATCTCAGCGCTGCCGGTGACTCACCTCCGCTGCCAAGGACAAAGCACAGAGCCAGCGGGGATGCCAAGGGTGAGAGGCTGCCCTGCTCGGGGTGCTGCCAGGGCTCAGTTACCCCAGACAGGCAGAGCTGTGTGCCTGACCTGGCCACAGGCTCCTTTTTATTTACCTCTGTTTTTGAAGGATTTCTGATGGACCAAGGCCCTTTGCAGAGCTCTTAGAGCCTCTCACCCACTGCAGCCCTAAAGGATACCCTAAAGACAGTTGTGACTCTCCCATTTTCTGAGGGTTAAATCCCTGTCTGAGCTGCTGGGGATGGCTGCACTCCCAGCTGAGAGGCAGAAGGACAGACCCACTGAGAGGGGCAGCTGCCCTTTGGAAAGAAACTTCACCTTTATGGTTTCAGGGAAGCCAAGGCGCTATTGCAGCAGCAACCACGGGCCAGTGAAAGTCTGGAAGTAGCTATTGTTTGCAGATGCAGGAGAAAATGTTTGCTAAACACGTAATGAATCAGTGTTTTAAGGGATTGAAACCACATGCCTGTGTGGCTGATGTGTGGATTTCTTCATGGTAAAAAGTTAATGAAAAACTTTTGGGCAAGCCAGTTCCAGTAAGCCATATAGCCCAAGCCTGTGTGATGCTGGGAATGCAGGAGAGAGGAGTAGAATTTTTTGAAAAATGCTGTGAATACAACAGAGGAGTTGTTTCCCATCCCTTTCATGCCCTGCCCGTGCTCTCCTCACTCCCCTGGCACACACGTGGCAAAGCCCGGGATAATTCCTGTCCCTTGCAGGGCACTGCAAGAGGGAAGAGTGCGCATGTGGAAACCCGGCACCTTGGATCACTCCCCTCCGTCTGAGCAGGCTGGCTGGAACTCACAGAGGCTTTTTTTCCCTTGCAGACGGAAAATATTCCTCAGTGGAGCCCCAGGATTTGAGTGACACAACAATAATATTCCCTCCAAGTGTATGGGGCAGCCAGGTGAGAGAGGCTTTGCTGGCACCGCCGGGGGTGCACTGACGCCGGCTCCTGGCCCCGGCTGGAGGCTTCGAAGCACACGATGCTTTCCAAGTGGGATGGCACCTGGAGATTTGCACCTTCTCCAGCCTGGAAGGAGCAGCCTGAATGACAGTGCCTTGCTGAGGCTGTGCTGCATTCAGTGCCCAGGTATTTTCCACCACGGTTTGGTTTTCAGGGGTTAAAATTGCCCAAGAGTTACACCCCAGATTTTATCAGGGCTTCAGATTTGGGTTTAGTAGGAGAAAATCCAAGCTTTTGGGAAAGTTGTTGGATTTCAATGCTCACTGCATCCGATCAGGGGAGCCATTCAGAAACATCAGCTCCCTGTGGCTTGGCAGAGAGCAGATCTGCTCCCAGCACACAGTGCCAGTTCAAAGGGACAGGGAGGTCACTGGTGCTGAGGGGACAGCAGCATCACCAGCCGGCACCAAGCTCCTAGCCACCCACCAAATGCCAGTTTGGGCAGGAGTAATGCAAATTGCTGCTTCCCTGTGTCATCCAGGGCACTCAGCAAAATCATAGAATGGTTAAAGTTTGGAAAAGACCTCCAAGGTCATGAAGTCCAACCAAGTCCTTCAGCATACGTTTAACACCACATCTACTCAAGATTCAGTTAAGCATGATTGCTCATTTTAGTGCCTCGGTGTGGCTCAGGCATCAGATACAGTTGCTGTATGTGCCATTCCCTTTTAACCTGCTTTCCTCTCTATCATTTGGGCAGCAAATGCTTGCTCAACCCCACTCTGCTCCAGCTGCAAAGCTTCACTCCTGCTTTTTAGAGAAATTAGGAAGTTGTATGTTGTGCAAACAAAGTGTGCCATGTGTGGCGTGAGAGTTTCATTCATTCATTTGTTTAGGAGAAAGAAAGGGAAAAGCAAAAGGGCCCAGTGCAAGTAAGAAAACAGAAATTGGGAAATAAGATCTGAGTGACGATCATTTCAGGCCCACTGGGGTTATGCATCATGTGTCAGGGTCTGGAAGGGAAATGGGTTTATCAGATCCTTTGCCTTTTGTACAGATAAAGAAAATATTTCCTTACAGAAGAACACCATAAAATCTGGCACCAAAAGTCTGTCTTGGCTTGGTGGCAAGAGTACAGTGTGGGGGTTTGGTCCGTAAATGTGGTGAAAATCCATATTCCCAAGCAGAGAAGCTGTGCAATGCAAAGTTTCCAGAGCAGACCTGACCTTTGTTTATGAATCACTTAAATCATACATTTAATGTAATGCAGAAGGATTAACCCACTGCAGATTTTTGAAAGGAAGCTTTAGAAAGATCACTCTCATACATTGTGGGTTTTTTTTAGAGCAATGCCTCAATTTAATCTATGTGGAAGCTATTGTTTAAGCTGTTCAATTCCATAGGATTTCTCATGGGATTGAGGATGAGTGAGAGGTAGACAGACAGCTGATGACCAACACTGACTATTCCAGCTGCTGTTTTCTCTTCGAGGCCTCTCTTTAGTAGGGGCAATGTTAAATGTCATGCCTCGACCAAGGAACAGAGATACTTCCAGGTGCCCTTTTCTGGTGATCTCATGTCTGCACCAGGGAGACCTTAATTACAAATGCTAGGAACAGCAAGGGGGGTGCATCCCACCACCCTGCAGCCCCCCTGCAGCAGGGCTCTGCTCTGCTCCCTCTCTGCTCCCTGCCCAGCCTGTTTACTGCAGCCTCCAGCACCAGCGGTCAGAGCAAAGGGAGGAGCGGGGTTTTGGCTTTAGGGCTCAGCACCAAAAATAAAACTCTCTGCTGAAAGCCGGGCAGAGCTGGGAACCTTGAGAAAGGCTCCCGCCCAAGCAGCCAGACGGGCTTCCTCGGGTGGAAAATTAGAGATGGGCACTGAGCAGGCGTGGGCGGAGGGCGCTGTGGAGGACTCACAGAGACCAAGGCTGCCCTGACACAGACACAGCCGGGCTCCAGTAACCAGTGCCCTACTCTGGGGTAAGCAGCACAGGGCTGGGGGGCTGGCCAAGCCTCGGGGGCAGCCCTGGAGGCAGATGGGAGCC
>NW_005054366.1:2383641-2405453 GCF_000277835.1 Geospiza fortis
TTGGAGCTCTCTGGGATAGTGGAAGGTGTCCCTGCCATGGCAGGGAGTGGAAAAGGATGGGCTTTAATGTCCTTCCAGCCCACACTATTCTGGGATGATCTCCCACAGCCTCAGGCAGTGCAGTGTGTAGCCTACCTAGGGCCAACCTTTCTTGTTCAAATACACTACTGATATTCACCCATATTGCTTTGATTTTGGCATCTGGCCTTTGCCACCTCTGCTTGGAAATGGTGCCACAAGACCATTTTGTGTCAGCAGCTTACCAGGTGACACCAGGTGTGTGTCTCTGCTCAGATGTGTCCCCAGGACTCTGCCCCTCCATCTGTCTCTTCTGATGGACCAAGAAATACACACAGCTTTTGTAAGCCCACAGAGTGACTCTCCAAATTCATATTTGCAGAAAGACATTAATGTTCACATGTGGTGTCAGAACAAGATAAGTGTCTGTGCAATTAAGAAACAGCTGTTGCTGGCAGCTTGCCCCAACCAGTCTCAACAAGGAGCAAGACAGGTAGCCTGGTTTTATCAGACTCTGGGATCCCTTTCCAACCACTCCTGTGTGTTCCCAGCAAGACAATATATCAGCCTGTAGGAATGGCCCCTTGGTTTGGGGCCAAAATGCAAGATTAAGTTGTTCTGAGGCAGCATGCACTGTGGCGAGGACAGTGTGTTTCCCCAAACAACACCTGGCAGCAGGGATTCAAAACAATGCTGAAATCAGGCCAATCTAAAGATTTGCTGGAGCTGCTAGTGATGCAAAACGAGGACAGGTGTGGCCATATTTCCAAAATTGCCCACGGCCAGTGTTTCAGGAACTTGGCAGCACCTGGCTGGGACAGATTTTCTAAGGAGGTCAGCACCCAAGATGTGGAGCCAGCGTGAAAACCCATCCCAGAATATCTAGCAGAGAAATACATACCTTGAGAGTGGCACAAATGTTACCCCACTGCACCAGGAGCAAGGAGACCTCAGACCCTTCTGCAGCCCCTGGACACAGCCAGGCAGCGCTAACGACCTCTCCTACTCCCAGCCAGAGGTGAGTGAGGAATCTCTTTGAGTTATCCTTGACTCAGCTTGTGGTTTGACAGCAATTCTTGTCATTTCTTGAAAAATACCTGTGCAACTCCTTTTCTTTTTCTCTCCTCACCTTTTCTCATTTCTTTCACTCTTGATTTTTTCTGTAGTTGGCTTTAATTTCCAAAGGGTTATTTGTGTTGTGGTGTGGAGCATTCCCAGATGATGCTGGGAGCTGCACAGACACCTCTGTCTGTCCTGCTGTCCCTACCCAGGGCTCGGGCAGGGTGGCAGCTCCTCTGAGCCAGAGCAGGATGCCCTGAATGCAGAGTTGCCTCCAAACCGCCTCTGTCCAGCCTTGGGAGAGGTGGGAGTTGGATCCCAGCTCTTGCCATGGTTCAAATTGGACTCAACCAAACCCAGACACCCATAAATTCTGGGAAAGTCTGGTTCTGAACTCTGTGGCTTGGACTCTTCTTTAATTACAGGTCACTGCTAAAGCTGGTTGGAAAATGTTAAATATGTTCTCTGCAAAAATGGTTGTGCCGTTAAAATTTTTTCACAGATTTTTGTTCCTTGATTCTTGTAACTTTTTATTGAGGGCTTACATACATTTGGCTGTCAGTTTTTCCACTAAGCTTCCGTTTTTCCAACAGAGGAACAGATTAAATGACAGAAAATCAAAACCCTCCTCATGTGCATTTTTGTCCAAAAACTTGGAAAATTCCAACCAAAACAAAGAAGAACTTTAGCCAAGAGCCATTTTTGTCAACGGAGTGCTCTGTGAGAAGCCAAATTGAAACCAGCCCTGGACACAAAGCTAAACTGGCTGCATCCACAAAGTGCTGTGGGAAGGAGTTATCCCCAGCCCTCGCTGCTCCCTAATCCTGTGCCCAGGGTGTTGTCCTTGCTGAGAAACCCCACTGTGCAGCTGGAGGAGCTGCAGGAATCCCAGGAGGGATTTAACCCTGTGGCTGTGGCACCTGGGGACATGGCTCAGTGTTGGGGAACTCAATGGGCTTGGAGGGCTTTTCCAAGCTCAGTGATGCCGTGATTCTGCTGTGTTCCCTGCCAGCTCCTCCCAGCCTGTGCCCCTGGCTGGTATCTCCACTCCTTCCCTGTCTTCAGGGCTGGAGAAAGTGCAAGTGCTGCCGTGGGCAGGACAGTGATCCAAAGGGACAGGGATGGCTGTTCCTGGGAAGTGAAGGGTGTGGAAGGAGAATTTCTGCAACGCCTCAGTGGAAAAAAAAATTAAAAAAAGAAAGCCAAGTGTCTTAAGCAATGGTGCTTCCTGCAGAGCCAAACAACAGTGAGGACAACCACCTTTGGGAATTGGTGATGTAGAAGAGCTCTTCTACCAGAGGAGGAAGCAAGGAAGTGGGAGGAAGCAAGTCAGCAAGACAGGCCAATGCTGCTAAGCAGCCTGGCCCATTGAAGTCTGCATTTTATTATTAGAATCATTATTATTTGTATTGTGGCAGCATCAAGTGGCCCCAACTGGAAGAGAGGCTCATTGTACAAGGCACTAAACAAACATGGAATAACAGACACTCCCTTCCCCGTGGGATTTGCTGGCACAGAAGACACACAGAGGACCACAGTGGACAGGAAATTGTCATTTTATGGCATTTCTTGTGAGTGTAACGGCACCTCTGTGCTAAGGACACTCTCCCACTACCCTTATTCCCATGGAGGGCCTGATGCAAAACCTGGTGGAGTCAGTGGAAGCGTGGACACAACTCAAACCAACACTTATTTGTGCTCCCTTCCTGCCTGTCTGTCCCCACAGCTCCTTCATGTGCAGCAGTTCTGGTTTCCAGTCAGCCCTGACTGGATACAGATGCAGCCTTGAGACGGGAGGGACATGTTCACACTCCTCCTGGAGCTGGCAAATCTAATTTTAGGTTTGTCAGCCTTGGTTAAGTCCTTTTAAAGGCTGACCCAGGAGGGAAAAGCCAACTGTGCAGCTGTGCAGAGGCCACGCACAAGGACCACAAGTCTCTGATTTCCCCAGCCTTCAGCTTTATGAACGGGGGATTACTGCAGCAGCCTTGGAAGGGAAACTTGAGATACATCCAAGGTTGACAGATCTCCCTGGATTAAGGTACTTGCTTTAAAAATCAATTTTTTTCCCTATATGTAAGTGGCTGGGACTCACTGTGTGCATCTCCAAGGAAAGTGGCATGGGGAAGCATATTCTCCAGGGACTCCAATTCTGAAAGACAGTCCTTGTGCTGCCAGATGTGTGATAAAGAATAGCTCCAATTTACTCCGTTTTTCATGCTTTTATTTTAGTCAGCTGACTGGGACCAGAAGTCCAGGCCTGGCAGATGATGAGCACTTTGAAATCCATTTGAAACAATGGGGGCTGCAGAGGGAGCAGCTCCACACCAGTGGATGGTGCTTAAGGGAGGCATCATTCTCTGCTTCCAAAATCTTATGGTGGGTCACAGCAGCAGATTCCTTGCCTGCCCATAATCTGGCTGCTCTTGGACTCACACAGATGATTGGAAATTTCCAATGGTCCCGCTGAGCCTGACAAAAAGTCTCTGCATAGCCCAGCTGAAAAATATAAAATGTAGTGCTCCAACACTGCTCCCTGTGCAACAAATGGGAGTTTTGCCATTTGCCACGGGCAGGATCAAGGCTGTTGTTGATGGAGGTGGAACAGAGATACTCAGATCTGAAGGAGGAGAAATGAAATGTGCTGTTTGAACTCCAACCTGTGTCACTGCTGAGTGAGGAGCTGTGGGCCTTCAGTCTCATCCATGTGTGGAACATGTCCAGGGGTCCATTGCCCACTGGTGTCCCCAGAGGGGTGATACAAGAGCAGGCAAACACAGCAGCTTGTGCCCAGGTTTGTGGCAGCTCTGAGAACAGGAAACTCTCTAGACAATTGTTCAGAGAGGTGTAGGCAGGGCACCATTTGCAGGCAGAGACTGAAAAGCAAGAAATCTTTTCCAGCCCAAAGTGACCCCAACTCTTTTTGTTGTGTGCAAGGTATCTTACCTTGTCTCTGATCTCAACAATGCTTCTTTTTCAGAGAAAGGCTTATTTTGGCACTTAAGCATCAAAATCAAGCACTCAGCAGTCAAATTCTCAAAAGTGTAAGTGCTACTGAGAAGGAAGGATGCTCAAACGTTCCCATGCGCCTATGTTACAGTGTTTTTCTCTGCTCTGGCTCTGCAGAGTTTTCCTCCTAGGACTCCTGTCTCTTTCCATGTACCAACTTGCTCAGTGAGCCATTATTCACCCTCTTGCTCTTCCTGGTTGTGCAATGTGAGCCCCTGTGCCTCACTCACCGCTCACTATTCAAATCCTGCTCCGAACACAGAATTATTCATTTCCTTGGGAGCGTTCTTTGGGCACTTATGACAGACAGTAGCAAATTTTATTCTTCACATTGCCCTGTGAGGTGTGGGGGGTGGCATTTGCTTGGGTTCTAGATGACATTTGAGGCAGAGAGAAATCATGTTTAAGGGTACTCACCAGCTCTGGGTTTGGACACCATGTGTGAGCAGTCATGGTCCCTTGCAGTGCTGCAGCTTCTTAAAGCCCCACTGTCTTCAGATCCCTCAGGAACCTGGTGAATGCAGAATGCATATTTAGTGATGATCTGGGAATCTTTTATCCAAGTGGCTTGCCTAATTCTGCTCAGAAATTGTATGGCAGAGGCAAGGATTTGACAGACATTTTTTCCAGGTTGGTTTTCAGCTGCATTAACTGGTTCTCTTTCTGATTTCCTCCTTAATTCCCTACATGCTTCCCATCTCCTGCAGCAAATGGAGCAGGAGCTATCAGGTTATAGCTTCCATCACCTTGCAGCCTTTATTCACCTCTTAATAAGGTCTTGCCTGCATGCTGATAGAAGGTGAGGAGACAAGGACGTGGCAATAAAATTGGTGATAAATGTTTTTGTGGGGGCCACAGTAAATTGACAGACAGGTCATCAGGTCTGTGTCTTCTCTGGTTTCTTCTGGAATGGTTTCACTTGAATTAATCTAAATCAAAAGAGTAAATAAAACCTCAAGGCAAACCAGACTATGGCAGGCCTTTGACATGAAATTTTTGGCTCAAGTGATGAAAGTTTGGCAAAGATTTCAGCAAGCCTTGGCAGCAGGGCAGAGCTGCAGCACCAACCCTGAGAGCCACATTTGACTGCTGCAGTGACCTCATAGCGTTTTGCAACCAAAGAAAGTGAGATGAGACAGTGATATTAAAGGTATTAAATCATTAAAGATTGCAGGGTTGGTAATCTGTGGTTCAAAGGCTGGTGGAGATGCTGGAGATAGGGCTGAGCACTGCATCCATCAGCTGGGACACTGCTGTGCCTGGGGCTCTTGGCCTCTACAGCACAAGATTCCCCAAGAGAAAGCTGGGCTGAGGCTCTGCAGCTCTCCTTTCATTTCTTATGATGGATTTCTGGGTGTGGAAGTAGTTTAGAACTAAAATGGAAACCCTCCCATGCAGCTTTTAAAAATAAACAGGCTTTAAAGGGAGAGCTCTGCTTGGGCAGAAGTGGGGCTGGCCTGAGTCAGGGACTGGTGGTGTGATCACTGAAGTGAGGGGTAGGAAAGGAAAGTGGAACAAGTTCTGCCTTGAAAAAGGCAATGGGACTCAGGGAAGAGGATGTGTTTGACATGGGGGATGGAGTCATGGCAAGGGGAGCATTTCAGTGAAGAAGGAAACACTGCTCAAGAGATGCTGGTAATGTGCCTTGGCTGTGTGCTCGTGCATAAACCAGAGAAAAGTTGGGACACAAAACTGGCATGTGATCGGCAGGAAGGGTTCTCCAGCTTCAGGATTTAAGCTCATTACCAAGCCTAAAGCAATGGCTCTCTTTCTAGTGAAAAGTACTAATCACAGAAATCCTTGATCCTGCAGATCCAAAAAAAAATGGAATAACCCCTTCAAGGCTCTTCTGTGCTCCCCTCTGGATGGGAAAACACTGCTCAGTTCAGCTTTGCATCAGCACAGCTCTTCCCCCAGCACATCCTTTGGGACAGGTAGGAATCATATCCATCAGTTCCTTTTCATTGTTGGGCAATAGGGAAATTTTCACCACTGGATATATATTGCTCTTAAACTTTTCCTCTAAAAAGTCTCCTGTTTAGAGAACAGAGTAACAGCCATCCCTTAATATAATATATTTAAACATCATGATAAAAGTCCTCTCTGGGGAATTTGACAATACACTATTCCACCAACATTATAATGGATGGTTTTCTTCTTTTAAATGCCTTGCCATTAAAGTTTAATGAGCAATACTTACTTTCATTCTAAACTTATTTTTCTCCTTGACAGATTGGATACTTAGTTTGGATTTGTTAACATTGCTGGTCATAAAAATGTCTGCTTCAAATAAACTGATAGAAACTGTCCTTAGGAAATTGGGCTTTGATGCCTTATTTGATTTCCATGGCAAAGTAAGTTCATATTTCTTTTTTAGAAAAAGTGAGGTACTCTACAGGAAAAGCTGAGAACCTCATGCCCCTTTTTATTTGCCTGAAATTTCAGTTTATATAAATTTCAGTTTTTATCAATTTTTTTCTGTTTATATCAAATTTCAGTTTATGTTATTTCTGTGTAGCTCAGAAAAGTTCTAACTCACACTGGACTTTTGAACAATGAGGGGGCATTTGTGGAATTTCTAATGGAGCTTTGACTTTCTCTCTTCTAATCCTTTAAGAATAGGTACCGAGAATAACCAGAAATGAAATTGCAACAAAAGCTCACGTCTTTACATCAGGGTTATTTATGGCATCACACATCTTAACCAACAGTCTGGTTAGTGTCCTTCACAGTGTTTCCAGTCCTCATGGTTTTACTTTCAATCTCACAATATTACTATTTCTCTTTATTCTGCAGTTTCCTTCCAAAAATTTATTCTTGCCATAGATTTGGAAAGGGAAGGCTCACCTTATGAATTCTCATGCTTCAAGACAAGTAGGCGTGTATTTTGAGCCTTAAACCAAAAGAAGCTGCAAAAAAGGAGGGATGCACCTGGCATGATTTTTCTAACATTCAATTTGTCCTTCCTCTGGCATATTCAGACTCTCTTGAAAGAGTCTGTGATCTTGACAAGCCTTGTGCTTCAGGAACAAACAGGGAGGAAAATCTCCTTGACCCCCTTAGTGCCTGATGGCTGAGAGTGTTGTTAAGAGTTACAGCAGAGAAACAGAGCCAGTGATTCAAAGGCTTGCAAGAAATATTCACAGGGGGGACAAAAATGCTGAGCAAGGACGTTCAGGATTTCTTTAACATCATTTCCTTCCAACAGCTGCTGTCGTTACCCTCTGCTCCAGAGCTGAGCTGCAGCACCTACCAAGGAGCTTTTTCCCAGCTCAGACAAGGGCAACAGGCAGTTGGGATTTGAAGACACTGGCAAAGAAAAAAGCAGCCCACAAATAGCCGGTAGAAAGCCCTATACCAGCGCAGCAAACATTTCCTAATTTACTGCAATGCCAGAAGATGAGTCACCCCAGTGTTCCTGTTGCATAATCTTCCCCAAAGCTCAGGAGAGTGAAACCAGAGAAGCAAAGGTCTCGCTGGGCTTTCAGTGACATTTATGTTTAGACTGAACTTTCAGTTAGGAAAGTGTGAGTTTTTCTCTGATGACAAAGGAGGGGGAACCGATAGAGTAAGGTGTTCTTTCGGAAATGATAAACTCCTGAGTGTACAGATTGTCATCTCCCTAAGCCCCCAGCCAGAGCACGGGCTCCTCTGCCCTTCCTGACTTCCAGACAGGTCTCCCCATGACCTGTTCAGCCTTGCCTGGTCCCCGGGGAGCACAGCTGGGCCCTGAGAGCTGTAAAACCCCTCCAGACAAAGCACGGCCATCCCTCAAGGCTGGCTTAGCTCAGGGAAGGATCGTGGGGCTCCCCAGACCTTTCGGTGGCTGCAGGAGGGCTGGAAACTCCTGACACGTGTTTGCTGTGCCTCAGCATCGTGCCGTGGTAGATCCAACCCTTCCAAAGCAGCAGGATCTCCTGGCATGCAGGGAGCCCCGGGCACATGCACAGCTGTGCTGCCTGGGCAGTCACCGGGGAATTCCACCTGGGAGAAGGGAGTCAGACAGGAGCACGCAGCAAGGCCACTGCTTCAGAGCCCCTGAAAGGTGTTACTTATATACTACTGTGTATTTTGGGGTCTAATCCACTTTTTATTCTTTAAAATCAAGTCAGGTGAATTAGGAAATGCTGCACATCTTCAGAGAAATGTCAGGCTGAGGGCTGCCTTCCTGCTGGGCTGTGTTATCCTGGGTTAGTGCCTGGTGCCAGGCATTTTTCTGTGCTGATTTGGTGAATGTTGTTTCAGAGGAGCTGGAGTGAGCAACACAGGAGTCCTCCACACCTCAGCAACTTTCTGCTCTCTGTTCCACCAGAGTGAACCAGGTTAGTTCCTCCTTCTGGGCACCATTACTACAGGCAATGTAATTTCTTCCCCTCTCTGATGAGAGTAGAAGAATTTCCTTTATTCAGCGAGACAAAAAAAAAAAAAAAAGGCGCCAAATATTCTGAGGGTAGTTTTGTTTTTCTTAGCATTTCTGTGGGATTTCCAGGGCTATGTTTCATGTCCCCCTCCCTCCAGCTGATGACCTAAATGAGCTGCCGATGGCCAAAAGCATTTGTGGAGTACTTGTGTGGAAGAAATGCCCTTTTGGGAAGGGATGGGAGCTCCTGAGCACAGCCTGGGCTCTGCAGATGCTGGCCCTGGTTCAGGCAGAGCCATCTCCTCCCTGCAGCAGGGAATTTCTCCTGCTGGCTCCTACCCTGTGCTCTGCCCTCTCACCAGGTCTGGATGCACCCTTTGCATCCAAGCATGGATCAAATGGATCAAACAATCCACGGGCTTGGCCTCGAGGAGGAGAGAGGGAGATCCCCAGGTGCTCAACAACAGCTGCTGGAGAGAGGCATGGGTAATCCCGAAACTAAAGAGGCTTTAGGGTTTGAGAACAAAAGGACACAGCGAGGGCAAGCTCAGTGCCACGGGGAGCACTGAGAGCCTTGGGTTAAGCTCAGTGAAATGAAGGTTCCTCACGTTTTTCAGCGGAGACCACAAAGCCAAGAGGCAGCTGCCTGTGGCTGAGAGAGGCTGCCTGACTCACCAGCATGCCACCATGGCATGGGAGAGTGCAGGGAAGCACAGCTTCATCCCTCTGAGCCAGGAGCAGGAGCCCTGCCAGAAAGGGGAACAAAAACTCATCAACTCAACCACAGCTGTGGTAGAGAAAGGAAGATGGGGTTTCACAGCCTCTCTGCTCGCACATGAGGGCTGCACAGCCCAGGGAGGGAGGGTAACCCCACACTGCTCCCAGCCTGGAGCTGGGACACAGCCTCACACCATTCCCCCGTGGAGCTGAAGGCTTGTGGTTTTGGGTAAGGATGGGGATGGAGCAGGCAAAGGCATTGAGGCATGGCTGCCTCCGACATCCCTAAAGCCATTACATTAAATGGAAAGTCATCCATGAGCAGAAAACACAAACTGGGTGAATTGTGGAGGCACAGGTTCAGCTGACAGCCTGAACAGAGAGCAAGGGCCTGTGGTGGTGCAGATGATACTGTGATTGCTCTGATCTGCTCTGTCAGTGGCACAGCAAAAGGGAAATCATGAATATACAGGGATTTAGAATCTACCTGAGAGGCCATAATTCCTACCTTGAATAATTCCTGTCACACTCTGCGCTGAAGGTTCTGTCTAAGGAGAGCAGCTCTCCAAAAGCAGGATTGTGGCACAGCTCCCTCAGAGGTACAAAGTGGTTTGGAAATGATGGGGGTACCAACCCAAAAGGAAACTTTATCAATCCTAGATATTCTGCATTAAAATACTTGTGGAATTTTGGGAGGGAGGAGGGAAATGTCTTCAGAGTTGCTGAAGGACTGATCATTTTCAGTGCTAAGCTTGAAGCAGGTGTTTGTGGCCAAGTTATTAAATGGTTTCTAATGGAAAGGCTGGCACCACCTTAACTGCAGCAACAATGGCAGGGGCTGCTGAGGCTCTGGTGCTCAAAGCAGCTGGGGCTGCAGAAATGGGAAACAGCCTCTTGTTTGTTCCTCATTCTGAAGCAGGGAGGGCATATGTGCCTCCCGTGGCACAGCCCCTTCCTCTTGTATCCTCTAATCTGTGATCTTCAATATCCTGTTTTAACTGGAAGTTAAGGTTTTAGCTTCATAAGGCTGCCTACAAACTGGGAGGATGAAGCTGAAGCAGGGCATGGATGCACGTCAACTTCAAAGTCCTGCAAAACAAACACGTGTTCAAGTATTCACTCAAATCCATTCTGTATGAAGGAAAAAAAAGTATAAAGATGATTCAGTGTTTCGATCAGCAAAAGCAGATTTAAGCATACACTTAATTAATTCAGAAATTTTGTGCCCAAGGGCTGCTCCAAAAGTGTTACAAGATGTTCCTTTTTACAGAAGATCTTTTAGAGATTCTCTTTGCAGAGTCTCATGTTATTCTATCTTAATTCATTACAGGCTAGACTTTGCCACCTCCATTAATGCAAAACCATCCCTTCATGTCGAACTGAAAATAGCTAAAAGCAAAAACCTACTTTAACCCTTAAAACAAGCAGGTACTGTTACCAGAGAGGAGGCTGTGCCTGTGCTCTGTTTGATCTGTGCTAACTGGGGGCTGTTCAGGCCTGGGACATGCCTTGTTCACTGGAAATCAAATTGCACCCTGTCATAACAGTCTATTAACAGCTCTGAATTTCTGCAGAGTTTCACCTCTTTGCTAGAAGATAACATTTCTCTTTCCTCCCAAGGATAAAATAGCTTCCTTTCTTGCAGCCCTGCATATAATGGTGCTATTGCTTGACAGGGATGTCAACTTCCCTTGACTATTAAGGAGAGGGGAAATGTCTTTGTTACACATTTCTGTTCTCCTTTCATCCTCTTCAGAGAGGCCCCCAGCTCAATCTAAACAAAATAAAACCAGGGTATCAGTTAAAAACAAAACCATTTTGAAAACTCTTTGATCTCCCTGGCTTCCTGTTAAATATACAATCGACTGTTTCTCCACATCCTTGACCACTACAGATCTGATTTTCTCTGCAGTTTATATTGACTTTGGCACCACACAAAATTAACATATCATTGGCTATAAAATCTCTTAAAGGCAAAGAAATCCAACCCCTCCTCAGCTTCACCTTTGCCTCTCTGTGTTCTCTGCTTTTCAATCCTGCCACCCACCCTTCTGTTTGTGTACAGGGAGCCTGGGGCTGGACCCTGTCTGTTGTCAGACTCCTGTGTGTGACTCCTGTCTGTCCATCAGCCCTGTCCCCAAGCCAGCATTTTTTTTTCCCTTTGGGAGGGTGACAATGGGTTGATGGGAATGGGACGGTTTGCTGTCAGTTTTCTGCTCCTTGAATTTATCTCAACTGTCCAGTGTTCATCAATTTTGGTGCATTAATGACTCAGACAACATTTATTAATGATTTAGGCTGAGGAGGGAGTTCTATCTGATAGAGATGAATAGATTGTAAGGTATTTAGGTCTCACTGTACTTGTGCAAAGCACTGCACATAATCTATGGAGTTCTACAAGTAGCAACAGGAAGTTTAATCCTCTGTACTGGCAAACTGGTGACTTGGTCTCTTCCAGCATTAATGACACTGAAGAAATACAAAACGTTGTAGCTTTCAGGACTAACTGCTCCATTAAGTGTAGCTTTTTAAGCAAGAGAAATGTTTGCACACAATGGAAAGACACATAATGCTGCTCCATGCACACATCAGATAAATTGTTCTGTAGCTTTAGTGACAGCAGAGACAAAAGGCTCTGTCTCCCTCATTGTAGCAGCAACATCTGGGTGGCTGCCTCCACATTTCTGCCCTGACTTGAGGCCTCTCCACATCCCAAAAGCAGGGAGGGAACATTGTTTCTCATTCCTCAGGTAGCCCCAAAACGGGCCAGGGCCCAAAGGGGCTGGGAGGGTGGGATGGGTCTGGGTTTTGCCATGACAGCACAGAAATGGGAACTGAGTTTGCACACACTGCAGGGAGATTTGCTGTCACAATAATGGATCTCATGGGGCTTTGGGTGGCTGATCGGAGAATTATTTCACAGCTTGCCCCATTTCCATTCTTGCTTCAGAGGTGTTTTATAAAATGAAACCAATACTTTATAAAACTAAGCCAATAATTCATAAAATAAAGGGCCCAGAATATCCAAATTGCTCTGTAGAAGAGTCCCTCGGGTTACCAAGTACCAACCCAAAGCAGAGCAAAGACTGAACTCTCAGTTCCCATAAATCCATTCAAATCCTGCCCTGCACTGAAGCAGCTTTGGGATCACCCTGCCTGGCAGAGCTCTCCACACCTCAGTAGCAATGGTCCTTTTCAATATTCTCCTTCCATCAAAGCCCCAATTGATGATGAAGAAATTACATTGATTTTGGGTGTTCTTCCCAGCTTACAGCCTCCTCCCCCCTCCTCCCCAGCCCCCTTTCTACAGCCACCATGGAGATCTGGAGGCTTCAGACCCAGGAGATCCTCAGGTCACAGCTCAGGAGTCTTTGAGGAAAACTCACAATTCTCAGAACTGGCAGTAACCTAAAAACAAGCTGACTCATTTCAGACATGCCTCAATCTCCACCTCAGCAAGCCTGGTTAAGTTCTTAGGAAACAACCCAGAAAGCAATGCAAACCCCAAACCAGAAACCAGAGTTGCAGACAACCATCTTTGCAAATTTAGTTTCTAACCTGGCTTCCTTTATTTTAGGAATGGAGCAGCTCTTTGGGAAGTTCTGTGAACCCTTTGGTTTGTCATGGCTGCTCCTGGGCAGTGATGGCACAGGAGGTGAGGGAATCACTTCTGAGGCAGCTTCCCTAAAAGAAAGGTCAGCCACGAGGTCACTCCCTATGGACCAGAGCTCAGGTATGGCACTGTCCATTAACCTTTATCCAGCAGCTCATTCCACATCCTATAAGTGGGGAGCATAGTGAAATTTCTGCCTAAAGTGATCATTATTAATATTTTCTGTATTCACTTGTTATAAAAATATCCTTACTTTCAGGAGTTTGCCTACAAAGGTTCTGGGCTTACACCACAAAATGATGCAATATTACAAGGGATACTGAAATATATACATATTTTGAAATGTGAATGTGTGTGAGAAAGCAAGGAATTGATGGACATTTAATAACTGGGATACAGCATTCTGGTTTTTTCAATCCAAGGACCTTCAAACTCTCCACCAGCCAGGGAAGCTGTAGCTGCCCCACCCCTGGAAGGTCCAAGGCTGGGTTGTAAAGGGCTTGGAGCAAGCTGCGATAGTGGAACGGGATGAGCTTTAAGGTCCCATTCTGGCATTCTTTACAAGCCCTGATTTCCTGCCTGTGATGGGTTTTTTTGATCAGGTCCCCTAAAATAAAGAAGCCAGACCTCTTTTCCCAGCTCCCTCATTGCACCAGAGGCACAAATTACATTTTACTTTCTGCAAGCTGGGGAGCTGCAAACAGCTCTGGTGCCTTTGGGGTAGGCGGGGAAAAGAAGTGTGGCTGATTCTAAATAAAAGTTACTGTCAGATCAACCTTGATAGCAGATAATGGCAGTGATCACATGGGAATAAAGACTCAGGCTCTGGTTTAATCATCACTCCCTATCAGCTGCACTGATGCAGTTCTGCATGACTAAGTCAAATAAATGTTAGGTAACTGAAATGATCTCCTTGCTTTGCACTCCCCCCTCCAGTACCCACAGTTTGTTTCGGGGACTTTGAAATAGGGAAATCTGTAAAGGACATCTATAAGTGCTGATAACAAACAGGACAGGGTTTTTGTGAAGAGGTAGCTGAAGTTAAGCTATGAAAGAGATTTCCAGAGGCAAGAAATAGTCCTAAGGTCATAAAAATCACGTGTGCCTTTGAAAATTTCTATCAAGGCTGTACCCAGCTGCCTAAATTGGCTTCCATTCACTTCACAGGGTCTCTCTAAGTGCTAGAGCACGTGATCTTCAATTCTACTCCCAACAACTTGGGAGGGGAAAGACCATCAATATTGAAAAAATCACTTTGACACATTACAGAAAGCCCTGTAACTAGTGGTGTGACATTTTCATTTTAAAAGATCCCCAAAATCTCGTATCGAAACCAACAGGAGCCTTGTGCAGGCTGCCCTGAGGTTTGGTTTGAAATCTTGATCCAGATCCAAGTTATGCTGGTTAGTTTAGCCTAAAAGAAAGAATAAATGTGTAGGATCCTAATGTGTTCCAGTAAAGCAGCATCTTTAATTTGTTCAGTATGTCAGGTAAATTAAAAATTAATAATTAATTGGACTTTCTCCACAGCTCTGGTTTCTTTTGCAATGTCCCTACCCCTCAGGAGCTGACTGCAAGCTCACACAGGTGATGTTCCTTAAATCCTTAACCCCCACAAGGACAGAATTGCATCAGAACCTCCACTTTCAGCTCACCTCACCTCACCTCCTCTCATCTCTTACCTGGGCCAAGACAAGGTAGGAAACATGAACCCTTTGACACCCAGCAGAAGCTGAAGGAAGGAAAGAACATTATTATTATTATTATTTTAATTTATTTGCTAAATTTCAGACCCATTTGAACAGGTTTCACTCAGGAGTTTTCAGTATTTGAGTTGGTAATTCTGCCTTTAGCCCCCATAGCAAGGACTACTCTGTGTATTTAAACTGAATTTGATTTAAGTTTAGTTTTAATTTAGGGCAGCCTGCCCAGATTTCTTTCCCCTCTGCTGACAAACTTGGCAATGCTTTTACAGGGCCCAGAGAGCGTTTCAGCCTCTCTTGCAAAGAGCCTTCACACAAAGCACTTTATTTCCCCCCAGAACAAATAAACAAGGAGTAAACATCCCTCCTCTTACACACACAGAACATTTCCTTGTCATTCTCTTCCCATTTGTGCCATTTCTACTGCCCAAGTGGGACTTGATCTTTATGAAAATGTTATGAAAAGGCAAAGCTGCATTTTTGGAATAGTAAGGACTCAAAAGAAAAAAACAAACCCAAGGTTTTTTTTGTATGTTTGCATGCACAGCTTGTGGACTCTCTCCAGTTCAGCTGTGTTTGAGGATCCCAACAGTAAAGGGACTGTGCTCTGTTCAAAATGCAGTGAAACCCCTGGAAGGGGAGAGCAGGCAGATTGGGGTGGTTTGATTTCCCCCATTTTTATCTTGAAGAATGCACTTTCTTGGGTTACACATTAAACTGTCAGGAGGCAAAATCAACACTTGGGATTCTACAGGGAGCTAGAAACATTGCTCCACAGAGCGTGGCCATGCAGAGCTTCTCCCACAGATCTTCAAGTTGTTTCCCTTATCTAACCAAGCTATGTATAAATATTAACATATTATTCATGGGCAAATAATTCCATGCCACTCCTTGCTGCTGCCTTAAAGAGTATTCTTGGTTTAAGTGAAAATGACAGTCCCTTTGTGAGGCCTTCAATGCATTTTAGGTTAAAAGAATTTAAGAAAAAAAAAGAAAAGAGAGAAAGGGTAACTTAATTAAGTAAACCTCAAAAATGAAGAAGTGGCCTTTAACTGTTGGTTTTAATGTAGGGGAGCCACCACCACATAAAAACTACTGACTAAACTCTATAGTAATAGCAATTAGTCAACTCCCACTTGACTTGGGTGAGGTAGGGCTGGGATCCAAAGGATTTGCTCCATGCTGTGTGCATGGATGGATCTTGTGAGCAGCCTCAAGCTCTGCCCAGGTTCTACACAAGTCTTGGCCCAAACAAAGTCAGGCACAGGGTTTGAATGTGATCAGGATCTTCCTGCAGTGCTGGGGGGTCAACTTGGCCAGGCTGGTTTCTGTTTTCCAATACTGGTGGGACTGACCCCTTCAATACAGGTGAATTTTTTCATTAAAATGTTCCTTGAGAATACCCCTTGTGCACAAGGAAAAGTGTGTTCCTCCAGAAGAGGATTCTTCTTGCAGAGGGCCAGACATGCCAGCAGTTGTGGACAAGAAGCCATTGCAAGTGGAACATGTGAAAACAGGAGCCTATTCATAAAAAAAATTATTTATATTTACTCCTTTAAAGCCTTTGCTCAGGAGCTTTTTTAAAGTTCAGCTGGATAGAAAATGCCCACTTCAAAACCAAACCAAAGACTTTAACAGATGTGCCCTGGCGAAGAAAAAGGGTGCAGACACAGCACAGAATTCAGAAAGGACAGACAGTCATATATGGACACGGGAAAGGCATCTCAAGTAAATGTTTGTGGCTGGGAGCTGGAGTTTTTGTGTTACCTGTAATGAGCCTCTGGTTTTGGGGCCTGGCCTATTCCTCTCTTTTTTCCTGACTGCAGCTTTTGGTGCTCTTTGTACTACAGCAGACAGGGGAATCTCACCAGCACCTTGCTCCCTCCAGCAACCAGGGGAGGGATGCATCTCACGAGGAGAACTGTCCCTAAAACTGAGAGTTTGGATTTTATTTCTTAGCCATACTTAAACCCCATGAAATTCCAGGTTGCCAGAGTGGGACAGGGCCATGTTTGTGTGTGTGTGCAGTCACACTGAGAGCAGCCTAACAGCAGCTCCTCGTATGCAAAGTCTGGGCAGGGCTGAGCTTGCAGGTGCTGCCTCCTCACACCCGGGTGCTGAAAATCCTCCGCTGCATCCCTCAGGATATCAGCACATCCCACTGGGAGGCCACCCTAGTGACAGTTTTATCTCCAGCCTAATTAAAAGCATATTAATTTCACGCTGTTAGCACATTTGGAAAGATTAGATCAGGCCTTATCCCAGTGATTGTGGTTCAGGAGAGGGCTCAGCCTCACGAGGATTTTGTGTCCCTGTGTGTCCCCTTCCTGTGCTCTGACAGCCATGCAGGAAAGAAACTGGAGTGTCCTCATCAAGATGTTTTATTTTCTCTCATGACACTCCAAAACCAAACAAGGAAGTGTCCTCCAAACTATCACCTCTGTCTCCCTTCACACATTGGATGCTTGTAAACTGTGCCAGGAGTCCCCATGTAAGATCCTATTAAGATTTCAAAGCCAAGCCTCTGAAAAGAGGAGGGAAAAGCAGAGCTGGGATTCTCTATGAAGGTGTTTGTGAGGAAGGGCCCTGCCTGGAGGGATGTGCCATAAGGGGTTTGTGAGGAGAGCTGTGCAGCCCTGCCCAGCAGGATGTGCTGAGTTAGTGAAGCAGAGCTGGGATTCCCTCTGAAGGTGTTTGTGAGGGGGGCTGAGGGGCCCTGCCCAGCAGGACGTGCCATGCCAGTGAAGCAGAGCTGGGATTCCCTCTGTACCCTCTGGAGATGTTTGTGAGGGGGGCTGAGGCCCAGCAGCGTGTCCCATAAGGGTTTGTCAGGGGGGCTGAGGCCCAGCAGCGTGTCCCATAAGGGTTTGTGAGGGGGGCTGAGGCCCTGCAGGACGTGCCGTGCCAGTGAAGCAGAGCTCGGCCGCTTCCCGTGCAGCTGCGAGTGCCCCGAGCAGCCCCGACCCCAGGGGAGCAGCCAGGGCCCCCCAGCTCACCACAAACACCCCCCGAGGCCCAGGCTGCCTCACGTCTCACTGAGACATGGGGGAAAACTCACATTTCCTGGGAGATCACTTACCTGCCTCAGCCTCAGCCCTGCCCTTTCTCTCTCTGCTGAGACCTGTAGAGTTCATAAAGGAAATAACGAGGGAATTGTTATTTGCAGTGGATAATTTCAGTTCTTCTTCAGAGCAGCTCTGTTCTGTGCCCCACATGGGCCATGGGAAGGCTACTCAGAGGTGTAAATCAGAATCAGAGAGGTTTAGGAGTGCAGGAATGGCCTGTCCATGGCTCTCCAGGGAGGTCAGCTCCAGTTCAGGAGCGCCTACACAAATAACTGCCAGGAACTGGGAGAGTGTTTTAGAAGGATCACTCTGGACGTGCTGCTGCCTTGTATTTTTTCCTTAGGCAAGAGGTGCTGCCGTGGTAACAGAAAGGATTCTGGCTTAACTAGAAGTGGTTGTGTGCTTTTTGCACCACTGAGCCTCTTGGAACACGCAGGTGAATTGGCTTGTGTGCATGAAGCATTAGGAATTTCCAACAAAACAACTTTTTATTGTGTGTGCGTGTTTTCTCATCTTCAGAGAAGAATAGCTGTGGTACCCTGCAAGGATTTGACTGAGCTGTGTATTTCACAGAGCTGACGTTACTGCTGAAGACATTAACTTAGAAAGGCCTCGCTTTTTTCATGACTCACGCCAGAAACTATTTTCCCGTAGGTTTGTTCTGAGTGATTAAGATAGGTTTGCTTGCATATAAATGCTGTTCTACACATATAGATATATATACATTACCTTCACCAGGGAAAGCTCCCACACTTTCCCTTGCTTATGCACATTATACATGACATAGGTTCCAAGTTAAATATCACAGCTCTCATTTACAAGGTAAGCAATGAAGATAACCCAATTTAACACTCCTCATTTTCAGTGCTGCCCATCTCACCCTTCATGGAGAGCACTGGACAAGAGGAGTTGAGGCCACCACCCTGTCTGCTGTGAGCTTCCCAGCTTGTCCACCTGGGAATTGTAAAATTCCACATACAGGTAGGAAATTACATTTAATATTTCAGCCAGTGAGGTAGAAATGGGGGCAGCACCTCAGAAGCTGCTTCTCAACCACTCCCTGATTTTCAGCCCAGCCACAGTGGCACGTTGGGAGCTGTTGGAGCAGGCAGCAGGCTCCCTGAGAGCCTGAGCCCAGGCAGGGAGCAGCGTGCTCTGGCCATGTTGCCTCCATCCTGCCTGTCCCAGCTCGCCCTGAACACCTTCCTGTCTGCCCCAAAAATCCCTTCCTGCTACTCAAAGGATGTCAAGGGAACATGGAGCACAGCACAGAGTAATTCTTCAGTCTCTGAAGCCGTTAAAAATATTTTTGATAAAGGTGCATATATGCAAGCTGAGCTCCAGTGAACACCTTCTTGTTTCTCATGCTAATTTTATATTGTTCCTAAAGCAGAGCCTGATTTTTCTCTTTGCGAAAGGAGAATTTTAATCCTGGTCCTATTCATTAATCATATCACAATCCAAGGTATGCAGATATTATTTTTCAGTAATTTTAAGGTGCTAGTCTGATAGTAAAAGGTTAAGAAATGCAAAAGAGCTGTAATGGGTTTGGGTTTTTTTCCTTGAAGTGTTTGGTTTCCTCACATTATTGCAGACTACATATATCTTTATTTCTCAGTAAGAGCAGACTGTGGCCCTGAACCTCTACAATTCCAAATACAAGCAAAGATAATGACTTTTTAAAAGTAAAGAACAAATTGTTCCACAAAAAATGAGCACAATCACAAAAAGAAGCATAAACTTCTCCTGCCTAGTGGTGGCTTCCAAGACGTCAGACATTTTGTAAACCAGCAATCGGATCCAGACCACGCAGAATTGGGACGGTCCTGCTTTTCCTGTTAATTTTTCCACTATGAGAGTGTCCAAAACTCTCAGAAATAAAGGATTACTGTCTAGGGGTTCAGAAAGTCATATTTTCATAGAACAGTTCTTTCTGACAGGTAACCCCAGCAAGCACACAAGCTGTTCCATTAAATGTCATGGCCTTAAGTTTAAAAATGTATCCCACATCCCAAGCCCAACTGTTTGTTTGTTTTCAGGAGTGTTTTCAGTGCTGCTGTGGCCCAGAGTTTAGATCAGTGGTTTAGCTGCCTACAGCTCATTTAGAGGTTGTAAGCAAGAGACCCAGTTTGGTTTAGTGTTTAGCAAATTATCTTCACCCTTTTGCCACTAAATCACTGTACAAGCACGAGAAAACCACTCAGCTCTTCCTCTCCTTCCCCTTATTCAAATGTACCCAGACCATGACTTGTGATATGACTATAAGGAGTGAAGATCAGCCCATGAACATGGACAGAAAATTCTAAAAGCTCTGCTGAACCAAGGTCACAGCATGAATTGTGAGTATAGAGATGAGATTTGAGTATTATCAAAATCTTTCTGGATGAAAAAAGCATGGAATGGTGCCCATGGTTTTCTGTCCAAAACAGCCAGAAAGAAATGCTGTTCTCCAGAACAGAAATCTGCTCTGAGATCACCCTGATGTAATATGGACTTAGAGGTCTGAGGCAGGTCCTTCAGCCTCTGGGCTTGCAAAATGTGCTGGGCCAAGAATTGAGAAAACAGAAAAAGATTATTTAACTTCACCCCATTTCAAAATGTAGTAAGAATGTATTTCTGCATTTAAAAAAAATTATTTAACTTCCCCATCTGTGTTTCACTTGGTTCACATATTCAAGCCATTTTCTGGAGTTGTGAACAACAACTTTTAAATCAGAGTTCAGACCCTTAAATAATCACAAACAATCAGAAACTTGGCCTTTTCAGAAAAACACAAATATACAGCAAGTCAACAGCACTAGCAAGTCAGTAACTGAAGCATCCTACTTTTAGTGTAAATAGTATCAGTAATTTTTTTTTTGCAGTGCTTTAGAGGTATTGAGGAGCTATTTCCTCAAACGATGTTGGGATCATCTACAGGGGTTCCACATCTTTGTACTTCAGGCATCTCAACCAAAGCAGCCAAAAACTGGGTCAGGGCAACAGTCCAAAATTTTAGTGGTGAGCCTCCAAAATTCAAGACACTCAGGGAATGCATGTTGGGGAATAATATGAGAATGCCAAAGGCAAAAAAAAGACATATTTAATTTGTATCCAATATTAATATTTCAAAAAATTGGTCCTGTCAGTTTGGAATAAAAGCCTGTGTTTGAAGTGCCTGTGAAAGCCTAGGCAGTTGCCTCAGAGCTCAGGCGCTGTCTGATGCCATCGGTTCCTGAGTTGCCACGAGGCACTGTGGATGGCTGGCTGCTCCAAATCCACAGGCACCGGGAGCTTTGGGATGCCGCTGTCGAGGAGTCTCCCCCTGGGTTACTCTGGATCCCGGAGTATGGGAATGTGGGTTGGCAAGAACCCCGTGTCTGGGAGCTGCCGAGCTGCCCCGTAGGCTTCCCAAATTCGGGCTTACCGCCGTCCCTTCTGATAGGATGGAGAAAACTGGGAAGTGCATCTCAGCTTGAAAACTCAGAATTCGGGAGCCAAGCCCCACAAAACTTTCACCCTGTTGCTCCTGGGCAGCTGCTGCAGGGAGATGAGATGCAGCTGGAGCTGGTAAAAGGAACCAGCCTGGTTGGGGGCACCTGCAGTGTCACCAGGTGCCTCTGAGACTCCTTGCTCAGCACCATTTTGGGGTAGTTTAACAGAGAACTGCTGCTTTGAGGAGCTAAAGTTTATAATTATATGTTTTTTTAGGACCTGGGCTGCCTTTCAGCATGCTTGAGACCGGGGAGTGTGACAACCCAGTCTGCCCAGTGATGGAAAGTTAGAAACTGGAAATGTACCTGGATGCCACCCTGAGTCAGCCCAAACCGAAGCATCTCTACAAAACACCTAGATGTGAACAAGCTGCTGTCCTCTGACAAAAATATTCCGTCTGAGAATTTCTGACCAGCTCCGGCGGTAAACACCTCCAGGGTGTCCTTTTTGTCTGATACAGGGCAAAAATTATTCGGGTACCTGTTGCTCTGGGTGGAAAGATGAGGGAATGGAATAGTAAATTAAAGGGGTTGGAACAAAAAGCAGCTGATTGTCTGAGCACGGCTGGCCAAGCTGCGTTCAGGTATCAGTGTGGGAATGAACGAAATGCCTGTGGCAGGGGCCGCAGCCACGCTGTGGACCCTCTTGTCCCCTTTCCCTCACTAAGCGGACTTTACACTTGTGGGGCTTTACACTTGTGTTTATTTTCCTGCCTGCCCTCGGTGCGGTTTGTCTGCGCACCTCTCCTTGTCCCGCTCCTGGGCTTTTCTGCCCTCGCCGTGGGCCCCGCGGAG
>NW_005054366.1:2405752-2408460 GCF_000277835.1 Geospiza fortis
GGCGCTGCCGGCACAGCCAGCATGTCCTCCATCCTGCCCTTCACTCCTCCCATCGTCAAGCGGCTCCTGGGCTGGAAGAAAGGCGAGCAGAACGGGCAGGAGGAGAAATGGTGCGAGAAGGCGGTGAAGAGCCTGGTGAAGAAGCTGAAGAAGACGGGGCAGCTGGACGAGCTGGAGAAGGCGATCACCACGCAGAACATCAACACCAAGTGCATCACCATCCCCAGGTACCGGGGTGCGGAGGGCGCGGCCCCCGGGGCTCTGCGGGGTGCGGGGGAGCAGCGGGACCCGCAGGGACCCTCAGGGACCCCCGAGCTCCGGCACGGCCGGGAGGGCTCGTTTGGCGTCCCGGCCCTGCCGCACTCAATGCCGTGTTGGTCCTCTCTGCCTGCTCCTTATCTAGTCGAGAAAAACCCCGTAACTGGCTACAGAATTGAATTACTCTCTAGTAACTAGAGGGAAAACGTAGTGGAGACAATATGCCTCGAGCCGAGATCATAAAAAAGAAAAAAAAAAGTTGGAAGCGCTGCGGATCAGTTCCACTCACTGAGGGTGCTCTCATTGTCAGAAGTTTCAGCGTGTTCTCAAGTGCTGTTGCATTACGATTTTCTTGTGATTAGTGCATCGGGAGAACGGTTTTGTTTGGGTTGTTTGGCTTCTTCCTTATTGCTCCTCTGAAGGGGTGATTTAGAGCCCTGCTCTGCTGATGTTTTCGAGTTACTTTTTAAATCGGGAATGCAAATGGCAGAGCTGAAGGAGGTCGTTCGGAGTGCAAAAACACCCCACACATGTGAGAGTGAATAGAACTGATTTTTTTCCTCCATTTTTTGAATGAACATAGATTTTATTTTTAGTCTGCATTCCGAATTCGATCCACAGGGCCATCATAAATCATAAAAGACGTGTATAAAACTATCCCACCTAAGAATAATTTTCCAAGTAACTTTCAAATGGCTGCCTACAAGTGGTGTTTTATTGCTGCAGATTGTTGATTTGTGTGAGCTCAGCCAGATGACTGCTGGGTCTGTTCCTGATTGTTGTTTGAGAGTACTTTTTTTTTTTTTTTAAGCAAAGGCCAAAGTTCATTCCAAATATTTGAATGCTGCATAATTGTGTGCTTCTGCGTGAGAAGATATCTGTGTGTGTGTGTGTATTCATGCTTCTCTCTGGCACAAACAAATGTATGCTTTCTTGGTTGTCAGAATGATTTAATATGCAGGAGCTGATACAAAGCAGCATCTGTTGCATGAAAAAGTGAAGCAAGTAGCTTAGAAATGTGGATGTTTGGAGCTCCTAAAATTTTCTTCCAACAACTGCAGTGTTTTTTTAAAAGGAAAAATAAAGCCTCCTTATCTTTTTTGGTGCTGAATGACTGTGGCTAAGATTTTGGCCAGTAATGCAAATGAGAGCTCTCAGCCTTTGTTAGAGTAGCTCCGGCTTCTACTTGAAGCAGAAATCAAAACCTGTAGAGCCACCACGCAATACAAACGCCTTAAAACCCATATTTTTAAAGTTCTTGGTAAGCAGCTTGCTTTCCACGTACATAATTCCCTGTTTAAAGCACTTCCCTGAAATATTTACCATTTCAAAAGAAGAAAATTGCTGGAGCAGCCCTGCTGCTGTGACCTGGGTATTGTGTCTGGCTGATGCTGACCCGTTAGGGAGCAGAGCATGAAGGCCCCTGGAACTTCTGTGACTCCTAACAAGGTGGTTTAGATAAGGAAGGATTTGATATTTTATGATTTAAAGGAAGAGAAGAGTTGAGCCAAACACAATGCTTTATTTAAAAAAGAAAAAGTAAAGATTGAAAATAAATAACAACACAAACATATATCACAAGTCATGAATACTCACCTTCAGAGATTGCCCTGGCTGTTCCTCCTCTGTTAAAGAAAATATGTGCAGAAATTAAAACATTTCATGTTAATTTATGACACTGAGCCTGGATCCTGCAGCTCTTAAACCTCGGTGTGGGGGAGGCATCAGCCTGTTTTGGTGGGAGCCCCTTGTACCTTGGCATTAGTTTCTAAACACAACTTCATGTCTGCTTTTTTATTGTTTAGAAATGACCGTGGTTAGGTTTTCTGCACGGAGATGTTCACATCTGTGTGTCAGAGGTTGGGGAATTGTGTGGGAGCATAGAAAGATCTCCCTGAAGTCTGCAGAGCTGCAGCTCTGACCAGGCCTTGTGACTTTAAGAGCTGTGTCTTTTCCTCTGGGCTGCACTGCTTGTCCTAATGTATCTGTGAATCTGATTACTGTGTCATCTGAAATTAGTGTTTGCAAGACGATTTTAGCCTGGTTTTAGTTTGCTGTTTGTTATTTTCATTTAATAATTTTAACGTATGTCATTTTACTATTTACTCAAATAATATGTTGGGGAGGGGGGAGAGGGGGAAAAGCATCATTAAGGATTAGTTCATGTTGTGCATTGTCTGTAATGCATCAGTAGACTGAATTACAGTGGAGCCATGCCAGTGATGACTCTGGCCCAGCAGGAGCAGGGTAAGTCCAAAATTAGCTATTGTATCCATGAGACAGAGCAAGTTTCACATGGAAAAGGGCTCGAGCTTTGCAGAAACATTGCTGGTGGGAATGAGGGCTATGCAGCAAATTCCTGGACTGATCAGGTGGGATTGTTTGAAGAAAGGACAGGAAAAAAAATATTTGTTTTGTTGTAGGGCTGAGGAATTAGAAATACAAATGTA
>NW_005054366.1:2408503-2445068 GCF_000277835.1 Geospiza fortis
CTATCTCCTGACAGATTAGTAAACAGGGATTAGTTTATTTGCTTGTGTATTTGCTCAGCATGTATTACTTCTCCAAGTGCTCCATTTCTGAGGTGTGACAGGCACCCCAGGTTTTCTGTTGGGAGAATGTGTAGCAGACAGCAGAAGGCTGGAGAGGCCTTCAAGGATTTCAGTGTGACTCTCCTGGCAAGAAGGATTTTTCCTTCTTGTTTTTACTGCTGGAGGAGGAAGTCATTTCCACCTGCAAAACTCTGGTCTCAGAGCATCTGATGGTTTCTGGTGCTGCTGCTGCACAGGAGAGCTTTGGAGGCTCTTCCTTCCCTCCTCCTCTGGGCACAGCTGCCAAAACCCATCCTGCCCCAGCAGGACCTTTCTTTAAACCTCTGTGCCCTGAGCTGGTGCCCTTTGGTGTCAGAGCTGACCTAGTGAGTCCTGGGTCTCGCTGGCAGAGAGGTTTTTTCATCCTGTATTGGGTGATAAAAGTTGAGAGCACACATTCTTCTGCCCATTAAAATGCATCCTTTGTCACAGTTGCTTATCTTGAAAGCCCAGCTTTCAGGATGAGCATTTTTATCACTTTTCAGACCAAGCTGGGCACAAGTGTGCCATTAACACCTACCCAGCACAGGCAGCTGGGTGTTTGTGGCTTCTCTGCTTTGCTCTGTGAGCAGGCAATGATCTGCTCCAGCTGCTCGCAGGATTTTTGGTGCCTCTGTTCTCTTCTGAGACCCAGAAATGTGGTAAGAATGGCCCCTACATCTGACATCCATACAAACCTGCAAAAGCCTGAGTTTCTAGCCCTGTTCTGAGCAGAAGAGAGGCCGTTTTGTGCACCTGAGAAACCAGCAGCATTTGCCCTGGAAATGAAGTGTGATGAGTGTTCAACTCAACATTTTTAGGGTCTGATCTGCAGAAACCAGACCGTGTGATGGGCACTCAATAATTTCTACAAGCTGTGCAGTATCTGTAGTCTTGCTTTATGAGATAATAAATGCTTTGTTTCAAGAGCTTTAGTGGTGCTGCACACACAGACATAAATCTCCTGACATTTTGTAATATATTTTCATATGCACATTTTTCTTTTGAACTCATTACTGTATTTATTTGTTTTGGTATCACCAGTGGTTTTAGGGGAGCCAGGATTCCTGTGTGTAAGGAACACCTTCTTTTAAGTGGTGGGTTGTATTTTTTTTTTTTTTTTATTTAGAAAACACTATTGAAGAGAGGTGGGTGTTATTTCTTGTGGAACTCATCTGATAAGGGCAGAATCTACCAATTAAAATGGACACATGGCACATTTGCTTCCTAAAAGCCACTGAACAAGGTGTTCCTTAAATAATTTATATTTTGGTGGGGAAAACCGGGGATAATACACAAGGAACTTAATGAATAAGGATAATAGAGAAGGAACATAAATATTTCAGAAATGTCTTGGGTGTGAGCGCAGCTTCGGTTGTGTTGGTAGTTGACCACACAATATTTACAGGACTTGATCATGTTCTTAGGTTTGAGGTGATACCAGGAAAATAGGAAAGCTGTGAGGATGTGCAGTGGCAGAGGCTGTCTGCAAGACCCTGAAGGATGGTGTGGTTTCACATCATGGTGTGATTTTGGGGTCATTGGACTTGCTCCTTGTGGGTCCCTTCCAGCTGGGGATATTCTGTGATTCCACACTTCTTTTGGGGCTGCCCATCTGATGTAGTAACCAGCGAAGGATCAGTCACAGCTCTGTGTCCATGTGAAATTTACTTATTTTTCAGTGCCAGTTTCAAGCCACCTTGTTTTCAGTTTTCTGTCCCTGAGTGTGAGGAGCTTTAATATTTCATGGCCTTGTCTGGGAGTGCCTGCAGGGGCTCAGCGCTGGTGTGCAGGGTGGTTACAGCCCAGTCCCTGTTGCAAACACCCCTGGCTGCCATCCCCCTGCTCAGCTCCATCCTGCTGGGATTTTCCTGCTGCAAACCCGTGTCAGTGACCTCTGTCCTGCCCGAGCTTTATGGGCAGGGTTTACAGCCCTGCCCAACCTTTGTGCTGCTGCAGTGCCCTCATCAGCCCGGCTGTGTGGCCTCTGTGGGACAGGCAGGTCAGCTCTGGAGGTGAAGGTACACGGAGTGCGCATGGGCCTGAGCCTGACAGAGCTCCAGGAGCGTTTGGGCCATGCTCTTGGGCACAGGGTGTGACTCTTGGCATGGTCCTGTGCAGGGCCAGGAGTTGGACTCAGTGATCCTTGTGGGTCCTTTCCAACTCAGCTTTTTCTGTGTGATTCCATGATTTCTGCCTGCAGCCCTGCTTGTCCATCAGTGCCCTTCTCATCTCATCACAGGTCAACCCCCCTCTCTCTGGGCACAGGTTTCTGCTCCCTGCAGCCCCTCCCAAGTTTTTCTCCCCCCCTTGCACTTGTTCATTCCTCTTACATCAGCTTGGGTGATGTGTGTGGAGTTGTATTCCACACGATGGCATTCCCAAAAACAAAGCACTGCTGTCAGGCTGGAGCAATAATGTTGGTACAACCAGTTAGGGAGCAGCTACACACTCAGTTATTGTGGCAGAGACAAGGAGCAGGGAAGGAGGGAGGCTGGGGAGGAGTTGTGCTCCATCCCTCCAAAGGGTTGCTGCTGGAATAGCACAGCAGCCCTTTATTAAGGTGTCTCCTCCGTTTTGTAATTTCTCGTGCAGTCACTACCATTCAAACCCTTTCGCCAATATATATATTTATTTTTTTTACCTCTGTTGTGCAGGGCAGCTCACACTTTGCATTAAAACCAGTGATAAAACTCCTTTTGTCTTGAAAAACAACTGGAGTGTTTATCCAGGACACTGAGGGGCTAAGAGGAAAAAATTGATTTTACAATATGTTAAGATGCGTTCAGATATTCATATCTGTGTCTTTCATTCTTCTGCCCTTTCTCAAGAGACTAAAAGAGTTAAAATATCCTCTGAAGGGACTCATGATGTTCTCATGATATTGTGTAGTAAGTGTTGAATCTGTGTGAAATAAAATGTTTAAAATGGTTGCTTAACTTTCATAGCATTAGGAAAAGACCCTGAATATCACAGTCATTTAAATATAATGAGAAATAAATGCAAAAAATTGATGAAATAAGGAAATGCACTCTGTACAGGATTATCACATCAGGGATCCAATTAAAACGAGTTCTTCTAATAAATATTGGTTTAATAATGTAAACTTGTGATTGCTATATTATTACAACAAAAATAAAATTAACGAGATTTAATGGACTGAGCAGCCATTAATTTTCACTTGTTAATTTATTAGGAACTTCTAATGCTGTTAGATGCACAGTAAAGCCATTATCCTGCATGAACTACTTGATGAAATAAATAGGGCCAACAAGTGCTCGAATTAAATTGAAATCAGTTTTTATTCCCAAATTATCTCTTTCTGTTGTTTGGGTTATTTTTTTATGATTACTATGTTTTAGCTTTCCTCTACTGAGTGCAATTAAATTTTCAGGGATGGGATGCTGCACTCCTCCAGCCAGGCTTATGAATAGTCCTAATTAACTTTTGTCCTTGTGTGCCTTGACGTGTTTGTAAAAAACCCTTTTGCAGTCCCCAGCTGCCTGTGCTGATGGGCAGGGGAGGGACAGGAGCGAGGGAATGAGGCCAGGGCAGAGGTTCCTGTCCAGACCCTGCAGTTCCACGGGCTGACTCCGCAGGTGTTTGCTGATTCCTTTTGGAATTGGTCATAATTGCACAGCTTTGTGTAGCTGAGGAGCCAGTAATGTGTGGATTGCTGCAGTAATGCTGCTTTTAAAGGTGTTGTGAAGCCTTTCAGACCGAATCCTCATTTGTTGGCATCTCTTTGCCCCCAGGGTGATGGGACTTGCCCTTAGGGAAGTTGGACTGCTCCAGGTACTGTGCCTCTGTACAAACAATACAAAGCCAGAGATCTTTTTTTTCTGTCCTCAAGACTCAGCTCATCAGAGGACACAAATGGGAATGGGAATAAACTATTCCTGCATAGTAGTAGCAGCCCTATTAAAACCCCTACCAAATAAAACCAAGGGTAACCCTTAACTTCACAAGAGCCCAGCCAGGTAAGAGATAACACCCTGCTTTTTGGAGAGTCACCCAGGGATCATCTGAGCTCCAGTAGGAAATCTTTGTTAGCTAAGGAACCCTAAGATATTGTAGCTACATGGTTCCAGATACCCAGATTTGTTCCTTCAGCAGCAAGGGGGATTTGTGTGTGTGCTGCAGAGACTTCTGACAGCAGCTGCTGTGGAAAACATGGATTATATCTCTCACTGGTGAGCCTTGTGAAAGAATGTGCTTAAAGCTCCAGTAAAACCTACCTGGGAGTAATGGAGCCTGTGTGAGTCTAGGGAAGGTGAAGAGGTGATCCTGATCAATTTTGTGTGGGGTTATGAGGGCAAGGAGGGGACAGGTCCCAGGTGCTGCAGCTGAGCCCTGTGTGCGCCCAGATTGTCCTGGAGCACCTGCACAGGTGGGCTGGGTGCCTGACCCCGTGATGGGACCATGGATCAGCTTATGGAGAACGAGGAGTGTGAATCCTGGAGAGAGGGACTGCAGTGGGTGATGTGGCAGGATCCTCTCCCTGGAGTTCTTATGTTGGAAATAGTGGGTGAACCCTCCTTAGCTCACTTTATAATCTGTAGTTGAGAATTTCAGTAAATTTTCCTCACAGATTGCGTCAGAGGAAAGGTCGGAGTTTCTCTCTGCGCTGGTGACGTTCATTAACCATAACTCAATCTTTTTTTAAAAAGGAAGTCAGAACAGAAATTTCCTCCTTTGTGGTGAAGCTGCAGCCAGCAGTGGTTGAATGGATGCTGACACTGACTCTCCTTTTTCACAACAAAAGAGGAGAAACTTTGTCCTTCCTGTTTTAGTTGCTTGAACATGAAAAGAGAAATTCACTTAGTCTTCACACGTCAGGTTCACAGAAATATTGGGCTGAGAGGAGGACATCTGTGGCACGTGAGAATGCCTTTGTTCCTGTGCTGAATGTGTGACTGTTGTTGCTTTATCTACTTAACAGCTGGAGAATTCTTTTTTCCCCAAATTTCCTTTCCCTCCATTAACTGGAATTTTAGTGTTGCTGTGTGGGAAGACAAAGACCCAACTACAAGAACCTTTAATTTTGTTATTCTGAGCAAGACCAGATGTGGTTTTTTTCACAGGGATACAAAGTCTATGGTTTCCACACATATGGAACTGTACAGAAAGGTCCTTATTATTTGTTGAACAAGTTGTTGTTCCCCTGGACTCAAGATGCAGAGCCAGTTTGTAGCACATGTGTAACAAACAGTATCTGAAAAATTCTATCCGTGTTTCAAAGGCACTCAGTCTAAGTGAAAGGCTAATAAGCAGCTGGAGGCTTTTCCCACTCTTTTTGTGTTTGTGTAGTTACATAGATTTCAGTAAATTTATTTCCAATTTACAGGCAAGTGAGGGAGAGTCAGGCCAGCACAGGAAAGCAGTGAACTGAAAACAGGGGAGGTGTTTGTAGGTTGAATATTGTTCACTTTTCTTTTTTAAATTCAGGGAGTTGGTGGCTTCTGTGGGTTCTTGGCAGGATTTGAAGCCTGCCCAGCAGAGCCTGTGAGACCTGGGGGCTCCAGCCCCAGGAAGATTGGACTTGTCAGGCCTGGGCTAGAAATGTGGCAGGAAGCCAGGCAGGGTTTAGCTGGAAGTTTGATGAAAATGATACTTCTCTGCAAAACATTTAATTTCCAGAGAAGTTCACTCATATTTCAGGGTTTGCTGATGGGCACTGGTGGGGCTGGGCAGGGACCCTCCACATTTGTGGCTGAGGTACCTCTGGGGTGGGTGATCCTGTGCCTGGGCAGAAGGCAGCCTTGGGCTCTTCTGTGTTTGTTTTTGTCCTTCTAAAAACCATTTTAGCCAGCTTTCAAACCAGTGGTGAAGCTTTTATTCCAATGTGCCCCTGCCCCATAGTTCCACAAGCTCAGGAAGCAGAAAGATTTTTAGATAAAGCCCCCCACAATTACAGGCCTTGAACTCAGGAGAGCACAAGGTCTGCTAATGACATCTGTTCCTGCTTTCCCAACAACCAGCAGCCTGTGGGATAAAAAGTCTGGAATAGTTGTTGATGCTGGCCTGGAACCTTCAAGCAAAACTCCAGTGGGCACTGGAGATGCTGGATTAATGTCAATGTAAGAGTTCCACAGGCTTGGGATGGGCAGACTTAGAGATGACCTGGCTGATCTTTCTCCATATCTGCTTCTTGGACCTAAATGTACCTGACTTACTCAGAATAAGCTTCACCATGAGCCAAATCTGTCCTATTGACCTGTTTCATGTCATTGTTTTGTGATCAAAATGATACATATTTTTTAATAACCAGTTTTTGCACAAGAATGGTAGAAAGTGCAAACCAGATGTGAAACCACTATGCTAGAATGAAGCTTTACACAGCAAAATGGCAAATTTTTAAAAGCAGATAATCACTGTCCACTTTTGGAGCTGATACAACTTTCTAGCTGGTTTCTGTTGCCAGTAAAAGTCTGCTGGCACTCTGCAAACTGAGTTGAGCTTTGCTCTGAATTAGATGCCATAAATAACTCGTGTGTAGGTAGACAGCTGATCATTGAAGCTTTTCCCCAAGCCTGGTTCTGCTTGTTTGGGAGAACTACAGGCTGAAAGTTCAGGTATAGAATTGCAATTGCATCTTTGTTTTTCCCAATCATAACTGAATAAAGATGGGGTTTCAGTTGTGGATTGCTGCATAATGAATGCACGTTGTGGTTAGGGAAGGCTGAAAATATCAGGGTTTGTTCCACACCACTGTGTAACTGTGAGCAAAACATTGCACCCTGCTTGTACCTTAACTACCTCCCAGATGCAGTCCTTGCCTGTCAGGGAATTTAATTACAGTTGGGAAAGCTCTTAAAATCTCAGGATTTTAAAAACCTGTTGCAAACCCCATTACCACGCTGCTTTAAAAAGCTTTCTGCTGCTGCCCAGCAGCAGAAAATGAGTACACCATCTCATTTGTACTAAGAAAACATTTTAATTTTTGTTGGAAGCTCTCTTTGAAAATATGTTAGTGCTACGTCAGTGAGAATATTAGAATTCCACAGATGTTTAGTGGTAAACCTTGGCTGGGTTTGCCTAATATTTATCTATTCATCTCTGTAGCAGTGCCTCCTGTACACATGGAATATTTTGACTGGTTGATACACATCATACCACAAAGTTCTGCTTCTGAGCTCCAGTCTGAGTCTGTTAGCACAAGTCCAGGGGAAACTCTATACATGTAGCCTCATGTTTTCAGTTAAGTAATATTCTATAGCCATATGTGAATTTAATGCCATCCAAATACAGGATGGTAAATGCAAGAAATGTGTGTCTGTTGCTGGGGGGCTTTTACAACCATGACCTGCAGCAAAACCACTTGGAAAAATGTAATTTCTGTACCTATAGCTGTGTCTTTTACTGAATGTTTTGGCAGCCTCTGAGTGTTGAACACTCACATCTATTTGCTTCAAAGCTCCTTTGCATCTGAAGACTTTGTGGGGAATTGTTCTGAAGAGATGACTGAAAACTAATAGCTGGCCATCTGGCTGGAAACAACATTATTAATTAAACGTTCTCTTTTAAATCATTTACAAGTTTGAAATAAACGCTCTTTTCAAAGCTATTGAAGCAAGATGAATTTGAAGCCCTGCTCTGGGAAACAGAGTATTTAATGTATCTCCACACTAAAATTAAGGATGGAGAAGTAACATCTGAGATCAAGGTTACTTAGATTAGCTGAGAGCAAAACAGCCTCTGGATTTTTTCCCTGTGTATTTTACATGGTTAGTTTCCTTGAAGGAGAACAATTAAGCTCCAAAGCTGGCAGCTACTCCCATTTAAAAATAATGTTAAATCTTTACAATATTCATTGAGTCCTCTTAAAGACCTTTTCATTATGTGCTTTTGAAGGGAGAGCATTTGTGGCCTTTCATTTTGTACCAGAGTTCTGATCTTAAATCCTTTATAGCAGAAGGATTTTTACCCTCTTTTGCTGATGGGGGGAGAGTGAATCCTGAGAATGGGGTTGTTTTACCTGAGGCTAATGGGGGCAAAGGGCACTTGGGTGCATCCTAAGGCCTGCTGCAGTTTTCCATATCCAGGACTGAAGTGGCATCTTCCTGTGCTCTGGATGGAAAACAGGAATCAGTTCAAAAGCTCTTCTCTCTGTGTTACACCAGTAATTTGTAACATGAGGACTTTATATTCTTAAAGCTAATTTTCAGCTAAATAGAGGAAGAAGCCTCTAGCATTTTAGAATTGTGGACTCAGAACAGTGTGGATTGGAAGGGACCTTCCAAGCCCATCCTGTCCAGCTCCCTGGATGTCCAGGGCCATCTTTTACTGGGGTTACTCAAAGCACCCTCCAGCCTCCCTTGGAACACTTCCACTGGTGGGGCATTCACAGCTTCTCCACACAAAAGAAGTAAGAAAGTGCTGAGGATACACCTCAAGAGATGCAATGTCATTTTATGTCCATATTTTCCAGGCTTAGGATGAGCATGGAGTCTTTCTACTGTGGTTTTTCAGTACCTTAAGGGTCCCAGCCATTCTTTTTGAAGTGTCTGGTTGACCCAAGAACCAGCTTTAATTCAAACCTATCCATATTGCAGTTTCTGGTGGCTGCATGTGGAAAATATGTGTATTAGGG
This sequence comes from Geospiza fortis, assembly GCF_000277835.1. Classification (NCBI taxonomy): domain Eukaryota; kingdom Metazoa; phylum Chordata; class Aves; order Passeriformes; family Thraupidae; genus Geospiza; species Geospiza fortis. The sequence continues at coordinate 2,417,175 of NW_005054366.1, forward strand.
TATTGGAACAGAGTAGCCATTTGGATGGATAGAAATTCATGAAGGGAGCACCCTTAAATAGGGTTGAAAGAATAGTTCCATGTAAACAACCCCTCTGTTTCCTCCCTTTACTTCTCCATTTGTTCTCTGATGGGGTTTGTGGTGTAAAACAAAGTTGGTGCCAGGCACAAATGAACCCATGGAGCCAGGGAAAGTCTTGGAAATGCTGGCCTGGAGTGGGGTGCTGTGAGTCCCTGCTTTGCCTGCCAGGCTCTGCTGGTTTGAAGGCCCTGCTGGGGGAGCTGCTTCTAAACAGGAATAAAAATAGCCATTGGAGTGTTCTGATTTTAGAAAGAAAAAATAGCATTTATTCGATTATGATTGGCTGATGACTTCGAAGCTGGAGACAGTTTTATATTACAGAGCTTCTCACTCTGCTTATTCTCTCAGTTCCTGTTCTCCCCCCTCCCCTTTTCTTTTTCCTCTTTTCTTGCTTTCTATTTTTAGGATGGCATTTCAGAGTTTCTGCTCTGCTGCCAGACCAGCTATTCCAGAAGAAAGAGGAAAGGTGGGAGGTAGAGCTAATGAGCACTGTTATTAATTTGGCTTTTGAGTTGGTGTTCAAAGTTTATATGTTTCCAATTTGTCTGACAGTCAATGAAAGATCTGTTTGTGCTTGAAGCCATTGATCATGCACATTTGACAGTCTCTCCAGTAAAAGAGAGGAGAGCAGGAAGTTTAGGACTGGAGAGAGACCATTAACAGTTTAAGGTCAATGTTATATTTTGTTGTATGTGTATGTATATATTTAGGTTTTTTAATATATATGTAAAAATTTGTATCCCATAGAATTAGCTTCAAGTGGAACATGGTATTTAATTAATCATTCTGTGGAGAAAAAAAAAGTATTGTAACTTCATTAAAAATGGTAATGGTCTATTACCACTGGAACAAAACACTTGTTTAGTGTTACATATGTCCACATAAATAAAATAATGGGATAAAGGTTTTCCAGTCAGCTCTAAAGCTGATCAGAGTTGCTTGAAGGCATAAAAGCAGGGAGGGGGAATTTTCAGGAGTACCCTGGTGGGTATGGATGTGACATTCCTGCACCCTGCTGGGAAGGGCTCTGGTGCTGGGTGGCCTTGCTGCTCCAAGTTCTTCCCTGAGCTGCAGCTGCCCAGAGGCTCTTGGCTCCTTTGTGCCTTTGTGACTTGCATTCTCCTGTGTGTGCTTTTCTTTATTTGTTTAGGGGTTGGGGTGGTTTTTTTTGTTTAAATATTATTTTTCTCCCTTGTGCTGTGGCTGAGAACCTTAGACAACAGGGGAAGATGGTTATTAGGAGGGCAAGGAAGGGGACAGAAATGTTCTTTGTTGTGAAGGCAAAGGACGTTGCTCAGTGTGAATGTGTAAAACAATCCAGCCACGGGGTCTTGGGTTTGAAGCCTGACTGGGGGGTGATTTTGTTATTAGTTCAGTAAATCACATTTTTCACCTGTGTGAGTTTGGGGCCCCCATTTTTGCACGTGCAGAGCAGCTCTGAATTTACATCACTGTGAGAGAGGAACTGGGGAAGCACAGAAGGCTTGATCACACTTTTGCTTTAGGATCACCTCTTGATTTTACAAGTCATGTCACATTTCATTCTTAATTTTGCAGTCCCTGTGCTACTTGGAGCTCTAAAGGATATTTTTCTAGGCCCATTTGAGAGTTCAATGTTGTCAAAAGGTGGCCAAAAGTTGGTGCAGTGTAACTGCCCGTGTAATGTATTGCTGCAAATTAAATAACCCAGGAATTGTTTTTGGAAGACAAGGATTATTTCAAGACACAGCTCATAACTTTTCTACCAGTGATTCAATAACTTCTTCCTGTTGGTTAAAAATTGCACCTCATGTCGAGTTGGAGGCAGTGCCAGCTTGCAGGATATTTTTTAATTTAATTTTTTTTCCAGCAAGTGAGGTTGTTACTCCAAGGTACTTATCCCCTTTAAAATAAACATGTTTTAGAATAATCAGGAGACAAACAAATCTTATGCTTCACAAAGCTGATCCAGTTTGTTTTGTGGCTGTCAGAGACACTGAGGAGTGCTGCCTAATCTGAAGCTGGCAGTCTTTTGGGAATTCAGTGTACAGCCTTGCCCACAGGATAACCTTTCTCCAGTTTAGCTTTCTGCTGTTATCTCCTGGCACAAAAGAGTGGAGGAGAGAGCCAGTCAAGTGTTGAAAATTTGTTTATATTTATATCTCCCGCTGTGGTTTTCAGGCCTGAGGAAGGTGACTGAGGAAACCCTGAGTGTGTGTGCTGTGCAGCAGCTCACAGGGGCGAATCTGCTCCTGGGGGTCTCTTTTGGGAAATTTTAAATGAAGTTTTTCCAGGCTGAAGAAGCCAAAAGCCGCTGTGAATGTATGCAGTGGGCTGGCAGATGCAGCTTGGTGTAGCAAGGGGCATTATGTTGGTGGAATGAGATAACAATAACCCCTGCTTTTATTTGTCAATAATTTTTTATCTTTTACTTTAAACCCAAATATTTTCTTCATATGCCAATAAATGGCAGAGTGGATTTGGACTGAGCAGCCACCTCTGGCTGTGCTGCTGAGCTGTTTGGAAGCCAAATTAATTGTAACAGAAATGACAGCTCTGAATGTCTGATTTCCATATACCTATACTGTCATATCTCTCCATGTTATGATAATGATACATCAGTAACATAATTTCATTTCTGGTTTCCACTTCAATGAGTGTAGCTCCTGTTACCTGCAAACCACTGCAGGAATGTTACCCACGGTGACCACCTGTCTTTGAAGGGTGTGACCGTGCTGAAGGGGTTTGTTTTCTCACGTCCCACACCGGGGACCGGCAGTGTCCTGTCACCATCGCTACCAGGGATTGTTCAATACAAGTTTGTGGCTTCGGCAGCAGATCGGTTTGTCGTGTTTCATGGTGAACAGGCACCTAACCACACGCACAAGGCACTGCAGTTGGCCATTTGGGGACTGTGCTGAAGGTGACAAGCACTGAGGGTGCAAACCCCCATGCCTTTTGATGTCCCCTTCAAAGAAAACGCTAAATGCTGTTTATTGTGTGAGGTGAGTGGCCCGTTAGTGGCCATGTCCTTTAATGAAGAACTTGAGCTCTTACATTATCCTTAGTCTGGCACTTTTCCTGAGTGTTGAAAGCGTTTCTGTGCCGGAGCAAGGTGTTACAGCAAAGTCAGACGTGGGTGCAAAACCGCCTGGGTGTAGCAGGGATTTGGCATCATCGTGTGGAACGTGAGGAGCTGAGTGACCCTTGTGCAATGAATAAATGAAATCCTGCTCCGTCTTCTGAACGAGTCTGGCTCTGCAATTCGGGCATTCCTTGCACACAGATAAGATAATTAATTGAACAAGAGGCAACATTACCTGGCAGTTGCCTAATCTTCCTCCCCATGTGCAATAATCTGCGACCCAGATGTGTTGGACAATGCACATGTGAAGTGCTATAACTTTATTGCACTCTTAATTTACTGAAAATCAGCTGCAGCAGCCAGGTTTTGTCAGAGATGAGACTGTTTCAGAATGTGGACGTGCAAATGTCAATGACAGGAATTGTGCCTGGAGTGTACTGAAAATACACTCCTTGAAATGTTTTTCCTTTAATTTACATCAAAAGAATCTTGTCTGATTTTAACATATTGTTGCCATCGGGTGGTGGTGTCCATATGCAGCTCCAGTCAATGCAGCACTACTTTCCTTGTCTTTTGGCCTTCACTGGAGCCACTCATGAAATTATTTCAGCTAAAACTTCTCATTCCCTGGAATTTGGGCTCTTCCTCTGCAGTACATAAAGTGATAGATCAGCACCTAATAAAAGTGGGATTATCTCTGAGCTGGAAATAAGTGGAGAGAGCCTACTGTAGAAATGACAGGGCTTGCTCGTCGTTACAGATTTAATAATAATACTTGTAGTAACTCCAGCAAGGTGAGGGTCTTCAGAGGGCTTTGTCACAAACTGCTTTTTACTCCTTGCAAACTCTTTAGACTTTGGCTGTTCAAACTGTTCCAGTGCTCTCACTGCAGTCATGCAAATATCACAAGCTGTTCAACTTGTTCATTTATTCTCTTGGAAAGGCAGAGAGGAAAAACAGCCTGGACTTGCACCCTGGAGGGAGCTGTGCAAAGCCAGGCTAAGGATTCTGGGGGGCAGCTGTGGGGTTTTCTGTTCTTTTGTGGATGAGACTTTGCTTTCTGTCATTTCTTAGCAAATAACGAATAACAGTGATGGAGACATGAAATCTGGAAGCGTTTATTCCAATTGTGTGTGAAGCAGAGTCGTCACCAGAGCCAAGTTTCTCACGGGCTGGTCTGGTTTGTGCCTGGGGCAGGAGTTTACAGCTATCTTGGTAATAAAGGCTCAGGGCCTCTGCTATTTCTGCTTCCTAGGTTCCCTGTGCATGGCAATTACTGTCCCTTCTGGGATCAACACCTGTCTCTCATTTCCAGCAGTAACAAAGGACCCTGCTCTATAAAACCCTCTGCTGTTGGTGTATGGAGCACTTTGCTTTTACAGTCCAGGGCTGGAGGACACCACAAAAGCAGATAAAAGCCAAGTGAAGCCGTTGCTGCAGTAGGCCTAAAACAAACTTTAAAAATTGTGAGGTTTTTCCTTCCTTCCCTTCGTGGTTTATTTTTGTCTTTCTTTTTTTCTGTGGGGGAGGGGGGTATGTGGTGAAGATTTATCTCTAAACACAAACACTGAAATTTCGGTGGGGATTTTGCACTCTGTTGTTCGGGGATTTTTTAATCACCTTCCCCACTTTAAGAGCTGCTTTTTTAAAATCAAGATTTCCACAATCTCAGTCCTGCAAACCTTCCCATGGCCACCCCTGTGTCCATGGAGAGCTGGAGGAAGCTTCGTTGTCCTGTGCAGCCTTAGGATGAGTAATAATGGTCCCAGCACATTCACACGTGCTCCAAGTCCTGCATGTTCTGAAGAATTTTGCCAGATTGAGCCTCCTGTAAGTCAGTGGAACTGATCACACGTCAGAGTTTAACCCTGTCATTCCCTTCCCGAGATCTGCAGCTGCTTATGGCACTGCCTGAGCTGGTGTCACATCCATGTGTTCTGAGAGGTGCTTTCCCTGCAGTAACCTTGCTTCAGTTTTATTTTTCACTCTCCATAGCAGATCTGTTTAACAGCAGGGTTGCTGCTTCTTGGGACTCTAAAAGCATTTTGGACAGGATTGCAGTAAAGTGATTTTTCAGCTTGCAGTGACTGCAGTCTGCTTTCTAAATACCTATTTACTACTTTCCTTCGGGTTTTAAAGAAAGTGGAACATCAGATAATCAGTTTAACTCCTTGTGTCCAGTAATCACATCTCTGTGGGCCAGAAATGTAAAACAAAAGGAGGCGTTGGGGGCTGAGTGAGGACGTGGCTTCATGTTACAGCACTGATTTAGGTAGAACACCATTAAATGGCATAATCCCATTTCTGGCTGTCTCCGAGTTTGCTGCAGTTCTGAGTCTCTTTTTATCTTTATGGCAACAGGACCACCCACTCTAATACCTTGTAAATGGTGCCCATTTAAATCAGAGCTTGTGGGTAGAGTTTTGACCTCTATTGAAATCAGTAACCTGGACAAGTGTGTCTTTCAGAAATGCATCCTGTCTTTAAATAAAGATACCAAGACAGACATTCCACTCTGTTGGTTTTTTTGGGCTTTTTTGTTGTTTTTGTTTTGGTTTGGTTTTTTTTAAAAAAACTAATAATCTCCCCACATTTAAAAAAACCTACTGTATTTCAGCTGCAATTGGCCCAGAGTCATCTTACAGCATTGCTTCATTTTACCTCTCTTGGCCAGACTGACAAATCCTGCAATATTTCCTTTTTCCCCTTCAGTAAACATACTTCTTACCCTGCTGGGATTCAGACCTCACTCATCATTGTCTTATTAGAAACAATGGATTGAAACTCGCATATCTTTTGTTTTAAGATGTTTTCTTTTGCCCTAAACTGTTTTTGTGGGTTTATTTTTACCAAGCTGATTGCTTTACTGAAGTCTAAAAGCATTATATTTATAAAATTACCATTCATCAACCAACTTTCTCCTCTAACAAGGGAATTAAACAAAATTTGAGAAGATTTGAAGCTAGATTGCACCTTAATTCTGTGGGGGTCTTATCTTTTTCACTGGAGAGAAAATGTAACCCTGTGCCTGCCTGTAGGAGTCTCCCACCAAATGATGTTAAATCAGGTGATGATGGTAAATTTTGTCTCATGATGGGTTTAAAAAACGTTTTGGGTTGTGTGCCCTTGTGGCTTGTGCTCCTTCAAAGGACTTTTCTGAACCCAGCTCCAGTAGGAGCAGCAGTGAAGCAAGCCAGAGTTGGGATTTCTGTGTGATTCCCTCAATTTTAGGAAAAATAGAAATTTAACATCTTCTATCTTCTTTCTTATTTATCCTTGTTTTTATTTAAGATGTAGGAGGATTTTACAGTTTCAGGAGGGGTGTGGGAAAGACAGATATTACCAATCCTTCAAATATTTCTTCTGTGGGTAAATTCAGGACAAAACTGTGTCGTGTTTCAGGCTGCACTTAGCATTTCTGCCCTGGGGGAAGAGCCGGGCTGCAGAGCATCGAGGGCTTGCTTGGACAAGCTGCAATGAATGTTAAATAACTGTTTGGGAGCAGCTCGGTGCTTTTAACTTCATAAATATACATTGTGGTAATGTTAGAGGAGACCTCAGGATTACAATTATTTGAAATATGCTTTACAAGTGCTTAGCAAAGCAAAGCAGTTTGGAATCTCAGTGAGGAGCACACGCTCTGAGGAGATGCAAGGAATTCTCCTTCATCCCGTGTGGTTTAGAGCAGCAGAAGACATCTGCCTGTCCTTTGGCATCCAGCAGGGCCTGGGAGGTGTTGCAGTAGCACTGGAAGATGTGTTTGAATACATCTCATGATGGCAGAATGATCCTCACATGGAGTCCACAGTTGCTGAGCAGCAAATTGTGCTGAACTGAGATTGGTGCCTTGAGCTCCTTGTGCCTGGAATGCTGCAGTTCCAGGGAATAATCAGAAATACTCCTTTTGACTGATTGATAAACTGATGCCCTTGGAAAGCTTAAAGGTCTGTGAGCAGAAGGATTATTTATTTAGCATTTACCTGAGTGGTTCTGAGGTCCAAAAGAAGCTCCCTGTGCCTGTTAGTTCAGGGTTCCACTGTTGTGAGTTTGGTTAGATAAAAGGGCTCCTGCTCTGTGGTGGTTGCCATTCTGTGGAATCTTTTATTTACTTTAATCTTGCATTTAATCTAGTGCAGAATGAACTCCGACACTTTGGAGGCATTAAAGTAGGTAAGATTATAAACTGTTGTGGTGTAAATTGTCAAAAGGTGATTAATGCTGGAAGCTGTTTATTTATTGTGATTGTGTGGACAGTGGCCAACAGAGAGCTGCATTGTTCATTGTGGAGCAAAGCCTGGAGGCAGAGCTTGGGGCACTCCTGTTTCTGTTCAGGGTTTCTGGGACAGAAGTTGTGTGCAGCTGTAGTGTTGCACACACAGAGAAACTTGGCAGGTTTGGAAAGCTCAGCCCCAGGTTTTGGGGCTGCCTGGATGGGCTCACAGTGGGAATTGACTCCACAGAAGTCATGGGAGCTGAGCTGCCTCTGCAGGGTCACACTTGTTCCCCGTGTGCAGTGACATAATTGGACTTTCTGGACTTAGCACAACCTGTAGCTTTGACCAGGCACAAAGAAATGTGGAAAACCTTCAAGCTCTGCCCAAACACTTTTTTTTTGAAATAAATCTGGGGAAACCTGGAAGCTATTTAAAATGGCAAAGTGATTAATTTCCACTTCATTTCTTCAGCTCGAGTCAATACTTTGGACAAGAGCTGCACCCTGGGAACCAAGCATTTAAATGCAGGCTGAGAAGAAAGGAGATTGCTCACATACCTTTTGGCTTGTTTCTGCTCAAAATAGCTCATACAAATGGAAATTGGTGCCCAACTTGCCCTGACTGGACCTGAAGTGAGCCCTGTTCTTTCTCTCAGCGTGGGGGGACTGTCACAGCCTGTCCCTAAATAAACCTGATGTGCATTTAATGATGTTTCATTTCTCTGGGGAAATTTTAGGGTTGGCTTGTTCCTATTTGGGGCTCCTCAGTCAGAAATCACATCCAGGGTGTAATTCATGGACAAGGATGTGCTGCAGTGTTTTCTGAACCCCTGGATTTCCTGGGTGCTCACAGGCAGCAGTTTGTGGTGTCTCCAGCTTTCTGTGGGAGCGCATTCCCGTTTTCCTCGCTGTCACTCCTCTGTGCAGCACATGAGCCGTTGTGGTTTAATCTCAGCTCTGCCATCACATTCCAGGGGGAGCCTCAGCCAGCTCCCAGCTGCCTCTTTCCCAGGCACTCTTAGATCTAAGCAGGGGATGGGATGAGCTGTGGGACAAACAGCCCGTTCCCAGCCACCATCCGTCCCAGGGAAAGTGTGCCCGAGGCCGCATGAAAGGGAAGGAGGGAGCTGGGATGGGGCCACTTGGCTCTGGGGGAGCGGCCTGGGGTGAGCAGGACAATGTGGAGTTCACTTCCTCCTCCACAAAATGGCCAGGCTCCTCATGTGCTCCAGCAGAATTTATGGGACACTCGGATGTACAGGGGTTTTTTTTGGGTTTTGAAAAGAAGGATCAGCTTGCAGAACTGTTCGATGTTGATGCCAGATGTATTTGGATGTGGTTTGCTTTGTTCTTAAACAATAGACAGTTTTAAAGAAAGAGGAATATTCCTTGTGCCCATATGTCCCATTGTTTCCACCATGGGTATAATCCTGGCTACAGGGCTCAGCATTATCATGCTGATTCTGCTGGGAGTGACTCATGCAGCTGGATATTTGTCATCCAGTTTGTGGAATCTTTGATCTCTGCCCTTCTCTTCTGATCAAGTCTGGGATCTGCATCCTGTGCTGGAGTTGGAAGTTCTGAAGGAGGAAATTCCAGCACTGGACACCTACGAGGTGTTGGGACTGTTAGGTGTGAGCAGTTAGTTCTGGTGCAGCTTTTCACGGTGCTGTGTTTACCAGCAGGGATTTCAAAGGGAAATAATATGCAGATTAAAAAAAATTCTAATGGCAGATCAACAGCATGAATTTAAAACATAATTTTCAGAATACTCTGAAAAGAACAAAGAAATCCTCCTGGTGGCACTTGCTTTTAATGTCAGCTAAACATCTCCTTCTTCCATGAGGGTACATAAAATGTACTTTGAAAATGATAGGAAGCTATCAGGAGCTCATGCACCTGAAGATCATTTAGCTTTTTTTTCTTACTCGGAATTCTCAGGTCTTAATTAGTTTCCCTAAGGTATCACTGAGTATCTTTGATTTCTCCCTGAAATTCAGGGCTGATGGCTGAAGGTCTGCAACACCATTTCCTGGCTGTGTGACCCAAAGTAGGAGTGAGGAAAGCATAATTGGATTAAATGTTTTCCTTTACCGCTGGGGACATGGATAAAATCTGTGTCTTTGAGTAGTTTTGTTTTGTCCATGCTGGTTAAAGGTCCTGGGCTGGTGGCTGTGTCTCAAAGGGCTGAATAGCAGATGGCAACCATGGAAGTGTAAATTAGCAGCAGCTGACAGTTCTGGAGAGCCACTGATTGCGCTGGGCCCATTCCGGGATGAAGTGCTAGATACTCCATCAAAACAGCATAGAACCTCTTGGAATCTTTCACTCAGTTAACCCATGAAGAGTTCTTTCTTCCGTCCATTTACACTTTCTCTGGGTGTTCCTTCATTCACCAAAATAATTTGTTGTGCGAGACCTGGATTCTAATTTATGGACAAAAAATTCCTAGGCTTTACAGTAGCCAAAATGTGTATTACTGAATTTTTTGTCCTTCTTTCCTGGCCTGTTCACATTCAGGCACACAGATGTGAGGGGAGGAAGGAGAGTGGGCCCAGTTCCCATCGGAAGTGCCTGGGGGAATTTGGTTCTCTCCAGTAATTTGTTGCTGACTTGAGAGTGGTGGTGACAGGTTTTGCAAAAAGTAACATCCTGTGTCCTTGGCCAAGTGAGTCCTGAATGTGATTCAAGGTTTTTCGGGGAAATAGTGGATGTAGCAATACAGGATTGTCATATTGGCTCAGCACCTGGGGTACCTGCTGCCATGTGAGGCACCACAGGAGCTTCCAGGCCTTCCCAAAAAGATCTTGGCAAAGGTGGCAGCAAAAAAAAAAATCAAGCCTCTGGGCCTTGATATAGCAAAAAGAAATACAGGTTTTTACCTAGTTTTAGTCAATTACTCAAAATGGCAATCCCATTTTTAAACATCTTTAGTATTGGATTTATTTATTATTTTTTTTCCTCAAAGAATTAGAAAAGTCCAATCAAGTCAAGGCATAACCCGAATGGAGTAGAGCAGCAACCCCAAAGCATTTGGTGCTTTCCCCAGCCTAATAAATAATTAAATGGATATGCAGACTGTTGTACAGCAGTGTTTGCATGGTGCTGCTTTACTCCATGACTGCTCCCTAGCATGGAAATGTTACATTAACGCTGGATAAAAGGAAAATACAGGACTTAAGAGAGATGTCAGGTTTGCTGGTAAAGATCTTCAGATCCAACTGCTGCTGCAAATTCTGGAAATGACTTTTGTGTGCAGCAAAACTTCTCAGGTGCTCCCTTTTCAGCTCTGGAAGTGAGGAGGGAAGGTGTTGTGTGGAAAATCTGCATTTCCAGGGCTCTGAGGTGAGGCTTTGGTTCCCACCCCACAGGCTGGGCTCTCCTGGCTGGAGCAAGTGAAAATTGAGAACTGACTGAACTTCATGGTAGGTAAAGCAGTGATTTCAAACACGAGCAATTTATCTGCACATTGCTGAGGATTTATTTGTGGCTGGATTTCATTGTTTGGAAATATTTGTGGTTTTACTCCGAGGGGAGTTCTGGGAGGGGGAGCTGCCCCAAATTGCTTCTGCAGCTGCTGGAGGCTCCGTGAGCCTTCCCTGCTCTCCAGGCAGAGCTGCTGCTCCTTTTTCAGGATTTTTGTCCCATTTTAGCCCTGAGCAGCTGCATGTGCTGCCCCTGGAGCCCTGTTCTGTCCTGCCCTGTGAGGGTGCCTGGCTGGGGGCGATGGGCAGGGCAGGGAGGAACGGGATGGGAGCTGCTGGGACAGATCCCGGCTCCTCCCTCTGGGCTTCCCATTGCCTCCCTGGGCTTCCCACCCCTCTGGGGCACAGGGCCTGTGAGTGAGGCCATCAGTTCTGGGTGGGTCTGGCCCTCTCTGGTGGCAGGGTTGGCTCTGCTGCCCGGGTGGGTGACCATGGGTGGCATCATCTTTGGCACCAGTTTGGAGCTGGATCACCCAGCAGCTGCAGCTGGGAGCTCTTTTTATTTTCAGTCTTTCAGGGATGCAGATCAGGGTCTCATCCCTTTATAATTTCTTGTTTAGAGATACACACATACATACATATATATATTTAAATCTGATAATTTTTTCCCTTTTTACTTATTTTTTGATTAAGAAAAAGACGTCAGGAGCATCTTTAAGCAGTTAAGGTGAACACTGAGGTGTGACTCTACAGCATCCATTCTGCACTAAGGGAAGGTCTCTCCCAAGCTTAGGAGCACCAAGAAAAGCCTAAACTCAAAGAGGCTTCTGTTATTCAGCGCTCAGAAATGTAATTTTTTCCCTTTTTACTTACTTTTCCAATAAGAAAAAGCCATCAGGAGCATCTTTAAGCCGCACTTAGCAATCAGTTAGGGTGAACGCTGAGGTGTGACCCTACAGCACCCGTTCTGCACCAGGGCAAGGTCTCTCCCAAGCTCAGGAGCCCAAGAAAGGCTGGACTCCCAGAGCTGCTGCTGTTCAGCGCTCAGGAATGCAGAGCCTTGCTCCAGCCGGGTGTGGGCGGCTGTTTGGTTTGCGGTTCTTGCTGGGGGGTGGGTGATTTTTAAAAGCACTTGCTGAATTCGCATTTGGGTGAATAATGGCTACTTTATACACAAATGATAAATGTTAGTCACAGCCGAGCAAAAGGAGTTTCTTGTGTTGGTCATGCATTTGGCATATCAAAAAAGGGAGAGGGAGAAGGGAAAAGAGAGAGAGCAAGCCCAGGGTTTCAGTGCTTCAGAAACTGCAAATTAAACAGAGCTGCATTTATGTTATGTGACATCTCTAAGCCTTTGGCTCTCTCGACTTAATGCCAGATATCTAATTTGGAAATATTTATTGTAACTGGCATATCTTTTAGAAGCCTGTCATCACGGAAAAACTGTCATCAAACTGTCCTTGTTAACTTGCTTCTGTTAAGTGACTTTTTTTTTCAGTGCTTCAGAGTCAGATGAATTTCTGCTTTCCTGTGGCACACAGTGGCTGCTACAGAAAAGCTTCTAGGATCTTAACTGCATTTATGTGCTGGGTTTTTTTCGGTTTGCTTTACTTTTGTTGGTTTTTTTTTTTCAATCTAGAATCAAAGATTCTGCAAAATCAGATGCTTGAAGCTGCATTCCTGGAGTATTAAAAGTATCTCTGACAGAACACCTTGATATTTATGTTTTCCCCCAAGTGCTGAGGGCTCACCAGCTCCTCTCAGACTCACACTCTGCTGACCTGATTTTTTCAGGTTACTTTAGTACATTAATATGGAATGAGGATAGAGTTCTACATGAAAAAACAAAGAACAGGTTAGGCATAGAACTTGTTTGAGGATGGAATTTTATTTTCCAGCTGACTTTGGTTTTTAAATGCTTTATTTTTATTTTACTATTGATTGACTGTTATTGCTCCTTTAAAAAAGCAAAGCTCAGTGCTCCATGCCTGGCTGAGGTTAATCCCAGTGCCTGGGTCACTGAGATACTTCCTCTGGATCCAATATTTTTTGCTCTCCTGCTGTTCTCAGCCAGGTGCCCAGAATTCCCAGCTGCAATACCTGCCTTAGCTTGGTGTTAGATCCCAAAAGAAGCATCCCAGGGTGTAGAATCCAATACAGTCTTTGCCTTTGGGAAAAAAAAAATAAAATTACAAAATCCCAATTACATCAGTGCAGCAGCTCCCAGAAAGGCACAAAGAGGTTTAGGGGGGTAGCGATGATGTTGATTTGAAACAGATCCTTGCAAATCTTTGCTGCTCTGGCTGGTTCCTCTCTGCCCCAACAGTGAGACTTGTTTAAAACTGGGCTTGGCTTTGCTTATTTTAAATTATGTGTCAAATACCGAGCCTCAGACCCAAAGGGAACCAGTTCAGGACACTCTGGATGAGGCTGAGGAAAAGGGAACCAGTTCAGGATGCTCTGGATGAGGCTGACACTGACTCCTTGCTCTGCTGAACATCCTGGCAAAGGTGGATTAGAGAAATCCCAGTTCCACTGAAGGGGAAAGGATTCCTCCTCTTGACTTCTGTGCAGCAGCTACAGAGGGTCGCTGAGGCCAGTTTTTAATTAATTTTTGGGGGAGGAGGAATCCACAAATATTTCCCTGTTTTTTTGAGAGATGAAAAGGGGCCTGCCTATCGCTTTTAACGTCAATGATGTTAATAATGCAAAGCCACAAAAAGGAAATTAAACTTTAAAAACCATGTTAAAATAACACAGAGAATTTGACTATAGCCCATAGAGGCAGGAAAGTTCAAAGGGAAGAGTGAACTTTTTCTGACCCTGACGTGCCTAGGAATTGCAACACAGTTTCTATGTAATACTATCCAATTTTTAGAGAGGCTTTAGCAGGGCAGGAAGAGGAAGCTTACTGGCACCCTATTTAAAATTGAAGTTTTTCCCTGTATAGTTTGTACAATTCTGGGAAAAAAAAGACTTTAAAATTGTCATTTTATGCATCCAAGCCCTGAAATGATTTTATATGTGCCTATTTAGATGATGCCTATCAGGAAAGTAAAAATATCCTTAAACTTACAGGTTTTCTGTTTGCTCTTTTCCCCAGAGAAGGTATATGAGCAAAATGTCTTCCCTCTGGAGGTTAATACTCTGTCGTTCCTCTAAACTTTTAGACTTTCAAGCTGTAAATCACTTCACTTGATATATGTTTCTTATTAATCACCTTTAAACCTTCCTGCTCTATCTTCGTGGCTGGTGGTTTGACGGTTTTTTTCCTATTCTTGTTGTGCCATCTTAGTTTTTGTGTGCATATATGTGAGGGGGGGGGTTTCAGTGGGTTTTTTTGCTAATTTGGAGTTTCATTACAGATGTTGGTGTGGTTTGGCCCTGCACTTGAAATACTCTCAAGAAATGTAGCCCCTAAAAAGCTGGGAAATTCTTGAGTTAATGAGGGTTGCTTTCTCACAGGTGCTACAGCTCTTTGCAGTTCTGGCTTCGGGAGGAGTTTTTAATCAGAGTTTGGAGTGTTTGCTGGTGCCTTGGCAGCCTGGGGAGATGTGTGCCAGCTGCCTTCTCCCCAGCACGCTGCTGGAGGCTGTGGAGGGGGAGATGAGCTCCATGCCAGCCCTGCAGTTTGACCCTGATGAGATGAGGCTGTTTGCACCCACCAGAGGAGCTTCCCCTCTGTTCTTTGTTGTGTTCACCCTTGGGGCTGCAGCTCCATGCTGAGAAACCTCCCTATTTCCTCTGTTCTGGCAAAAACCTCACCTTCCCTGTCACTCCTGCAGGTTACAGAACTTTTAGAAGCCATGAGATCCCTTCTGCTTTTGGTGTTGCTGTCACTTCCAGTGGTGCTGTGGTTTTCCCTGAATTGATGGAGGGAATGCTCTTAAAATTATTAAAAGTCTTCCAGGCAAATGCTTCTCAGAGGAAGCTGTGCCTGCAGCCTGGTGTGCTTGGCTGACCAGAAAACCCCAAACTCCAGGGCAGCCCAGAAGGGGCAGAGGTGTTTGTGGGCTGCAGTTTGCACATGAGTAACACAGGGTGCAGAAGTGGAGCTGCTCCAGCCCCCTGGGTAGCTTGGAGTCACTGACTCAGAGAGGAGGGAAGTCCCCACAAGATCCCCACGTGGAGAGAACTTGGACAGCCTCAGCTTTTGCCAGTAGGCGCCTTTGGAGGTGTTGGTGGGGTGGGAAGGGTGCTGGGGAGAGATTTTCTTTGGTTGTTCTGCTCTGACCGTGGCTCTGCAGGTCCATGAAGTCCCCGGTTTCAGTGGTGCCACTCAGAGGTTGTGCAGGCCCTGTGGTTTCACTCTGGGTGTGCTTCATGTGTGTTTCCCTGACTCCCTGGAGGGCAGACTGTGCTGTTTGTCAGCAGAGGGGGAAGATTTTTCTGCTGAAGTGTGAAGCTGCAACGTGGGCACTTCAGTTTGGTTTTGTGTTTGCTTTCTTGGAGAAGCTCCAGTGGAGCTCTTCTCCTCTGAGTAACCCTGGAGGCCTCCTGCACAGCCTGAGCACATGGAATTCCCACAAGAGATACTCCACAAGAATTTTTTTTTAAATAGCAGCCAATTAATAAGAGACTGCTGCTGTAAAGACTCACTCCGTGCTCATTCAAAATGTATTTGATTCTGCCAAACCACATAGAATAGATGGGACAGAGACATGAGCATTTGCAAGGGAGGAGTCAGTATTTCATTTTCCCAGTGACCTGTGAGAGACCCAGAGAGGGTGACTGGTCAAGTGCAATCTACAGAATTCACCGCTGGAGCAACGTGGGAATGACGTGGAAGCCCTGGACTGTGGGAAGATTTTTTTTTTAATTATTTTTTTTAAGTTATAGTAAGCAAATCTATACACAGACATGACTGGCCTGATCCAAAGTCTGAGTGCATTTCCCAAACTCCTCCTGAGCTTTGGATCAACTCCTAAGTCTGCAGAGAGGAACAAGGGAGTTGTTTTTTGGGATTGTGGCTGCCCTGGGCTCTGGCTGATGCAGCAGGGGTGGCTGTGCTGTGAGAAGCAGGATGTCAGGATTGCACATGGGATCTGCACACACACTTCTCCAAGGTTTAGGCAGGAGGGCTGTAACCACCAGAGGAAATACTAGAAATCTCTGGTTTACAATAGAATATATGTAAGAAATGTTAATCTTCACTGCTGTAAGTTATGATGAAGAATTTCCTGTCTTGTCACTGCAAGATGTAAGATAAAGTTTATTATTTCTTGTTGCAGTTAGTTTCTCAAAGAACACACACATGTGATAGCATTGCACATGTGGCACAAGAGCTGGGAGAGCTGCACCTCTGTTGCTGTCACACTCCAGGTCTGTGGCTGTCCCTGTGCCTCAGTTTCCTTGCTTTGAAATGGAGCAAACCATTCCTTGGGGGCACTGAGACAAGTGAGTGAAAGTGTATCAGGAATGGAAGTGTCTGATGAAATGGGGGCCAGAGAATTGCATAATTACATTTAAGACAAAATTTTCAGGTTATTGTGGGCATTAAGTTGTGTAATGGTGTAAGAAGGGAAAATTTAATGCTCTGGAAGCATTGTGTAGAATTTCAGTGTGGTGAGCAATGTTTCTTTTTGGGGATAGAGCAGGGTGCAGAGGCTGCATTGCATCCCTGTGGCGTGGCAGGGATGGGAAGGCTGACCTAAAACCCAAACTGCATCCTGGAGTGACTCAAGTAGGATTGATCTGGTGGCAAATCCCTGCTAATAATGGGTCAGGATGTGCCAGCTGGGGTTTTAGCACTTGAAAGAGCATTGGATACCTTGCAGGTTGCTTGAGGATGATCAAGCAAGATTACTTAGAACTTCACTTTTTTTTTTTTTTCCAAAGAAACTAATTGAAATTTTTAGGAGTAAAGGAATCAAAGTTTTTCTTGCCAAGGGTCATGGGCAGATGAGGAAGAGGAGGAAAAGAGCAGTGAGTAAACATGTTCATTGGTAAGGGATTTTTAAGGCAGAGAAGCAAAGCCAGTGAGTTAAATTTTGGAGTCTCAAGTATTTTTTTAAATTTTATTGGTGAAGTGTTTGGTCTCCCAGTGACTTCACTCAGATAATTTTGGTCAATTATTTTATATAACTCTGTCCCTCCCAGGACAGAGGATGTTTTAGCAGTCTGTGTCCTGATTTGCCACTAAATCAGGAGGAATCTGGGAGTTTCCCCAGAGGCCTGTGCTGTTTTGGCTGCACCTCTGCTAGTGCAGATCGGGCACTTCAGAAGGGATTTTGTCCTGCACAGATGGGCAGGGCCGTGCTGGGACAGCAGCAGGCAAGGGAAGGGGTAAGAAGGAGAATTCTGCTGAATGTGAGCATTTTGCAGCTCCTCCTGGAGCTTCCTCAGGCTGCCAGTCCTGTGATGGGCACTCAGAGTGGCTCTGTCACTGGGCACTCAGTGCTGAGCTGGTGAGGAAACCAGGGACAGTGATCAATCCTTGCCAAGCTCCAGCGTCCAGCAGAGCCCCTTCCCCCTTCTCAGCAGGTGAGTGAGAGGAGAAGGATCCTTAGGGAGCAGGCTCTGGCTCAGCAGCCTGGGAGGGAGCAGTGGGGATCTGCTCTGGAGCTCTGAAGGAGACTCCAGGATCCCACAGGGCTGGAAGGGACCTCTGGAGATGCTTCAGTCCAACTGCCCTGCGAAGGGAGCAGGGCTGTTCCCTGCAAAGCTGGTTCCTGAGTTTTACTGTGGAGTGTTGTGCCTTAGTGATGTTCTCTAAGGTAACTAAACAGTCTGCCAGTATAACTTGTTATCAGTTATAAATGGTAATTAATTTATCAGGGTATAAAAGCCATCCTTAGTGATACTGCTGCAGCAACAGTAGGGCTTCTGGCAAAAAAAAAAAAAGATCACAAGAAACAGACTTAAATTCAATTTAACGGGGGGAGAGGAGAGTCTCAAAGCTCTGCATGGGGTTTCTGCCAGTTTGAAACTCAGCCCTGTGCTCCCCTGCCCACCAGCAAATAACACAGAGCCCAAATGTTCAATGGAGCTGGAGCTGGGTCGTGGTTAAGAGTGAAAGGCCTTGATTGCATAAACAGAGCCAAAACACAAGGAACAATTGGTGGGAGAAAGAACAAGGAGAAAAAAAAAGCCTTCCTAAATCATTTTAATCAGTAACACCCCACATGAAGGAGAGCTTGTTCTTTGGGAATGTGGTCCCACAAGGAGTGGTGAGTACATGTAGCCCACAATTTTGACAAGGTCAAACCATCAATTTTTCACAAGGTTTGTTCTCTATTTGTTGTTTTGGGGGCTTGGGTTTGGTTTTTTGGCAAAGCAAGTTGCTTTTACTTTGTGACTTTGTGCATCATGACTGGAAATGTGCATTTTTCATCAGTGGAGAACATACACTTGGATATTTTTGGTATTTTGCCACCCATAAGGGCCATTTAATTAACAGTTGGACTCAGTGGTCCTTGTGGGTTCCTTCCAGCTTGGAATATTCTGTAACTGCTGCCTGCTGAGCCATTAGTACCAGTTAAGCTCATGGTGACACTGACCTTCATTTATCACCCTTCATACCCAGTCATCAAGATTTCATTGTTTGTAATCTATCACAAAATGCCTTTAAAAAGCAGTTCCTGCTGTGAACAAAACAAAGCAAGGCCAGCAATGGTTCTTTGGAAGTGTGCTCTGTTTCTGCATCCTGCATGGAGGCTTTTCCTGTGTAGAATGTTTGCCATCAATGGAGGAGTGGTGAGAAGCAGGGAGTGGACTGGCAGTGCAGCGAGTGGGATCCTTCCACCCCCTCAGTGCCAGGCAAGCTGGGCCCTCCTTCCCAATGTGAGCTCTCAAGGTACCTCAGATTTCTCATCTCCAGAACTCCTCATCCAGAAGCTGCAGCCCCAGCGCTGAGATTTGTCCTTTCTGTGCTGCTTTAAAAAGAGCCCATTGTGCCTCTGGCCTTCCTGTCTCAGCTCTTTGTTGCCTTTTTCCTGCTCCAGATGTTGTACCACAGGGCTCGTCTGGAAATCACTGCTCCCTCAGGCTTTAGTTGCTTTTTTGGGGACAGATTGTGACAAGTGGCACAGGAAAGCTGAGCCTCCCTGATGCCTCAGGTGTGAGCTTTTATATTTTTCAGGTTCTGTGCTGCTTCAGTCCGAGTTTCACATGAGGGGATGCTGAGCTCTGTGCACAGAGCAGGGAGACAAAACAATTCCTGCTCCAGCTGGGCACCAAGGACAAATGACCCAAATCTCAGCCCAGGAGCACAAACACCGTGGGCTGCAGAGAGAAAAACAAGCAGGGTGGGACTGCAGGGGCTAAAGCTGGAATGGGACAATGAACTGCAAGGTGCAAATGGAGCAGAACTGATCCCAGGGACAGACCCCGTGCCCGGCCGTGCATTTTGGGGCCATTTTGGTTCATCCTGGGTGCAGCCCTGGCTGGGCTCTTGTGCTGCCCAAGGTGGATCCATGGAGGAGATGCTTTGAATAAATCCCTGCTTTATTCTGGAACTCTGCCCAGCCTCTGCCCTAGGGCAGCCTTCCCAAGGCATCATCCCTCCCAGCCTGGCCCTCTCCTGGTTGCCCTCACAGTCCCTCAGCTTCTGCTCTCTACTGAAAAAACCTGATTATTCTCCCAAAATTATCATTATCAGCTTCTTGAGAGACATTTCACTCTTTGTGAGTGGAAACTTCCAGAGCCCCTTGCCTTTTGTGCTGTTGGCAGAAGCCAAACCAGTGATTCCATGGGAATTTTTTCCAGTGTGGCAGTGAATGTTCTGTTTTGTGGAACCTGGTTAGTGCTGGGTTCTGGAAGGTGGATCCTGGACAGCCATCCTGCTAAAATAAACACAGTCCTCCAGGAGATCAGCTTGTGGTTAATTAGCAGCACAGGGAATGAATGTGGATCAGTGTTCAGATGTTTGAATTGGAAGTTCTTTATGTAACTTTACAGCCTTGGATGCGCTGCCATTTTTTCAAATCCTAAAGAACCATCAAAAAAAAAGTATTTTAAAAGCTCTTTTGAAGGCAGCTTTCTGTATTAAACTGATTGAACTGAGGGCTGGTGATGTCATTTCCCACAAACTTGCTGCAAAACTCCTATAAAAGCCTAATGTTAGGAAAACCACAGCAAAATGAGAGTGTGCCCAAGGAATAATAATGCCATCAGAGGTGGAGTAACAGACTCTTGCACCAGCCTGGAAGGAGCCCAGGTGGCTTTTCCCTGAGGAGGTGTTTGAAAGCCTCCTGTGCTCCTGGAAGCCTCTTTGTGCAGTGCTGACACTTCTCAGCACGGTGTCCTGAGGATTCCTGTGATCCTGACAGGAGAAAACAGCCTGGTTGTAAAACAGCCTCTTAAAACAAAATGTTCCATGGAGAGCGAGCTGGCAGCACCATTGTGTGCTTTCTTTGAAATGTCTGCTGATTTAAACTTCTGATCTGCTGAGCTTTGGGCTGCTTTGGTGTATTTTTGTGGCTTCCCTTGGTGTGTTTTTTTAAGGTTCTCCTTGAAGCAGTGCAGGGGCTCAGTGTGCATTAACACCAGCCAGCAATGCCATTCTGGAGCTTTGTGCATATGAGATTTTTTCTGTTGGAATATCTTAAAGGATTCTCTGTGTGAAAGTAATCAAGATTGACAAATATATATCACTAAATTTGCCCACACGTGTTGTAAACATTCTGTGTGAAGTGTAAGTCAAACAGGTTTAATGTTGTGACAAAGCAGAGCAAAATAATCTTAGAAAAGAAATGTAATGAATCCTTCTGTGCACCAGGCTCCACTCTCTGTTCCCTCCCCAAAACATCCACCAGGCTGTTTTTAGAGTGCTGTGATAGGATGAACCTGGTGCCTTTTCTGCTGTGCTGAATTTTGGGCTGAGTACTCTGGGATGTCTCTGGTGAAGTACAAACCCAGCTGGGCTTGGGCAGTTTGGGCCAGGATTGCTTCAGGAGGCGCGCAATCAAATTAAATGTGTTGAAACAAGAGAGTAAATGCCCTGCTGGGGTTTGGGCAGTGCCCAGAGGCTCCCACAGAGCTCAAAAAGTCTCTCTTCCCTTTTCCATGGACCTTGTGCAATGATTTCCACCAGCAGGGCAGAAATCTCTGGATCCTCAGGCAACGGGGAAACATCAGGAGCCTTTTTGGATAAGGAAAAAACAGGAGGCTGCTGGCTGGGAAATCCTTGCTAGAGCAAAGCAGGCTGGAGTGGTGTTAACTCTGTGTCACTGTGTCCTTCACATAGGCTGGTGCAAATTCATCCTTTATTTTTAGGGAAAAGACATTTGCAGTTACCTTTTCCATCCAGTGAAAACTCAGGCTTTAAGTTTTTTCAACTGTTCCAAGAAAGAAGATGAAATGTTGACTTTAAGCACCTCAGTTAAATATTCCCAAGCTGTGAAAGTGCACATTTAATAGAGGAAAGTTCTGTTTTTAATGCAGTAGTTTGCATTTATAGGAAAGATAAACCCAGTCTGAAGTAACATTTCTCTGAGCCTTTTTTGGTAGAATTTGATCAGTGGTTTAAGTTCCAGGAACACTTCAAAGCAGGCACTTCTCATTGGCCATTTGCAAAATCACCTTCTGAGACTGAGGCTCTGGAAATGCATTTATTCATAGAATATGTCTTGCATTAGTCCTCAGTTGGCCAACAAAATTATCTAAGGCATGTCTGAGGCAGCTACTAAAAAGAAACTTAAAAGACATTACTGTTCTAGTGAAGATGATGCAATCCACTGGAGCTATTATCAGTCTCCAAGTAAAATTAAATACATTCAAATGAACTTGTTCTGAAGGGATTTGATGAGTACAGAGCTTTAAAGAGAAGTTGCTTTGAGTGGAGGCCCACCCTTGTTAATTTATTGTGCCTGAAAGCTGAGGTGAAGGGAGGGTGCCTGTCCCCGCCCCTGAGCCGAGCCCAGGTTTGCATGGGATGAAAAGGAAGTGACACATGATCTTCCATGTTGTGTTCCTCATCTCACAGGCCAGCCCTACAACAGTGGAATCTTTGCAGCAGGAAGCAAAATGCTAAATAAGTTGGCTTTTATTCAGATAGAGCAGAGTGGGGTGAGTGTTCCCTTTAAATCAGAATTCCGAGCTGTTGCCTTGAGGTACCTCAGACAGCGCTGCCTGCTGGGGCTGAAATAAAATGTTATTTTTATTTGTTGAAACACTTCATTATCTAAGAGAACAGCAGTGTTTTAAGATTTCAAAGTCCCTTTCATCCTAACTGAGCACAGCAAAGCTCTGCCTCCATCCAGGAATTCTGCAGGGCCCTCTGAGGCCAGGCTTAGATTGAAGACTTAAATTAATGGAGCTGTGGGCAAATGCCCTCACATTCCAAGGCTTCTGCTGATGCCTTGTGAAGGCTGGACAGAGTTCCAGAATAAAGCAGGGATTTATTCAAAGCATCTCCTCCATGGATCCACCTTGGGCAGCACAAGAGCCCAGCCAGGGCTGCACCCAGGATGAAACAAAATGGCCCCAAAATGCACGGCCGGGCACGGGGTCTGTCCCTGGGATCAGTTCTGCTCCATTTGCACCTTGCAGTTCATTGTCCCATTCCAGCTTTAGCCCCTGCAGTCCCACCCTGCTTGTTTTTCTCTCTCCAGCCCACGCTGTTTGTGCTCTTGGGCCTGAGATTTGGGTCATTTGTCCTTGGTGCCCAGCTGGAGCAGGAATTGTTTTGTCTCCCTGTTCTGTGCACAGAGCCCACCATCCCATAATATGAAGCCCAGACCCACGCACTAAAGCAGCACAGAATGGGAAAAATATCAAATCCAAACCTGAGGCATCACTGGGATGCCCGGGTGGGTAAGGAGGGGTCGTTCCTCCCTCGGAGCTCTCCGGGCCCATCAGCAGGTGGGGCTGGCAGCAGGTGCTGCTGCTCCACACCCCTGTGACAAATGGCACCGAGCACTCCCAATCCTGCCTCCACAGCCCTCTGGGGAATGTCTCACGGCTGTCAGAAAACAATTAAGAGGCCATTAGCAGGAAATGCTTTTGCCAAGCCAGCACCTGACACAGCCCCTGGATGCACCTTCACTTGTGAGTCGGAAATGCAGCTGCCTTGGTCAGGGGAGCATTCCCCCAGTGGGCACCCTGGCCCTGCTCCAGCTTTATTTTATTTTATTTTATTTTGCTTTATTTTATTTTATTTATATTTTTTATTTTTTATTTTTTATTTTTTATTTTTTATTTTTTATTTTTTATTTTTTATTTTTTATTTTTTATTTTTTATTTTTTATTTTTTATTTTTTATTTTTTATTTTTTATTTTTTATTTTTTATTTTTTATTTTTTATTTTTTATTTTTTATTTTTTATTTTTTATTTTTTATTTTTTATTTTTTATTTTTTATTTTTTATTTTTTATTTTTTATTTTTTATTTTTTATTTTTTATTTTTTATTTTTTATTTTCTTTTTTAAATTTCATTTTCCATTTTACTTTATTTCATTTCTGTTTCATTTATTTTTATTTTATTCTTAACATCAAGTGCTCCAAAAAACCCCAGTGCCACCTTTTTGCATGGTTTCCATATCTGTGCCTCTTGTAGCCATCCATGTTGCTTTTTTTATTACTGAGTAGTAGCTGGCTGAGCAGCCAGAGCTTTTATAGCAGTGAAATCGTTCTGTGTGGGAGGGTGTGGCCCTTGTGGAAGTTTCAAAGGCAGAGACAATCTTATCTTCCTAAAAAATACGAGTAAATAATTAAAAGCAGATTTTAAAAGAATCCCTAAAGAGTCATGATAATTTGTCAAGGGTGATCAGCAAAGTAGAAATGATTGGTGCTCTTTGCTTTATTCATATACACATTTCCCCACAGCCTTCCCTTCCTGATGCCACTCTGATTTTCAGAAAAAAAAAAAAGTATATTTTTAGTTCTTAGCATGTATTTTCCGCTCTTTCCTTTCCCTGCCTGTAAAAAGAAACCGTGTGTTTCCCAGGATTTGCTCACCTGGACCTCAGCAGCCGTGTTTTGAAAGTGAAATCTGATTAATTGCTGCAGGAAGAATGGGATGGGGATGTTTCTGGTTTCTTTTCCCCACGAAGCCGTTCACAGCCGGTAGCAGGAGCTGCTCCTGGGATAACTGCTCCTTCCTGTCTGTCCGTCTCATTTACCTGCTCATCCTGCTGGAAATGCAAATCCTGGGTCAGGGACTTTCTCTTCTCTGCTGTCTGTGTATTGGGGTTTAGGGGATTAGTGGGTGCTGCTATAAAACAATGGGCATCCTCAAGAGCTGGGTGTGAAGGGTGGGATGGAATTTGCTGGATTCATTCCGTGTGCAAATGAGCACACACAGGTTCAGCTGAGAGCTCTCCTGCAGGGAAACAAACCTGGCAGGTTTGGGGAGGCTGCTTTGTGTGCCTGGCTGGACACCGTCTTCCACCTGAGAGCTTTCCATAGCTCTGGGCCCAGGGAGCTTCTGAGCACAGATTAAAGTGTCTCAATGCTCCTGGCCTCTACCCGAGGCTCCTTTTTGGTTTGGGAACTGTTATGCATAACTGCATTGATGATTTGGAGTTTTGACATCTGTTTTTGTGCTGTTGGAACTCCTGGAGTGTTTCCAGAGTCCTTGCACACTTGCACAGCAAGGAGCTGCCACTTGTATTTACAGAAAAGCATTGAGAGCAATGGGGACAATTTTGCTAAGGATAAAACACTTAAAAAGCACCTGAAGATTTTGAGAACTTGGGTTTAATTACCAAATCCAGCTAAGCTTTCTGTGCTAGAACAAGAAATTCATCACACTTTGCTCTGTTGGAGAAGTGTGCCCCCAGAGCCTCACTTTTTTCTAGCTGGTGTGGCTTTTACCATTCTCTCATTTATGCTAAACAAAATATCTTCCCCTTCAAGCCCAAATATTGCAAATGGGAGCAGGGAATGCAGAATGTGATGTATTCCAGTTACCCGGGGCACTCGTGTTTTATCTTTGATTTGTGCTGAGAGAAAGGAGATACCAACAGCTCTTCCCTGGCAGGGAGGAGGAGGAGGAGAAGAAGTATTTTCAGCATTACAACCCCATGGTGAAACAGCACATCCCCAGGCTGGGTTTCCTGCTGTGGGCAGGACGTGGTGCAGAGATGGGACCCCAAAGTGCCACTTCCTCACTTCTCCCAGTTCCTGAGAGAACCCAGCCACGCTCCCAGCAGAGCTTCCCACCACTGTTCCCAAACAGAGAGGGATTTGTGGGGTCAGGAGCACAGGGCTCTGGGATGGAGGCTGCAGGAGAACAGGGGCTCTGGGATGGAGGAGCAGTTGGTGACAAAGCCCTGTCCCAGTTTTGCCATGGGTGCCCTGCTGTGCCCAGCAGTGCTGGTTCACAAGGGGCTGTTTGCAGAGCACAGGCGGGATGTGCCCGCGCTGTCTCACTGCATTATCTGCTCCTGGTATATTTTTAGGCTCTTGCTTCCATGACAAAATATTCAGTGACAGTATATTTGCCCACAAGCCTTTGAAGGTCTGTTTTTGCCTCATGGAAGAGCTGCCATTGTTTGGGATTCAGCCAGCCTTTCAGCAGCAGTGCTGTGTGTTTTGCATGTCATCTCCATAATGTTTCTAGAAACAAACTTTGGGCTGCTTTCAGTAAAGCCACGGCTCTGCCTCAGAAGGGTTGAGTTTGTGGCAGGCTGGCTGCTGCTCACTCCTGGGTGCCAAACAAGTTGTGAGGAATGCTGTGAAAGCAGGGGAGGGTGTGTGTAATTACAGTAAACAGAGCAGCCCGAGGAGGAGCTGCTCTCCTCCCTCCTGCCTCACCCAGATCCCTGCCGGGGGAAGACCTTCCCGGAGATCCCCAGGTCAGGCAGCAGAACCAGAGTGCAGATTGATGTTGCAAGTGCAGGAGCTGAAATGTGAGAAAGTCGTGCTCTGAGGAGCAGGATGGAGACTTCTGGTGTGAAGTCCTGGGCCAGAACTGTGGAACTTTCCACCAGCACTGAGAGCTAATTCCCCAAGCTCAGCATATTCAAAGCCTGAATTCAAAACTCATCTTTTCCATGAGTATTTTTTTTTTTCTCACAAGCTCACAATGGATTAAAATAAAATCTTAAGAACTAATCCAGTTAAGCTTTTTCTTGCTGGCTGAGAAGAGAGGGAGACAGGAGGAACAATGAGCACTTTGTTTCTGTTTTGCAATATCTGGTCAGTGGTCAGATACAACAGAGATGAAGGGGTCACATAACTACAGATGATTTGGAGCTGTATGTCCTGCATTGCAGGTCTGGGTGGGACGTTTTGGAGGGGATAGAACCAGCACAAAGCTGTGTGGGCATGGTGACTTAAGAGACTGAAGAAGACAAATCCTTTTTTCAGGCTCATCTATAAATCAATTACCATTTGTTCCTTATTAATAATTTAGCTGCCAAGAACGTGCTTATTGCTTTAGAAGAGGGGGAAAAATACAGACTGTCCCTGTACTGAGGAGCTGGCAGGCTCAGAGATGCAAGGCAGCACTCCTGGGAATATCCAGGGAAAGCTGTAACCACGGGCTGTATTAATTACTTCAATAATTTTGCACTTTCTGCTCCCCGCAAACCTTTTTGTCTGCTTGCATGGTGTTGATCCTGGTTGGTGCTCTCAGTTTAATCAGCCTTCCCAAGGAAACGAGATGGTGAAGGATCATCCTTCCATCTCCTCAGGGCTGGAAGGAATTTCTACCCACTGTAATGCTGAGAGCTGCCAAAAGCAGGGAGAGGGGCCCAGGAGGGAGGGGAGGAGAAGCCAGAGGGAAGCATGTGGGGGATGTCCAGTCTGGACACGGAGTTTGGGACAAGCTGCTGGTGGGATGAGCTCTCAAGTGTGTTATAAAAGAGGGCTGGAGTGCCTTGAGGACAAGGGTTTGAACTTAATACCTCCGAGAAGATATGGGACAATGTGAGAGGGGAGGGTGATTGATGGGTCACAGTGATAATTTTAGCAGCTGTGTTTTCTGATGGGTTGGAGGAACAAGATATTTATCTGATGTGCCAGAGAGGAGGAAGAGATTAGTTGGGATGACTTAAGGACAGGCAAGTTGTTTTGATTGCTAAAAGAAAAGAAGGGGTAGGTCTTCACTTGCTTCAGAGGTTTGGATTTTTGGTGGTTTTTTTAAACTTTTTTATAAGGAAATGTATCAAACAGAAAATGGCTGGGAAGGCTGCTAGGGGTGGTCTGGAGCAGTGGGTCTGGATGGAGAGTAGTTTCTAGGGTAAGGTTTGGTGCAGCAAGTCTGTGCCAGGATGGAGCTGAACCTTGGGGTTCTGGCTGCAGGTGCAGGCAGTGGCTTTGCCTGGGGCAGCACAGAGAGACACAACACAGGTGAGGTGCAGAATCAGAGAATAACAGAAAGGTTTGGGTGGGAAGGGACCTTAAATCCCACCCCATCCCACCCCTGCCATGGCAGGGACACCTCCCACTGTCCCAGGGTGCTCTAACCCTGTCCAGGCTGGCCTTGGACATTCCAGGGATCCAGGGGCAGCCACAGCTGCTCTGGGCACCTGTGCCAGGGCCTGCCCACCCTGACAGGCAGGAATTCCTTCCTTGTATTGAATCCAAATCTCCCCTCTGCCAGTTTAACCCATTAGGGCACAGAGCTTGAGCTCAGGTGCTATGGGGTGTTGGGATGCAGAAAATGGAGCTTTCTGTGCTCTCTTCTGGGGGAGAGCCCCTGGCACAGCCCTTGGCATGGATTTGAGGGCTGGTTTGGGATCAGCTGGCACACTGGACACTGCAGTGTCCTTCCCCTGGCAGCAGCTCGGAGTGATTGCAGCAAGTTCATCTGGGAGAAGGATGTCTGCAGAGGTGGAGGTTTGGGAATGGGGTAAGGAGTTGGATTGCTGGTGTTTAATGTCTCATTGAGAGGGGGAGTTGGATCCTGTTACAAACAGAGCAGACTCTTAGTAAATAGGCTGAGTGCTGTGAGGGGGAGGGTGGTTGGTCACTGCCTCTGTGTATTTTAGAGCAATCACATTTGTTTCATGGAATTGTTTTTTTGAGGATGGAGTGGGTGTGTGGACCAAAGGCTTAGTCACGAGGGGAGGGGAAAGAAAACTGTCTTGACTTGTGAAGTCAAATATTTGTGACTTATCCCATTGTTTCCCTATCTTTGTGTCGTTTCTGTCCGTGCTGACATGCTGTGGGAGTGAGCAGTGCTGCTCCATCTGTGTTTGCCATTATTCCTCTTTGTAGCATTC
>NW_005054366.1:2445117-2448642 GCF_000277835.1 Geospiza fortis
CTGCTCTGGACAGCCTGGGCAGTGTTAGGGAAGGTGTAGGGAGTGAGACATCTCCCACCAACAGAACCTGGAGGGTGCTTAAAACCGTGTGGATGATTCAATGGAAAGCCCTCTGCCCTCTGAGTCACTGCTGACCCAGGCACCCAGCAAGTGCATTTTGCTGCTCCAGAGGAGACAGAAAAAGGCCATAATTGAGCCTTACCCCTCTGTGCCTCATCGTGTTGGTTTGGAGGAGCTGGGTGGTGTTCCTGGGCCTCCTGTCTGCATTTCATCTGCACAGTGATTATGGCTTGCTCAGAAGTTCCCCCAGAGCTTTGATTTGGAGTGAGCAGTGGTGGTCTCATGGTGCCATCAGAGTGCTGGCATGTTGGTGTTGGCTGCCCCACAGGGCTCTGGTGTCCCTCTCATCCTGGCTGCAGCACACAGATGGACACATCTATTTGTGCACTTGTAGAATGCTGAAAACACTGAAGGGTTTGAAAGAACTGGGAATTGTTTTGTCTTCTCTGAATTCCCATTCAGGGCACAGCAGAGGGTGTTGGGCTGCTGCAGCACAGGACAGGAGGGATCTCTCCAAAGAACTTCCAGGCTTTATCCAGAGTTATTGCCCAGGAAGGTGTGAGGGCTGTGTGGGGCATTCCCTGCCCCTTTGGGGAGTGCCCGGAGCCCCTGCACAGCCCAGCCCACCTCTCTGTGCCTGGCACCTGCCAAGAGAGGGGCCAGAAAGGAAACGAGAAGAAAACCATCCCTTCTTTCTGGAATTCTGCTGGCTGTTTTCCATCATCTGCCTGCCTGTGTCACTATCCCCCCACAGCAGCTGCCAGGTGCTTGTCCCCTCGTGTCACCTTGGCCTTCCAGTGGCTGACAGAGGTTGGTGTGAAAATCAAAAGTAGCTTTAAAATGTGCTCTGGCTTTTTCAAGTACAAACTAATATTTACCTGTGAGTCTGCTTCTCTCCTCATTCCCTCTCCTTGGCAAGCTCCAGATCTGGTTTAAGCTCAATGTTTAAGCATTTATCCAGTGAGCTTCCCAGGCCGTGAATATCAAATATTCTTTGGAGTTTGGAGGGGGGAAGGGGGAGCTGACTGCAGGAAAGGTGCCTGAAATGGCTCTCTGTTCCTTAAATGTGAGTTTGGATGCAGTTGATATTTTCAGCTGTTCTTAGTGGACACCTCATGGAAAACTTTTGAAAAACATCTCATTTGGGAACAGTTCTGCGTCCTGTGGTGGTTGAAAGGTGACCTGTTTTCATGCTGGGGTTTTTTCTGGACTGTTCTTTAATCACTTCTTGCCTCAAGCTTTTATTACTGCTGACATTTACATGAAAATAAGGTATTTGTTTATGTTGATTTTAGCCACTTGCTTTTTCCTGCTGCATTTTGTGTCACCCCAGCTGGATTTCCAGGAGCAGGAAGGCCCCTGTGCACACGCACTGGAGATCCTGTTTGGGTGATAAGAGTGACTGACTTAGCGTGATCCTGGTGCTGTGGAGAGCTCTTATTCATGGAGCTGCTCTCCCACACATCCTGCATTAGTCAGAGCTCAGCTTTGGAGTTAGACATCATTGCTCCAGGAGCACCAGGGCAGGGAAGAGTGAAGGACAGAGGGAATGCTGCATCCAGACAGCAGCACCGTGGAAAAATCACATTTTTGGCAAGCAGAGAATTCCTTGTGTCTCCCAGCATGGGGAAGATAAGCTACTCTTCCCCCTCCTTTTCTCAAAGTTTTTCAGTTTTTTTTAAACATAATCTGTAATTTAGGGAGGCAGAATTTGGCTTCCATGAATAAGATAATTATCTTGGCTGAGGGAGTGACTTCTGCGAGTGAAAACAACCCTTGCCCCTGCTCTGGAGAGTCACAGGAAGAAAGGAACCTTTCAGGTAGGCCCCATACACAGCTTCCTTTTTGCTGCTGAGAGTTTGAGGTGGGGGAAAAATATTTCAGCTGAAGCTTCTTCCACCTCTCAAAAAGGGTGCAAAGAACCCTTTTGTCTTATTGTGAGAATAGATCAGAGTAATAACCCCAAAAGCAGCAGCACCTCCTGCCTGCCCTCAGCTTCCTCTGAGGTGCTGTGAAAGCTGATTATGGGACAGAGGAGTTTCCAAAATGCTTCCTGCAAACACAGCCAACACTGATTTCACTGGCAATTTCCAACAGAAGGGACTGTTCAATATTAACTTGTGTGAGCTTTTCATGAGCAGCTCCATCTGAAATCTGCAGCACTCCCCAAAGACATCCCATGCTTTTGGGCTGGCTTTTGGGGCTGGATTGCTCCTGCATGGCTGGTGACTCACAACAGAGCAACTCAGAGCTGTAAAATGAACAGAGCCTTCTTCCAGTACCCTTTTCACCTCAGCACACACCTTGAGTTAACTCCTGGTGGAAACTCTGGGGTTTGTTTGGGTCGCTCTGTGTCATCGGGATTAGGGGGAAGCCTGTGGGAATTGCTCTGGATGAAGCACATGGGAAGTGATTCACCCACAACTGATTCACTGGAGCTGGGAAAGCTCCTCTGGAATACAGAGCTGGGTAAATAATTCCTTGGGAAGAGGGGAGAGCCTATAAGGAACCCAGAAAGATTTTTGTAAGCAAGCTGGGTTTTGTTTAAAGGAGACCAGATCCCCTCACGTGGGGCTGGATCCCAAAGGACATCCCTGGGGAGGAGCTGGAGGAAGTCTGTGGGACCAGGTCCCCTTGTTTGTGGTGTGCTGTTAATTGCTACTGGTTGTGCA
The DNA here is from genome assembly GCF_000277835.1 of Geospiza fortis. Lineage (NCBI taxonomy): Eukaryota > Metazoa > Chordata > Aves > Passeriformes > Thraupidae > Geospiza > Geospiza fortis. The sequence continues at coordinate 2,447,850 of NW_005054366.1, forward strand.
AATAATTACATACGTGAGTGGCTGCTAAGCCAGCTTGAAAAGCAATAGAGCACAGAGCCAGTGGGATTAAGGGAAGACTTGAAAGGCCTCTGTAATTCCAGCAGAGCATTGATCTCTGCCTTGAGTTGCTTTTGAAAATGGGAGATGGGCACTCTGGAAAATTTCACCCTGGATCTCATTATCCGTGCGGGGGAGGTCCAAACACAGATGGGCAAACGTGCAAATAGCTGCTTTTCAAATTACAGGAAAAGCAGCAACATTTTCACTGTATAATAAAGAAAATAACAGCAACGAGCCTCGAGTAGCCTCAAACTATTCCAAACAAGATAATTGGAGGCTGGAGCACAATGTATTTTTAGCTATATCTGCTATAAAGTAAACATGTTCTTTGTCCAGGACCACCAGAAATGTTTCCATAAGAAATGTTGGCTTTGCCCCAACTTGATAGAATGCACAAACATTTGTCTGAGGAGCCAGTTCCGACTCTGGTATTTATATGAAGGTTCTGTTGAAGGCACTGGGAATTGTATATATTGTGAAGGGAAGGCCAAGGTCTTAAAACTGTCATTTTCCACCCTCCCTCAGATAATCCCTTTTGCTTTTGTTAGCACACACATATTTGGGGCAGCAGTTCTTGGTGTGAGGCTTCTGTCCAAGCACTGTGCAGCACAAGTTTCTTTTTCCTTTCTTTCCTGGGTTCTCTTGCTCTGGTTTATCTGGGTTATATCAACAGCTGATGCTGATTTGCAGAACTCTCTTGATTTCAGTGAAAATAGAAGTGTTTTTTTCCCTA
>NW_005054366.1:2448652-2461150 GCF_000277835.1 Geospiza fortis
CTACAGTATCAAGAAGATGCACATAGAAACTGGATATTAAATGTAAATCAGTGTAAGTACCATGGAGGCTGACAGAATAACTGAGCTTTACAGCTGGGTTTTTTTGCCTTTTTCTTCTTTTTGATTACCATGTGCTCCAGGAATTCAGTCTCCCTTGAAATGCTTTTGTTGTGGATGCACTCTGGGTTATGGAAGATGATCTGAATTTCCTTGGCATTTCCATCCATCCCTCTTCTCCTCCTGAAGGTGCCCTGCCCATCCAAGGCCACGGCCCCATCAGGATGCCTGCAGTCTCCTGGGAGAGGGGAAGTTGCTGCTTTGCTTGGATGAAAGTGTGCTGGGTTTTGGATTTCAGCTCTGGAGTTAAATACAGGATTCTGGGAAGGAATGACGAGCTCTGATAAATGACTTTTCAAAAAGGCACGTTCAGAAACCTCTCCTGGGTCCACTCCCTGCACCCTTAAGGCTCAAGCACAAATAAATTTCAGCGAGTTTGACACAGATTTGGGCCAATAAACTTTGCTGAAATAAATAAAAGGACCAGGACTGCTTAGAAAAACTGGGTTTCACATTTAGAGGTACCAGGGATGCAATACCTTCAGAAACTCAGCCTCAAATTCCACTTCTATTTTCAGTGGAGAAAAGGCAGAAATATTGGAATGTATATTAGGAAGTTTGGAAGTGGGTTTGTGATTAAGCCTTAATTAAGCATTAGGATATATTCTGTCCTTTCTGGGGTAGGAGGGTGTGTGCTTGGGTCTCTGGGGTGTCTGATTTGTTTGCTGTCCTCCTGGCTATCAGGAAAAGGAGGAGCTGAAAGAAAAAGAGGGCCATAAAATTACAAAATGGCTAAAAATAGAGGAGAGGGAGCTGGGTTTGGTAGCCACCAACCAATATCCTGTAGCTGGGGCAGAAACAGAAGGGGTGTAAATAACAGAGATCAGTGAAAAATACAGGAGAAAAATTAGTTGGTGATATAGGAGAAAATGAGATCTCTCCATAGCTTTAAAGAAAGCTGAATTAAACTGAGATTGGAAGGGGGACAAGGCTCTGTGGAGCAGCAACAATGGGCAGAGAGTTTATGGTAAACCAATAAAATGTACTTATGTCTGAATGTGAAATTAGACTCTGAAAAATACAGTCTCAAGGCACCTGCTAAAGAGCTTACTGGAATCTTAATAAATGACTCATGCTGTCATAATCTGATCCTGACATCAACTCCCAGGGCTGGAGTTCTTCAGGGCTGGAGAGGGGGAAGGGGAGGCTGCAAAGCCTGGGGTGGACATGGGCAGGTAAAACCATTTACATAAGAGATATTGGTAATTTTTGCTATTACCAGCTCCTGTGCAGACCCAGAACAAATGAGACTTGAGCAGAGGAATTGTGCAGCACCAGAAGAAAAGATGAATTTCTCTTTACCTGATGCTGTGGGTTGTTTTGTAAAGGGTGTGTGGTTTCCTTCCAAATCCAAAAGAGGATTTTAGTGGGAAGAAAGAACCAGATGAGAAAGTTACCGGGACAAAATAGGGGTGATCATTGATAGTATTAAAGGAGAGATTCACTCTTCTCTCCTGGTCTTGGCTCTGCCACAAACTCTTCTTTGGCTTTGGGAAAATCCTTTAACTCCATTCATTTTGAGGTTATAAAAACTTCCCCTCTCCATAGACATATGTTGAAAATTACATTTATTAATTATTTTAATCTTCTATAAATTTTAAACAGGAGTGTTAATTATTAGTTTCCTCTCTGGCAGCACATTGCAAACCTCAGCTTGACACAGGGAGCTTCTTTTTTCAGACTTTGAATGACAGAACTGTTAGAAGTGCCCCAGAAATTGGAAAATTCAGCGATGCTGAGCAAATTGAGGGGAAAGAGATGGCAAAGGATCAGCTCTGGAGTTACAAATGTGCTGTGTGGGTCATTTCTTTATTCCCTCTTGTTGATTTGGCCGCTGTTGAGGGAAAGTTGAGATTTTCTCCAAGTGCTCAGTGAAGCCCCTGTGGATATTGCAGAGCTCTGCACACAACACCAGATTCTGCTACAGGAATAAATGCTGATTTCCCTGCTGCAGCCCAGATGCAGGGCCAGTAAGGAACTCCTTATCATGTTCTGTGTTCAGGAGAAAATCACAGCCTGTGGCCACAGTTCTTGGTGAATTTTAGAGCAGCTGGCAACTTATTAGTCATGGGTTTAAAAATCAGCTCCTGCTCCTGGTTTTTAAAGTGAATAATTTCACTTTTTCTCTTGATGGTTTTTCTTTTTTTCCTTCTTTCTTTTTTTGCACACGTTGGTGTTGCTGGATACTTGAATTTATCAGGCATTTTGCTCTCTTGCAAGATTAATGACAGGGATATAAAACTGATGGGAAGGGAAGGAATTGGATCTCTAATGGAGTAAATCTGAATTTTTCCAACCTGGGCAAAACAATTTGATTGCTTAGATCCCTTTCCTTAAAAGTGATATAAGTGATTTTCCTTCCTGGTTTTTGTACTCCTGATTTCAGCTTTGCTTTTACAGCAGGAGGATGGGTGCAAGGCAGAGTTTCAGTATCCATCTAAAGATAGCTGCAGAATGCTCAAAGAGGGACAAATAAAATGACCAAAATCTTTCAGAACGTGGGGTGGGTTTTTTGTCTTTCGCAATCCAGGATCTTACAAATTAAATACAGTTTTAAAAAAGCAACCACAAAACAAACCCAACAGAAAAACCCCAACAACAACAAACCCCAAACAAGCAGAAAAAAACCCCAATCAGGCCTGGAAATCAAATTCAGGTTGTGCAATGTTCTCCTGTTTAGTTCAGACAGATTGTTTAAAAATAAAGCTTCAATGTTGCTGTCATTTTTTTCCCTCCTCTCCCTGGTTTTGCCATTAAAGCCTCACTGTTGCCCTTTGCTCTTTGAGCAGCTTTTGGCCTTGGAGAGGCAGCTTGGTGTGGCAAATTTCCCTAGGAAATGGCTTTAAGGATGGATCCATCCTAAAGGTGCTCAGCCCGAGGGGTTTTTGGTTCTCCAGGACTCCATGCAGTGCAGGAATACTTGGATGACAAAGCACAAACTGTGCTGGCTTTGTGGGAAATGTAGGACTCTTGTATAACTGGTTAATATGATTAAGTTGTTTATTGTTTACATTACACATATATTTATAGATTGTACAAATTACTAAGCACACACTTGTTGATTGGTGTCTTTGTCCTGTTCACTCATTTTCTGTTTGTATTTCTTGGAGTAGATGACTGGTTATAGTCTAGGTGTTTCAGTCCTGTTATCTAGTTTTTGTGGTCTTGTTATTCGGTTTCTCAGCCTCTTCTGTCTTAATTTAGCAGAATTGTTGTTCTAATAGCTTTGACAAATTGCTGAGGTTTTGATAACAAACTTCGAAGCAGCCTGGCTGGTGCACACTATGGCCTCACCCTTGCAAACACATTGCAACGTGCTGGATTTATGGAGAAAAATCCAGTATTAAATTTTGCCCAAAAAATTTTGGTAGTTTCAAAAGCAATCCTGTTAAATAGTATGGAATAATAACTGTATCAAGGCAGATGTACAGGGAGAGCTGCTCAGCCCAGGCTGCTTGGAGGAAAGGTAAAAGGGAGGAGCAGTTCAGCGACCCCAGGGAAATCTGGGGTTAGATTCTGCCGATTGTAATGAAGTCTGGATCTGCTGAGCTCTGGGATGCTTTGGGATCAGCCTGTGCTTTAGACCAGGACCAGGAGAAGGAAGAAGTTGTGTGTGCCCTGGGGATCATTATGGGATGGCTCATGGGACACGTGCTGGGGTCACCCCTGGGGCTGCCCTGGGCAGAGCAGTGCTGGCTCCTCTCATCTCCTGCCCCATCTCAGCCACACCAGGAGTTGTTCCCTGGGAGGAAAAACTCCCTGAGGGCTGAGGAAAATGCTCCTGGAGGGCTGGGGCAGGACAGCATGAGGAAATGGAGCTGCCCTGTTCCCAGCCACGTTCCCAAGGACGTGCAGGTGATGCTGTTTGGTCCCCTCCATGGGGAGCCTGAGGAGAAATTTCCCAACCAGAAAAACCCAAGGAGCCCCCAGGGCTTTGGGGGAATATCATTCCTTTTACCTTATCTCTTATGGAGGGGAGGGGGAGGTTGCTGGATTGGAAAATAACCAGATGGCTGTGTCATTGTAAAGTCTCTCCAGATAAGAGTGCAGGGAATTCCATCTCTGTCTGTGCTGTGGGCAGAGCCTGGTGTGGGGGCAGGAAGAGCCCTTTCCACCCCAGCTGACTGGGGAGTCTGTTATTGGGGAATACAGGGAGAGCCCCATCCTTGGAAATCACCCCGAAGTCAAACACATTCTGTGTTAATGCCCCACCTCAGCTGCTCTGCCCAAATCCACAGTGTCCATGAGCTGCTGGAGAGTGGGAGCAGGAGTAACACTTCCCACTGCTGGGATACTTGGAATATTCTCTCTGAGCCTTCTTTTTTCTCTTTTTTCCTCACTTGGATGCAAGAAATGCTGCCAGGCAGGCAAAGGTGAGGGGGATGGAGAAGCACTCCTGGTTTATTCCTTGTCTCATCTCCTTTTGCTAAATTCAGTGAATATTTTCATATGTATTTTTTTAAACCTGATTAGTTTTGAGGTCACATCACTGCAGTCTTGGCTCCAGTGAAATCAACACCAGAATTCCCAGCTTTCCCAGAAGCTCAGGTGTAGCCACTCTGCTTGGGAATATTCCCCAGATTTGGCTGGAATAATTTGTGTTTTCCTTGCCTGTTGTTGTAGCAGTGTTTGCAGAGGTGTGTGTGGTACCAAGCTCTGCCAGAGGAGCTTTTGGGAAAACTCTGTTAGGGCAGCCAAGATGAGCCCAGCCTCTCTGGGATAATTGTTTGTGTGTTTTGCTTTGGGTTCACTTTGTTTTTCTAACTCTGCTGCCAACACAAAGAACCAGGGGAAATAATTCCGAGTAAAATTTCAATTTTCTTTATTTTTCTCTCTCCTTGACAAATTAAAGAAGAGAAATATTTCATTTCACCAAAGCCCTGAAGTGTTTCATTTGGGTCATTAGGAAAAGCAAGGGAAATGAAGGGTTAGACTTCAAAGGAAGTGCCTGGGGGCAGCTCCCATTCATCCAGGATGGAAGAGACCCTGCTCCAGCTTTTTCCTCTGCTGGAGAGGGGTTGAAAACTCTTGTCCTGCTTCCTGGGAAGGTTGCTAGGAAAAGGCTGTTCTGGGGTTAGGTGAAAAATGAGCCCGAGGAGACACAGGGTAGATGTAAAAATAAAAATAAGCAATGCTGTAAAAACTCTGTTTCAAGCTGCACCTTGGAAATGAAAGTGGAAGTCTTGGTTGTTTGTAAGGTTCCTGAACTTTATGTAGACATAGTAGATAAATTTACATAAATGGTATCTAGATTGATTTTGTCACAATGAAAATTCATCTATCTGTGTTTTAAGAGTCCAGGTTTATTAACACACAGTTGAGATGTAACACCTTTCTAAGCACAGCAGATTTGGCTGAGAGCTGTGCAAACCCTGTTTGTTTAGGACATGTCAGTGTTTTCAGTACCACTGAATTGTCCTGTTCTTACTGGCTGTAGCTTTTGTCTCTGCCTCCTAATCAACCATAAAATAGTAAAGAAAAAGTGTAAAAATCCAGATATCCAAAAGTAAATCCAGAGCAGAGCTGTTGCATAAAACAAATACTATTTGTTGAGGATGCTTCATCCAGGGCCTAAAGGGGCTCCAGGAGAGCTGGAGAGGCACAAGGGATGGAGGGACAGGACACAGGGAATGACTTCAGACTAAAGGAGGGTGAGGTTAGCTGAGCTATTGAGAGGGGATTGTTCCCTGTTGGAGGGGGGAGGGGCTGGGCTGGAATTCCCAGAGCAGCTGTGGCTGCCCTGGATCCCTGGCAGTGCCCAGGGCCGGGCTGGACCCTGGGGCTTGGAGCACCTGGGACAGTGGGAGGTGTCCCTGCCATAGCAGGGCTGGCACTGGATGGGCTTTAAGATCCCTTCCAACCCAAGCCAGGCTGGGATTCCAGGATTTTACAGCTTTGGAGGGAAATCCTTGCCCTGAGGACGGGCACCAGCAATGGCCTGGCAGCGCCCGGGTGTTGGTGACCGTGCCAGGCCAGAACCACCCGTGTGTCCCTGTGCTGACTGCAGGCTCACAGCCCCGTGTGCCCCTGTGCAGGTCTCTGGATGGGCGGCTGCAGGTGTCCCACAGGAAGGGCCTTCCCCACGTCATCTACTGCCGCCTGTGGCGCTGGCCCGACCTGCACAGCCACCACGAGCTGCGTGCCATGGAGATGTGCGAGTTCGCCTTCAACATGAAGAAGGACGAGGTCTGCGTCAACCCCTACCACTACCAGAGAGTGGAGACCCCAGGTACACCACAGCCCTGCTCTCCTGCCTCTCCTGCAGCAGGGGCATCTCCCAGGGCATTCCCAGGAGATCCCTGCTCAGCCTCTCCTGCAGCAGGAGTGATCTCTGAGGGCATTCCCAGGCACAGTGGGTCTGTTATTGGTGATAATCTCTTACTGTATGGAGTGGGATAATTTATGAACCTGCACTCAGGGGGAAAATATCGTTGGGAATTGAATGAAATCAGAATGAGCAAGTTCCCAGTGTGCATTGTGCGCACATAACTCAGAGCAGGAACCATAGCAGTGTTCTGTGCATCCCTCACTGCTGGGGTTAAATTAAGGATAAATTGTTGAGCTGGGTCTAAGAACAGCTCCTAGCTTCCTGTTCTGGAGTCTCCTCCTGCCTCTGGAAGAGGCTTTGATCTGGAGCTGCAGGAGCTCCTGCTGCATGTCAGCACAGATCTGCAGAGCCAGGCAGGATGTTTATGCTAATCCCACCTGCCTGCTCCATCCTATGGGAAACTCATTCCTTGGGAATCATGGGGTGCACCATCTCCTAAATGGTGTTTCCAGCAGAGCTGGGAGGGGGCAGAGAGACCAGATGTGCTCAGATAAGCTGTATCCTGTTCCCAGCTGGGAATAAACAGCACCCTCACCTGCTGCTGTTCTTCCAGAGGCAAACATCAAATCCTGTCCCTTAACGAGCCCCTGTGTTTCAAGCTGTCACTCCAGCCTGGTTGCTCCTGTTTGCTGCTGTTTCACTGCCTTTATTGCCATTTTCCCTGGCAGTGCTGCCCCCGGTGCTGGTGCCTCGGCACACGGAGATCCCGGCCGAGTTCCCGCCCCTGGATGACTACAGCCACTCCATCCCAGAGAACACTAACTTCCCTGCAGGTATCGAGCCCCAGAGCAACTACATTCCAGGTACCTTGTGTCTTCCATAAGGGAGCAGAGGGAAGGGGCAGAGAGCACAGGCAATCCCAACCTGGCAGTCTTCCCTTCCAGCGTTCCTCTGGAGCTACAGAGTGCAGAAATAGCTGGGAATTGTAAATGGGGCACTCAGCATGTTCATGGCTTTGTTTTGTTGGGTTTAAACTCACCTCTGCATTCAGTGGTACAACCTCAGTTTATTGTGAAATCTAAACTGGACGTTTCCTTACTGGGTTGAGATTTGAATGAAATTCAGCCATTTTGAGTAAAACTCTCCAAATTTCTGATGGAATTGAGCTCTTCTATTTATGTATCTATTTTACAAGCAATTTACACCTTATTTGCATGGACAAGTTATGCAGCTGCACTCCAGGAGAGGAGAAATATGTGGACAGAAAACTGCCTCCATGGCTTAAAGTTTCATGGGACTGAAAATCCGGATTTTTTTGTTTTCCCCCTCCTCTGTTATTCACAAATATGGATATCACCCTGGCTGTGCTGGCTCCTCCCTCCAGCAGCTCGAGAAAGAAAAGTAATAAAAAAGAATTTGAGCTCCTTGTGAATGACAAAATGAATGTTTTTGGTGCCTAAAATCCAGACTTTTCAGTTGCACTGACAGTGTGATGGTTTTGTGCCTCCAGAGACCCCTCCTCCAGGCTATCTGAGTGAGGATGGAGAAACCAGTGACCACCAGATGAACCCCAGCATGGATGCAGGTGAGTCACCTTTGGGGTTTTAATTTAGTGGCTGTATCCCAAAGGAAGTTGAATGTCCAGGTTTTCTCTCATTGCCACAAAAAGAAGTAGCCAGGTTTGGAATGAGGGTATCTAATTCAGGTTCAAATAATCCATATATTATGTTTGAACAGCCCATATTAATGTTCAGATGTCATGGACTTCCCTCTTTATAGAAAAAAAAATAAAGAAACCAGCTCAGAACAGTGTGAAGGGAAATGTAAAAATGGGCTGCACCATCTGTCTGCATCCATGGGACATCCAAGTGCAGATACTGAAAATATAAGCCCAGAATTGATGGCAAATTTACATGATGGAGAATAAAATTCTGACAGCTTTTTGGTCAGATCTGTGTAACCTGATCCAATACTCCATTGTCTCAAACCCAGCAGGATTTGGGATATAAAGTGTTACGGTTTTAACTTTATTTTGTCTGGCAGTGTACACCCAAGCTCTTTAATGCCCAGCTAACTGGGTTTGTCAGGATGATACCTGAAAGCAAAACAGCCAAGTGCTGCTCAGTTTGGAAAATTAATGGGTTAAACTCCAGTGAATTCCCTGTGAAGGGACAGCAAGTTGATATTTAAGGAGTAGTGAACATCAGAGAAGCTGCAGTGTCAGAAATGAGCCTGCAGTGAGCACTGGGCTGTCCCTCCAACAAGCCTGGGCAGCCCTGCAGATCCTGTGAATGTTTTTCCTGGTGCAGATTCCATAGCAATAATTACCCCTTCTTGATTTTCAGGTTCTCCAAACTTATCACCAAACCCCATGTCTCCAGCACACAACAACCTGGGTAAGCACATGATCCTGGGAGCTGTAATTACAGTCAAGAGGGTGACATTTCAATGATGCTGTTGAAGTTGTGCACTTCTTGCAGTATTCCAATCGTTTTGATCTGCCAGAGGGCAGCTTTGGGTTGGATGTGAGCAGGGAATTGTTCCCTGGGAGGGTGGGGAGGGCTGGGATGGAGTTTCCATAGGAGCTGTGGCTGCCCCTGGATCCCTGGCAGTGCCCAAGGCCAGGCTGGAGCACCCTAGGGCAGGGGAAGATGTCCCTGGCCAAGGCAGGGATGGAACTGGATGGGATTTAAGGTCCCTTTTAATCCAACCTATCCTGGAATTGTGTGATTCTGTGAGACTGAGCATGGTCTGAGCAGAGAGGAGTGGAGGAGATTGGTTGGTGTGAGGTTGGAGAACCCAAATAAGCAGGGAATGTGCAGAAATGCCAGGGAATGGAGAGGTCATGGACAGCATTCCAGAGGTGGTGGTGGTGGGGGAGATGCACAGAGCACTGATCGGGCTCACAGCAGCTGCTTTTCCTCACCCAAACCTAAATCACGCTGCAGTCTGGAGTTGTTTTCCCCCAGCTCCATCCTGGGCACAGGGAGCACATTCCAGACCGTGGCTGGCACTGGCTCATCCCACACCTGTGACAGAACAGGGGAACCCTGAGGAGAAGGGAGAGCAGCTGAACCTCTGAGACACCACGAGAGCTTTTGTGGCTCTCTCTGCACCTCTGTTATCCCAAAAGTTCCACCCTTTCTTTTCACTCTGATCTCCATCACGCTGAGCTCCTGGCCTGTTTGGAATTGCTGTGCCATAAAAATCCCTCCCAGCTCTGCCTGGCTGCAGGGTCAGCTCCCCAACTGTTCATTAAGGCAGCAGACAGAGCCCACTTGAGACTTCTCTGGAATAACCATGGCCATAAAGTTTACATATGCTTTTAATCCTGGCACGCAGGACTTTGACACTGCTCCAAAATTTGTCAGTCATTGGCTGACTTTTGGATATCTTGGGGCTGTTGAACAGAGGATTTCTTCCCCTCCCCCCTTTTTTTAATATTGCCATGGTGACACAAAACTTTTATTTCTTTTGACTGCTACAGCCCAAGAAGAAAATGCATGACTGAGACATTTTTATTTCATTTTTCCCAGTGTTCTGCCTGGAAACTGATGAGATTTTCTTGCAATTTTTCCTGCAATTTTTCCTTTTTATTTTCAATCTAAAAATAAAAGCCAATTCAATGTAACAAACTCAACCTGGCAAGTGGTATCTGCCTTCCATAAGGCAGAGAGGAGTTCCTAGGAAACAGACCCCCATATCCTTCCTGACAGGGACACTGGTTGGTAACACATCAGATGTCTCAGGTGCTGTCTGGGGACAAAAAAAGGAGCAGGTGAAGCTGGTAAAGCATGAGGAGTCTCTTTGTAGTCTGAGGAGCAGACAGCAGAGAAGCAGTTTAATTTACCAGCATTAAAAAACGCCTTTGAATTCTTGCAAACCATATTTGTTGCTCTCAGGCAGGAGCTTCCACAAATGAAGAACTTCTTGTTGCTTTTAATTTTATTGTAAAGTTTTGCCTTTGAGGAAGCTACGAAATAATAAATTAAAGAGCAGCTGATCCACACTTAAAAGTGTCCAAGGGCAAAATTGCCATCACATGAGTGTTGTAAATGGTTTATCAGCAGCAAGGAGCTGCTCGCAGGGAAATCAGACCTTCAGCCTGATGGTCACAGCCCAGGAAGGAGCTGCTGGTGGCTGGTGACCTGCTGCAGCACTCCTGTAATTCCTGGATAAGCAAACTCCACTGTCTAGGGCTGGACTTTGCTCTGAAGGAGTCAATTTCTGTGTGTGTGTCTGTGGAGAAAATGGAACAGAAATCCAAACCCCCAGCAGTGTGTGCAAGGAGGGGTTTCTCAGCTCTGGAGCAGAGCGGGGGCGGCTTTGCCATGAAGAAAACAATGTCCAGGATTGCTTTGTTTATTTGAGCAGAGCTACCTGAAGCTTTTAAGACAGTTCACTTTGTGCAAACTGAACTTTGGACCTAAATCCCATGGCCATATTCCAGGGAGTTCTAGAGGCAATAAAGCAGCACAAGGCAAACCAAGTGTGACACCAGGGGCAGGGTTACCTCGAGGGCCAGAGCAGGTTTTCCATGGCAGGCTGAAATGTGGGATGGAAGGAGCTCAGGGAATTTCATCTTCCCATTCCCAGGCACAAAAGTGTTGCAAGGTAACATATTGGGATTTTTAAAAAAATTCTCCTTTCAGTTTGTGTTGGAGTTGGAAGTGTTGGAGTTTTGGCTCCAAATTGCAGTTGTCAAGTTTTCAGTTGTCAAACAAAAGCTTTAAGTGGAAGTCACAAGAGCCAAGGATCTCTTCCCCATTGCTGAAACACGAACTGAGGGAAATACTAAAAACAAAATGAAAGGAGAGTTGCCAGCATTCTGTGGGCACTGGGAATGAAGTCAGGGAGTTGAGGCTGGCTGAGGAGCAGCCCTGTGGTCACACACACATTGTTGTTCCGAGGGGGCCATCCCTGGAGCACAGGAAATCCATTGTCAGGGATTGCTCCACTGAAGGGCCTGACGCAGGAGCTGTCAGAGCAGTGAGCACATGGCCCTTGGTCACATCCACGTCCCTCTGTCCCTGTCCCAGGGCACAGCCAGCCTTCCCTGCTGCAGAGGGAAGGGAGCATCTCCTCGCTCCCAAGGAGGGGGCTGGGACTGGCACAGCTGGAAACATCTCTGGGCTGTGAGGCTCACTGTGATCAGCCACACTCCCTGGAACCAGGGTAACAACTTCCCTGTGCTCCCAGGGGAGCAGAGCAGGCAGCAGATTGTCCCCAGGACTTTGATGTGGCGGGGAGGATGCAGGACTGGGACCATCCCAGGGCCCAGAGGACACTTCTGACAGCAAAGCTGTTTCGAGTCAAGGCTGAAATTGTGCAGAGACGATTCAGGCAGGAATTGCCTGGGTTTCATGTATCCTGTTTTATTGATTGTGTACCCCCACAGGGTTCTTTGGCTTTAGCAGAGCTGCATTCTCTTCCTTTTCCCCAAACACTGAAGCCATAAATTGAAAATGAATATTTAGGACAGCTCTAACACAAGAGAGAACTTGCCCATCCCACAACAGCTTAAGCTGAGGTTTAAAACTACAAATCACAGGAGAAGGCAGCATCATTAAAAACTTGGTTGCAGTTTTTAGAGACAAGCTTTTCCTCAAACCAGGATTCGTTGGTTTATGTCTTTCCTCAGGCTGCAGATAAGCCAGAAATAAAATTTCTGTACATCCTTCAGTGAGGAATCCACAGTTCCCTTGAGCCCCAGTGAGGTGGAGGTGGTTTCTGAAGGAAAGGACCACAAAACCATGGAGAGGTTTCAGTGTTTTTATAACTTGAATAGCACCAACCTGAGGGTATTACTTAAGGATCAACACAAGTTGATTTTTCTGGAGCCGAGCAGCCTTTTGATTAGAAAAGCACTTGCTGTGGAGTAAGAGCCCAGTCATGTGGAACTGATCTGTTTTCTTTGGTGGGTGCACTCACCTTGGGAGGCTCTGGGCAGAGCTGGTGTTTGCTGGGCCTCTCTCCAAACTGTGCTGGGGCCACAGAGCCCACAGCAGTCCTGAGGTGGCCACTGCTGCTGCTGGAAAAACTTGCCTGGAGTGGCACTTTCCAGTGGGAACACCAAATGGGCCATGCAGGAGAAAAAGGCAGGAACAGAAAAC
>NW_005054366.1:2461213-2487599 GCF_000277835.1 Geospiza fortis
AATTCAAATGTGAGGAAGTGGCAGGTAAAAGAAGCTGGGAATGGGTACAAGCTCCAAATTCCATGGATTTTGAAGCCTGCTAAGGATTACAGAGCTCCCCAGATGTACTTCTATTCAGTTCCTTATTTGCTGTCAGCAAAGCTTGTAACAAAGCAGAAAGCAAAGTGATTTTCCTGATAAATGGCTACTTTGGGAACTCTTCCAGCAGTGGAGGGGAAGCCAATGTGCCTTTTGGCTGCTCCAGCCTGTGCCTGAAGGTTATGGAGTAACAGGTACAGGTGAGAAAAGACTCCCAAACCTCTGCAGTGACTCTGGTCAGTGTGAGAGGAGGCTGGGGTGGTGAAAACCTGTCTTGGATTTTTTTGGAGTTGATCTCTTAAGCCCCACATTCTCCTAAGCCCTGCAGGAGCAGCAGATGGGAAAGCCTGTGGAAAAACCTGGGTTTTGCTGCTTGATGTTAACTCCTTGGCCAGATGGGAGCTCTTCTGTTCTGTCTTTAAGCACAGTTTGAATGGGGATGAAGTGATAAATTGGGGGGAGGGCTGGAGGGAATTCTCCTGCACTGGATGTGGGGAACAGCACTCAGGAATTGGCTGGGTCTGCTTTGCACTCCCTGCTCAGCTTGGCTCTCAGCAGGGCTGGGCACCTCCCTGGGCTGCATTTCCAGGAAATTTTCCTTGGGCCTTGCTCTGCTGGAGTCTCCTGGGCTTCAGTGGGAGCAGTGAAATCACTCAGTGCTGTCTGAGTGCCCCCCTGCCTTCCCGAGGCTGCCTCAGCTCCCTCTGCTCCTCAGCCTCAGCCCCTTGGCTTCGGTCCATGAGGCAAACCAGGACCCCAGGGGAAGAGCTGAGCCTTCACCTGCCGGGAAAATGGATTTTCCTCTGATGCTTTGAGATCCAGTGCACTGGGAGAAGGTTTTTGAATCACTTTGATGCCACTGTTAAAGGCAGTTTGGGGCATATTTCAGACTGCTGGTTTCACCAGTGCCAGAGAGGTCACAGCAGGGTCAGTGAGAAGGAAAGTTGGATTTACTGGTTGCAAGTGCACAGATTTAGGGTGCAGCACACCTGTGCTATGGACAGCAGGTTTGTGCTTTATGCTTGCCAAGATTTTATGCTCCTTCCTTTCTTTGTCTGCTTAAGAACTGTCTATCTAAAAGAGATCCCACATTTCATAGTAAAGCTGAATTTATTTATTTAATTTCCCAAGTGTGAGGCTGCTCAGTGACACCCCACTTGCTAAGTGAGTAATGCCTTTGACTTTCTGTGATTGCTGCACGTGCCAGAAGCTCCAGGGCTGATGTCACCTCCTTGCTGTGGTCCATTAAAAAGAAACCTTGGTTGAAGTGAGCCTGAGGAATGAAGCAGAACAGTATTCCAAACCATCTGGGTTGTGTTTTTTTCCACCCCCCTTTCCCTTGCTGTGGCTGATTTGGCTTTTGTTTGGTGCAGACCTGCAGCCCGTGACCTACTGCGAGCCGGCCTTCTGGTGCTCCATATCCTACTACGAGCTCAACCAGAGGGTGGGGGAGACCTTCCACGCCTCGCAGCCCTCCATGACCGTGGATGGCTTCACCGACCCCTCCAACTCAGAGCGCTTCTGCCTGGGGCTGCTCTCCAACGTCAACCGCAACGCGGCCGTGGAGCTCACCCGGCGCCACATCGGTAACTCGCTGCCCCCAAAAAGCCCTCCTCAAACACCCCTCTGCATAAACCCCTCCTCAAAAACCCTCCAAAATAACCCCTCCTCAAAAACCCTCCACAAAAACCCCTCCTCAAAAACCCTCCACAAAGACCCTTCCTCAAATACCCCTCTTCAAATACTCCTTCACAAAAACCCCTCCACAGAAACCCCTCCTGAAAAACCCCTCCTCTAATACCCCTCTACAAAAACCCCTCCTGAAAAACCCCTCCTCTAATACCCCTCTACAAAAACCCCTCCTCAAAAACCCCTCCACAAAACCCTCTGTTAGCAGGTTTAGAGCCCTGGGTGGGAATATCTGTGGATTGCAGCAGGCTGATTCCCCATACAACAACACTAATCGTGTTTTTTCACATAATCATAATATAAAAATGCACCAAGGAACACTAAAATTGCTGCATGTCATAGAATTTAAACCGTTTCACACACTGTGTATCTGGAGGGATGTCAGGGATAATTTTCTGTGTTCTTTTCCCCTCCTGCACTGTTTTATTTTCTGAGTGACCTTTTATAAATGGAAAGTGAGCTCCTTGATTGTCATCTCAATTTCCACTTTTCCTCCAAGGTCCCAGCCAATTTGTTCTCAGTGAAACTTGTGCTAAGTGGAACATCCCAAATTTCTGCAATTTTGCTAAAAGTCAATTGCTTGTTCTTTACTGTTTTCTGCTGACTCCTATCAAAAATGAACCCATTTTTTGTCCTAATTTTGCTCCCCTTTCCTGAGCAATCAGAGAACTCTCCCTCTTGCACAGGAGGATCTTTCCTCACTTGTTTTGAAGATTATTATATTCCAATCCCCAAAACCCACCAAGATTCAGAAATGTGATTTTAAATGCAGCAGACTCCTTCTGCTCGGTGGAAGGATGAAAGCAGCACATTCAAACAGGAATGTGAGACCACACCAAATGTTTATTTGAGCAACAAAATGTATTCTTCAACTTTGTTCCTTTATTAACTGAGATTTTAATGATTTGTGTAAACACCTATGGGCAATGTATGTGTCCTTGTACACAAAGTCATCTCTAGCAAAAGGCAAGGATTTGGAAGTGCCATGGAATTCCATTCTAAATCATTGAGTACATCCCCAAACAGTTGCGTCCAGCTGGGATGACTTTCAGAAGAAATGATGATTTTCATGTGTTAACTGATAGAACGTTCATATGGAAACTATCAGTGTGCATGGGTTGGAGGGACCTGGCTGGGGCTGGAGGTACAATTCCAACCGGAGCCGGTGCTCCTGCCTCCCTCAGCTCTCCTGCCCATGGAGCAGTTTATTGGAATGTCCAGTGGGACACAGTTTCCATCACTGGTAGCTGAGCTGCTGGTTTTAGAGCTGGCTCAGGGCACTGTCCCAGCCCCTGGGGCAGGTTTTGCCCCCTGAGGGAGCCGTCCCAGCCCGGCATCAGTATTTAGTTGTGCTTTTCCCCCCTGAGGGAGCCATCCCAGCCCCGGGGTCAGTTTTTCCCCCCTGAGGGAGCCATCCCAACCCCAGGGTCAGTTTTTCCCCCCTGAGGGAGCCGTCCCAGCCCGGCATCAGTATTTAGTTGTGCTTTTCCCCCCTGAGGGAGCCATCCCAACCCCAGGGTCAGTTTTTCCCCCCTGAGGGAGCCATCCCAGCCCCGGGGTCAGTTTTTCCCCCCTGAGGGAGCCATCCCAACCCCAGGGTCAGTTTTTCCCCCCTGAGGGAGCCGTCCCAGCCCGGCATCAGTATTTAGTTGTGCTTTTCCCCCCTGAGGGAGCCATCCCAACCCCAGGGTCAGTTTTTCCCCCCTGAGGGAGCCATCCCAACCCCAGGGTCAGTTTTTCCCCCCTGAGGGAGCCGTCCCAGCCCGGCATCAGTATTTAGTTGTGCTTTTCCCCCCTGAGGGAGCCATCCCAACCCCAGGGTCAGTTTTTCCCCCCTGAGGGAGCCATCCCAACCCCAGGGTCAGTTTTTCCCCCCTGAGGGAGCCGTCCCAGCCCGGCATCAGTATTTAGTTGTGCTTTTCCCCCCTGAGGGAGCCATCCCAACCCCAGGGTCAGTTTTTCCCCCCTGAGGGAGCCATCCCAACCCCAGGGTCAGTCGGCCGGCACTGCTCCGGGCACTCCAGGCTGCTCTAAAACCATACATGGGCGCGGTGGGATGGGCTGGGTTGGGTTACATTGGGTTGGGTTGGGTTGGAACATCCCCTTCCACACCTGCCCCATGCTGCTCCAAGCCCCGTCCAGCCTGGCCTGGAGCACTTCCAGGGAAGGGGAGCCCACAAATTCTCTGGAAAATCTATTTTACTCTTTAGATGCCACTTGACAGTTCCAGCAGGGTATTTTTATAGCTTAAGGGATGGAGGAAAGCTGAAGGAAGCTGCTGTGGAGCCTTCAGTAGTTGCACTACATTAATCCAACAGAACAGAATCTTAGCACAACTTAGAGCAGAATCTGCCTTGTTCCTTCAGTGTTTTATCAGTCCGTTGTTGTATCGTAATTATCTCACAGACACATTGATAATTTTGTTTGTGCCTCTAAGTAGTGGTAAGAAATTTCTCTTAATTTAGATTCACCCATAATAGATTTAAATTGTTCTTTTTTTTCTGGTCTCTAGTAAAATCCTTTCCTCAGTGTGAATTGGTTTGTTCTAAAGAAATCACATTTGCAGACACCTTGTTGTTCTGGTTACAGTCTGAAGTTTTTGCTGAAAGATTACAAGATAATTTGTTTCATCTACTTGGGAAGAAAAGGCTTTTTTGTTAGATAAATGCAAAAAAGCTGGTAAGAGAGGAGATGCTGTTTGAAATGGAATTTGGTTATTTAGCTAAGCTTACACAAGCTGACTTTTTTACAGTTAAAAGCCTGTATATATTTAAAAACTGAACTTCTTTGTTTAGAAATATTTGAATTCTTTTCTTTTGAGAGGAGATCCATACGCTCCAAGCTCTGGCCCATCTTAATGGGTTTTCTTTCTCAGATGCAGCTGCCAGTGCTGCAAATTATGACTTAATTCCCCACCACATCACAGGAGTCCACCCTGGCTGGAGTCAACATCTGCAGACACGAAAAGCCCACATTTCCGCTCAGACCCAGCTCAGGCTCAGTTTTTGGATCCAGCTCTCCCCACTTTTGCCACAGTCCTTGGCCGCCTGCTCTTCACATCTTTGCTGGGTTTGAAGCAGTTTCTTCATTGCCTCGTTGACAGGATTGAGTCATTGCTGCTCTCCCCCATGGAGGGACCTGATCCCAAGTGCTCCCAAGGGCTGGGATCCAGCCCTGGGATCCCCCTGGAGTTAATTCCTCCTTCCCTGAGCTCAGCCTGGCCCTGACACGTTCACATTTCAGCCTTCCCTTCAGGCTCCCTGAGACTGCAGCCCTGGGCTCTTCCCTGGTTCCAGAAGTGGGCAGTGCTTCCTGCAGCTGCTGTGGTCACCCTTTGCTCCACACCAGATGAGTCCAGCCCAGGAGAGGAGGCTCACAAAGTGATTTTTAGCAAAACACAATTCATCCCACTCCAAATGTTGTTTTTCAGCCTTGGCCCATGTGTAATCCCAAATGAGCCTTAGCTGAGTGCCTGATTTCAGAGTTTAATTTGTTTATGGTTATCTGGGAGAAAGCAAACATAGAAACACTTTTTTAAAGAGTGGGCCATTTATTTATTTATCTAAACTCTGAAGGATGTTATTATATTTCACCTTTTTCCCCTAAGAACAGTTGAATAACTTGTTCTCAGTTGTTTAGCTGGGGCTGAACATCAGGGGAAAAGCTTGTGTTTTGAAAGGAACATGTTTGGCATGTGATAGTGAAACTGGAGAGAGGATTTTAGCAGGAGCAGCCCTGCCACCAGCCCTGGCACCTCTTTAACCCTCAGAGCTGCTTCCTGGAGTGTCAGAGTGGTTTCACTGCAGAGCTTCCCCATTCTGTGACAGACTCTGTGTCAATCCAGCACAGGGAGCTCCTGTGTTCAGCCTGTGCATTCCTCCCCTCCAGGCCCTGCAGGGAACTCTGCTGCTGAGTGCACACTCACAGTCAGGCTTTAAATTACAATAGGAAGGAAATGGTGTCCAGGAGAGAGAAGGAGGTTCCACGGGAGGTTCCCAAGCCTGGTCTCTCCAGTCACAGTCTGCTGGGGGGCTCCAGCATTCAGAATTCTCCCTGTGAAAATGTGGCAGCCTCCATTCCTGTTTCTGGGCTCTGAGGACATGGGAAGGCAGCCTGGAATTCTCTGAAAAGCCAGAATTCTCAATGCCATCGAGCCAATGCCGTGTCCCTGCTGTGTCCTTTCCCCCAGGCTGTAACCTGAAGATCTTTAACAACCAGGAGTTCGCGGCGCTGCTGGCGCAGTCGGTGAACCAGGGCTTCGAGGCCGTGTACCAGCTGACGCGCATGTGCACCATCCGCATGAGCTTCGTCAAGGGCTGGGGCGCCGAGTACAGGTGGGGCCTCCTGGGCTGCTCCAGCCCCTGCTCCCGGCGGGCAGGGAGAGCCCTGCTCTGCTGCCACTGCTGTCTGCAGGGGGACAGCCTGCTCAGGAGCAGGGATGGGCTGTGCCTCTTGCGAATGGGTTGGGGGTCACCCCGGGTCTGCTCCTGCCAGCCTCAGCTCCTGGCTGGGAGAGAGAGCCCTGCAGAGCTGTCACTGCTGTTTGAAAAACGGGAATCAGCCCAGTGTCTGTTCAGGAACACAGATAGGCTCTGGCTCTTGGGAGTGGGTTGGTCTGGTCTCTTTGTGGGATACACCTGGAAGGCCATGTGTGGTAGGAAGCAAGAGCTTTATCTGGAGCACACAGATAAATCCACATGGTCCATGTAGGAAATGCAACATTTTTTTCTTAAAATTAGGTATGTTTTGGGTAGGTTGAGTGTCTTAAGACTGCGCTTCTGTCAAGACAGGATTATAGAATCCTGGAATGGTTTGGGTTGGAAGGCACCTTAAAGCCCATCCAGTGCCACCCCTGCCATGGACAGGGACACCTTCCACTGTCCCAGGTTGCTCCAGCATGGCCGTGGGCACTTCCAGGGATCCAGGGGCAGCCACAGCTTCTCTGGCACCCTGTGCCAGGGCCTCCCCAGCCTCACAGGAATTCCTTTCCAATACTCCATCCATCCCTGCCCTCTGCCAGTGGGATCCATTCCCTGTGTCCTGTCCCTCCATGCCCTTGTGGAAGTACACTGTGAGTGCTTCCCATGGCTTGGATTTAATGCTTCTTTTATTAGGGACTAATGGGATTAAAATAAAAGCAGATTGGCTTGGAAAAGTTCTATTTGAAAACATGGGAGTTGCTACAAAATTATAGTTAAATATTATAGTTAAAATAGTTAAGTCTTCTGATCCTTTCCTTAGGGGTTGCCATGGGGCAAGTGGGAGAATGTGGGAGCAGCAGGATCACCGTTTTTCCCAGTGAATACTGAGGCTAAAAGGGAGATGCAGGCAGTCTGGTGTGTGGGATGGATGATGTGGTCACTCACATCAACCATCCCACACACCACTGGACACTGGAGATGCTGTGGGAACAGAGTATTCCATAGTTTTGCTCTGTCACCCCACTGGTGAGCAAACATCTGAAGGAGAGCAATCAGGGATGGATGGTACAAGCATGGGAAATGAAATTCAGTGGAAAATGGGTGTTGTTTTCTGAGAGGGAAAGCTGGTGAGGATTTAAGCCCAGGGTGATATGGAAATACTGGACTCTGCACCCTTTAAAACTGTGGCCTCACTCGAAGCTCCGTGGGGTCACTGCCATTCCGGGGCTGCTCTGCTGCCGGAGGGGGAGAGGCCTCAGGACCAGCTGGGGCCTGGGCCCTGCACGTTGCTCTGCCACTTTCTTCATTTCTCCAGATGTTTGGAGTCCATTTTGTTTTGAAATCGTCCTGAGCTGGGGCCAGAGCAGCTCAGGGCTGGCTCCCAGCCAGGCCCTAATGAGCTGCAGAGGAGTGTGACTTACGGAAAGCCAGGGATCCCTGCGGGGCCGGGGCTGCTCTGCCCATCCTGCCTCTCCGTGCCCCAGAGTTCTCCATCTGGTGCAGAGATGGAGATGTTCCTGTGGGAGCATCCAGAGGGCTGTTCCCTGATTCCTGGTTCACCTTTGAGCAGTCTGGATGGGGGTGTTTAGTGCTCCTCTGTGCCAGGGATTTGGTGCAGGGAAGGGGGAGAAGCCAATTCCATGAGCAGCCTGTGGTGGACAGGGACAGGGATGGTGGTGGGAGCTCAGGGCAGCCCCCCAAGCACAGGGTCCCCTGTTCATCTCTGGTTGTCCCTGGCTCCCACAGATTTCAGGTTCTCCCTCCCATCACCAGATTCCAAGGGCAGCTTCTGTGGGAAGTGGGGGTGTAAAGCAAAGCAGTTTCCAGGCTGTTTCTCCTGCTTTGTAATCTCCCTCCTCCACAGCAGCTGTCCCTGCCTGGAACAAGACCTCAGCCATGCCTCAGCAGAGGAGGGAGAGCCCCTGGCTCCATGTCTTGGTCTCCCTTTCCTTCTTTTCCTCCCCATCTCTGTGCTTTGCCTTCTGGAGATACCCACAGGGTCCGGGCTCAGGGAGAGCAACAGGAGGGGAACAGGGATTTGTGCAGGGGAGGGCCAGAGCAGCTGAGCTCTGGCCCAGCAGGGCCCATGGATGCAGGAAGGATCTGCAGGGCTTGGGGTGAGCTCTTCCCAGCACTTCCACATTCTACTAAACCCAAGGGTACAGTAAAAAGTGAATATCCTTGTCCTGTGCATAGGAAAACTGAACATACTTGGTGAACATGGACCTTGCTGTCTAACTAGGAAAGGTCTGCAAAGGAAAAATGGGTTTTGCTTAGATCAACACCTTCCTTTCCCTTCAGGGAATCAGCTGCCTGTTCCCAGGAATCTGAGCAGTAAATAGCAAGCTGCTCCTGTGGGATCATAACGAATATGGAGGGACGTAGTGGGTTTTTAAAAGAAATCAGGAGCGCAGGGCAGAGGCTGTTGCAGAGGAGAGCCATTCCTTTGGCCAGGGTGGTTGTGGAAGCAGCTCAGGAGCTGGGAAGCCTGTTGTGTTTGCTGAGTTCTGTCAGACACGTTGGTGTTGTGTGCTCTTCCCTGGCAGGAGGCAGACGGTGACCAGCACTCCCTGCTGGATCGAGCTGCACCTCAACGGGCCCCTGCAGTGGCTGGACAAGGTCCTGACACAGATGGGCTCCCCCAGCATCCGCTGCTCCAGCGTCTCCTAAGGAAACCCTTCCTGGGGCCCCTGGGGAACAAGGACTCTCCAACACCCTTAGCAAAGGCATAGTAAACAACTCCCCAGTTACTCAAGCGATGAGAAAAAAAATCTGCTTCAAAAACAAAAAAGAAGTGGGTTTTCTTTGTTTTGTTGTTGTGTTTAAATACCCATTTAAGCCACTTCCACTGAAACTGTCGGCACTTTGGTCGGGCTGCAGTTGGAATTTGGAGCTGGATTTGGTGAGGATAAAGAGCTGGATGTTGTTTCAGTGGAGAGCATGCACTGCTCACCTGCCTCCAGGCTGTGTGTGGCACAGGAGCCATCCCAGCTGCCAGGAAACTTCCCCTTCCCTCACACAGCTCCAGGCTCCGCAGCATCCCAGAACACCAGACGGGGCTCTGGGATGGCTCCTGTTCGTGCATTCCTCCACCGCCCACCTGATCCACACCGGTACTGCAGCAGCAGGGGGAAGGAGGCATTTCAAACGCCCAGAAGAAGGAATTCCCCCAGGAGTGTTCTGAAAAGGAAGGAATTTCCCACACTGGACTTGCAGCAAGGAGGCAGAGCCTTGCCTGGTGCCCGGGGGATGATGCCCTCATGGATCAGCCCGGATTCACATGGAGCAAAAGCCCAGTTTGAGGCTCTTTGTGGTGTTGCTGCAGCGATTTCTGACTGGAGCTGCTCCCAGAGGGGGAATTGTCCCGTGGGGAGCCCTGCCTGGAGCAGCTCAGGCTCACTCTCTGCAGTCTGTCTGCATTAACCACAGCAGCTCTGGGCTGTGCTTTCCCAGCCTCTGCCTCTGCAAAGCCCGAGGGGCTCTGTGTCCAGGTGGAGCAGGGATGGGATATCCAGGCCTGGCTGTGGAGCACCCCTGGAGGTGGATCCCGTGCTGTCACATGCAGCAGCCAGGACATCTCAGACACAACCAGCCCTCTGTGGGAAACTGTTCCAGCTGATGAAAACGCTCTAAGGATGTGGTTTTGCCTGGAGAAATTGGGAGAGTGTGTATTTACTTGTATTATAAAATGTTCATTTTAAACATACATGCTCCAGACTGTTTAATATTTTTTATCCCTGCAGCAACTGTCATGGCAAACAATTTCCACAACTGGAAAAAACCCTTAGCACTTGTTTTTATGGTTCACATTTGCCAAATAAGTCTCATAACTTTGTCAGTGCTGTCCAATTATCTGTTTCTTTATATCTGCAGTGAATATCTTACGCATTTGTGCCAAAATATTAGAGGGGGAGGGGAGAAAGTGATAATCAGTTTCCTATGGAAATCTTTTTTTTTCTTGTTTTTTTATCTATGAAAGACAAACAAGCTGGATGTGGCTGTGGGAAGGACTGACTGGGCTAGACTTGAGGATGGCTTTGATAAAGCTTTAGTCCTGCAAACTTCTGTGGGAGTGCCCTGATCCACCGGGAGAACTGACTGGATCAAACAGCCACCAGGAATTTCCATGCTCCTCCTTTGCCAAGGCTCGTTCCTCGAGACCTCTGCCAGCCTCTCCTGCTTTGGCACAGCCCACCACTCCTGGAGCTGAGGGCACCCAGTGCCACCAGAACAGATCCCAGAGGCCACTGCTGCTGCTGCCTGAATGCAGATGAAGGGACGGTTTGGGGAGTTCCCTTCCAGAAACAAGGAACTGCCTTGTTAAACATCTGAAATGTAAAGAGGACTCTCATGGTGGATGTGCTCCTGGTGACTTTGGGATAGCCCGGCTGAGTCTGGACTGGAGCTGCTCTGTGCAGCACAGCACAAGCAGCACTGGAGGCTTTTAGATGTTTGATTTGTTAAATTTTACAGTGTGTCTGATCTGAGTTACAGGTCTGCGTGCACAGACTGGGGCAAGAAGAGATCTGTATAAAATAGTTTTTTGGGCCTTTTACAAAGCAGGTCTGTTGTCATCATGGATTGGTCCAGCATTGGTTCAGATACAGGTTTCTAACATAGCTGTAAAGAAAAGTTTATCCTGAATTTTGTAGAAATATTTGACTTTTGGCTGTTTAAATGAGAGGCGAAAAAATGTGCTCTGTAGAATGGCTCCGGGTTTCCTCCATGAGTGTCTTATTTGCTTATTTTGGTGACAAATGTTGTTGCTGTTGTCCTCATAATCACAGAGGAAATTGGACTCTGTTGCCTCCTCCATTAACCACAAAAATGCCCTCTGAAATCCCAGAGGGATTACAGGTGATGGTGTGAGCAGGAGCCCAGCCTGATCCAGAGGCCATGAGTGGGAATAAATCCCAACTTTAATATGAAATTTGCACAGTCACCTCCTCAGCCACCCTGGATTTCCGCTGGGGACCAGAGCTACAGCCCCTTGCTAAAGGATAATTAATTGCTGACCAATATTAATTGAGGCCTTTTGAAACCCAGGATTCAGATGATGCATAAAAACTTTGGTTAATCTCCCCTCATCATCTCTTAAGTGAAATGACTTCCACTGGAAAATGTGAGCTGGCCGGGCAGTGCAGTGAGATAAAGGGGAGATTATCTCCACTCCAGCATTAATTTCCTCTCTCCCCTTTGTTTGCTGCTCCCTGATTCATGAGAGCTCTGTGGGTTCTGGAGTCACCTTGGGGAGCCCAGCAGAGCCCTGGGCAGGGATGGGGCTGAGCCCAGGGATGCTGTGCCCACACTGCCTGGGATGCTCCCAGTTGCAGTGGCTGCAGATGAGGTGAATTCCTGTTCCTGTGGCCACCAAGGCCAGGGAGCGAGGATTGGGCTGGGATTGCTGGGGGCAGCAAGGCCCTGAGGGCACGGGAGGCTTTGTTTGATTTCTCCTAGAACTTGATGAAAGCAGCTTTGGTGTGGAGCTCAAAGGGATGGGAGCAGCCTGCCCTGGCTCAGCTTGCAGCTCCAGGCTGGAACATCCTCTCATTTCATGGCAGGCTGGGCTCGTTTCTCCAGGATTTCACCCGGGTTTGTTCCTCCAGAGTCAGTAGCAGGACCTTTGACTCTTCCCTTGGTGTGGCTGCACAGCAGGGCCTGGCTGCAGGCAGAGGACACCCTGTGCTTTCCCAGGCTGTGGTGATCTGTTTATTGTTAATGTATTGAATTGCAGGTTGTATTTTGTGTTAAGCTTGTCTTAGGAGTAATCCAGTGCATTTGACTTAATCTCCAGCAATCAGTGTGCATATGCACAAAGAAGGAGAAATCCCATCGTAAGGCATTTCCCTGGAGCTCTGGCTGCCCCTGTGTGCCAGGAAAAGGCTGAGGGAGCCCCTGAGTTACTCACAGTTTTCTCCCCCTTGCATCAGCGTGGTTGAACCCTGCAGGACCCTCTGTGGGGTGAAGGATGTTCAGGACTCATCCCAAGCAGCCAGTGGTGGCTCCTGTGCCTTGAGCTGCTTCCCGACTGGAAAAGCAGGAAAGCCCAGCACAGGGAAGGACTTCAGCCACGTGCACAGCACCCAGAGCTCTCCTGGGTCTCTGAGGGGCACGAGGGTGGAATTTCGTGGCTGTGCTAAGCTGGGATGAGAGCCAGGCCCTCTCTAGTGGTGGCCTGAGCGGTGTGCTTGAGAAGTTCAATGTTTTTTACTATGTACCTGCTTTTGTATTTATGTGTCTGTCTTGAATATTCAGATGAATCCAATATTTAATTTGTAGCAGAAGGGGCAATTAAGGACTCAGAATATTAAATCTTCCATCTGCTCTTTGCTGATGATTGCTGGAAATGAGGAGTTTGTGATGTGAGAACAGAGCTGAGCACAAAGTCCCCAAGCCCTCGGGAGCCACGGTGCTGCTGCTGCACCAAGTTGGGGTCTCCGAAGGGCCCTTGGGGCTTGATGGGGCTTTAAAAACCAAAACCTGTTCCTCCAGAGCTGCTTGGGTCATCCCCTGCCCCTTCTGGAGCTGCTTGGGTCATCCTCTGCCCCTCCAGACCTGGGTTCCTCCTGTGCTCCCCCAGCCCAGCTGGGTTCCCCTGTGCTGGGACACCCAGCCCTGCCCCGGATGGATCCACGGGAGCTGTGGCTCCTCCCTGGCTGTCTGTCCATCCTGTCCTCCCCTGCAGCATTACTGCCTTTGTTACTCCAGGCCTGTCCCATGTATGCCCTCCCTTTCCATGTGGAACTGTAAGGTCTGTTTTTGACATTTTAATAAACTTTGATTTGAAAACTGAGGCTCATGAGCACATCAGGCTGTCGGAGGAATGTATTTAAGGACACCAATTGACAGTTTGGGGTGTTGCCATGACAGTGACTGGGACACAGCAGCATCCTTAGGTTTGTGCAATCCCAGTAAAGCTCAGTGACAGGTAAGACCCTTGTTCTTTTTACAGCTGGGACAGTTTTGTTCAAGAATTTAAAGCCAAATATATAAAAAATAAATTTAAAATTGCATTTAGTTCTTTTAACTAATGGGACTCGGGTGAGTATAAGTGGAGTTCTGTGCTCCAAGGATTTACTGTTCTCCAGTCGCTGGAGAAGTCAGGCACAGTTGAGCATTCACAGGTTCAAAGTGCCACTGGAATTCCACTGTAGGGAACTGGGGAATTGTAACCAGCTCAGGAGAGCAGGAGCTGCAGAGGAGCATTCACTGCTCAGTCTGCAGTGCCCTGTCAGGAGCAGCCCCTGAATTCCTGCTGTGTCTCCATAGAGGAGCTGCAGACACGAGTCCAGCCAGTAAATCCTGGAGAAATCCCTTGAGGAGCAGAGATTCCACCCTCCCTGGTGAGCCGTCCATGGCTGCCCTTTGTTCCTGGGGGGGAAGTTTTCCTGATTAACCCCCAGGCTGCGATGCCACTGCCCGGGGCAGAATTCCAAAGCCCATGGCTGAGGGCGGGCAGGTGCCAGGCCGGGGACAGTGACAAATCCCTGGCATTCCGTGGCTGGGGCAGGCGCCGAGGCTGTGAACTCCTCACGGCCCCCGAGGGTTTCACTGGAATTCTCTGCTTTTGGGCTGTTTTTCCTGACAGGATTTACGAAAACACTTTTTCCACTCGGGTTTCCAGCCATGTGGTAATGAAGGGTCTCGTCCAGGCTCCGTGCTGGGCTTGCCAGGGCTCGGGCAGGCTGCAGTGAGTCCGTGCGGAGCTGGGGGCTCTGCTGGCTGTCCCCTGGGTCCCAGTGTCCCGATCCTCCCTGCTGGACACGGGCAGTGAGAGGAATTAAAAACCTCAAAGCCTCGGCCAAAATAAAGAGTGAACTGCCACGGCCTGGAACGGGTGCTTCAGGTCAAGCTGGGTGCCAGGGCTGGGCTGGTGGCAGGGAAGTCTCTGCCATCCCAGAGCTTCAGCTGCAGCCTGGCCTGGAACACTGGGAATGCCAGCCCAGGGCTGGGAATGCTGCAGCAGCAACAGCTCTGGAAATGGGACAAGGATGTCAAACCTGGGGCTGTCCCTGCCCGTGGCAGGGTGGGACTGGAGGCTTTTAAGGGCACTTCCAGCCCAAACCACTCTGGGATTCTGTGAAACCAACTGGGAATTGTTCTACACAAAGAGAAACTGAGTGACAAACACAAATCTGCTTTTCCACTAATGCCCCTTTTATTCATTTCTGTAACTTTTTATTTTGTAAAGAAATTCTGTAGCCAAAACCAAAGGGTCTCTTCAGAAAAACCCCAAACAACCCACAAAAAAAAACAACCACCAGCAAAGTAAACCTTGATTTTAAACCACAACACAACAACCTCAAAGGATCATTAAATTATTTCCCAGTGTCTCCAGCCACACTTCCTGCCTCCATGATTTGTGCCCCTACAGACAAGACCCACATTTACAATAAATCATGTTTAAAAGAGTTTTGAGTATGGGAATGAGCTGCTGCTACCTCATAAAAAGGCAGCAAAGCACTGGGTTTTAACTGATACAATCTCATTAAATTTAAAAAGTCACATCCCTATCACATGTCTAAAGAATGGCTTTATAAAGTGTCCAAGTCCATTTTCTCTTCACTGCCTCCACTCTATTCCCTTGGCACTTTGGCCATTTATCACCACTGCACAACAAAGATTTAGAAAGGGCAAAAAGATTCTCAGCTACCGAGAAGCCAAGATGGAAACCATTCATTCCCTGCTTGGAATGAGCCACCTGCAGCTCTGTGCCACATTCTCTGTGCTGGGAGAAAGATGTGGGAGAAGGTGCGGTCACAGCAAGGCCCCGCAGCTGCCTGGGAAGGTGTCCCTGGCAGGTGTTTCCTTGGCTGTCTCATATTCCAGAATTCTTCCCAAAACAGGTGTTTCACCATGGGGGAGCTCCTGCTCCGGCTTCAGCTGTGAAACACTTCCCAAACTGCCAATGAGGCTGCAGTTCTTGTCCTTGAACGCTGCAGTTTCCACCCAGGAAATGATTCCCAGCATTCCAAGAATGATGATTTACATTCACCTTTGCTTCATCATTAAAAAGGGAATTCAAGGAGCACTGTGAAAGTGCCTGCAGCACATAAAGCCATCCAAGAATCGATGGCAAACCCGTGTCCTGGGACTTGGCAATTTAGGGACATTGGAAAAGTTAATTTTGAAATTCCTAACTGAGGGTGCTTAACAGGGTGGATTTTCAGATGGATAAGGACAAGTTCTTGGGGCCAGACTCTTCCTTATGGAATCTGTTGGATCCTCTTCCCATGGATCCACTGCCTGTGCCTGCACAGAGGAGCCAGGGTGGCATCTCCCCTTTCTCCTCTCACTCCTCACCAGGCTCCACCTTCCTTCCATGTCCGTCATTCCAGAGGCTCTGTGCCCTGTGCTGCTGTGGAAGTGATGGGGGCTCCCTCCAGGAAAAGGGAATTCCTTCTGAGCCCTGTGCCTGATGGACACACAGGAGTGTGGGCACTGAGTCCATCCAGGGGCACCGAGGGCTTTGGGAACTGAGGCCAGAGCTCCCCAGAGCAGCTCTGTGCACTCTGCCAGGCCTTGCACAAGGTTTGGGCAGGAATTCCACCCCTGGAGCAGCAGCAGCCATCTGGCATTCTATTGGGAATCTAGGGAGTGTGGACAACACTTGACACTCCAGGGAAGCCCCCATCCTTACACAGGCAAAATCCAAACAGAATCTGAGCCCGAGGCCACATGAAATGGCTTTGGCACTTGGCAGGATGGAGCTCAGCAACCTCCTCCTCACAGCTCATCCAAATCTGGCCAGTCTGAACTGGGAAAAGCTCCATAAAACCATCCAAGAGCCCTACAGCTGAAAAATGCAGCTTGGAATTCAGGAGTGACTTCCCAAGCCCCAGCCCTGTGTGCAGAGATAACTGGGAGCACGTTTGTTTATTTAAACCCCAGAGAGGAAATCATAAAAATGTTCATTTATAAAATGTAAACTCATCACTATTTCCTCAAACCACACACGTGTCACCTCCCAACGTCCTCTGGGAGAGGAGACAGGACAGTCAGACAAAGCCTCTGGAGCCAGGAGATGCTGTGGAATGTGGAACACAGGGAATGCTGTCACCAAGGGAAGCAGCTACAGCTAAATGGGGTTTTTGGCAATGAACACTAATTCAGGGAAGGATCATTCCCTCAGGATTGCTCTGGCACTTCCAGCTACAGAGGAATTCAGTTTTCTTCATCCGAGGAGAGACCTTCAATCTCATCCCTGTCTCCTCCAATTGCCATCCAGAAGGCTTTGGCCACCTACAACGGTAAAAGAGATGGGAAAGGGAGAAAATTCCCATCACATGACTGAAGATTTTGTATTTCCATCCAGAGAGCAGGAACTGAGCAGCAGCTAAATCTGGCAACCAGCTCTGTGAGTGCAACACATCCTCTCGGAGGTGAAGGAATTTCAGCAACACAGAGGCAATGGTTCAGGTCATGGGAGGCACCTGTGCTGCAAAGCCTGTGCTATTTAAGGCATCATTACATTTTCCAGGAGATCCAGACTTTTCCACTGACTTGTGGAAGCTGGCCAGCACCCCCAGTGACTGCAGGGCTCTCAGCTCAGAATTCAGAAAGGGGAAAGTCTTTTTTTTAATGGCAGTAGGGTGGAATGAGATGATCTTTAGGGTCCCTTCCAACCCAAACCATTCCAGGATTTTATGCTTTTCTGGTATTTCAAACTTCCAGGTTATTCAGTTTTTGGGAGATACCTGACAAGTCTCGTAGGACTGTGTGGTTTGTTCTCACTACTCTTAATCCAGGAACTCTGCAGGACCAGGAACTGTGGCTTGGAAAGAAATCACCCATTCTACTGATCCCACCCCAGTTCCCAAGGCTCACCTTCTCTGCGTGCAGCTTCCTCTGTTCGTGAGGCAGCGTGGCAGCTTTGTCTGTGGGGAAGGAGAGGAGTGGGGCTGTGAAGCTCAGGAGGGAACAGAGAAAACCTCCTGCCCTCGAACTGGGAACTGCAGAGCACCTCCTGCCCCGGAATTGAGAACTCCCAGAGCAACATCTGCTGCTTTCAAGAGCATTATCAAGATGAAGAGCAAATGAATGGAAAGAGTAGCTACCTCTAAAGGACCTGAGGCAGGAGAACAGGAATTTCACAGCTTCCCAACTCACTCCTGGCTCTCTCTGAGTCCCTGCAGGAGGTGCCAGAGCTCAGGACCATCTCTCCTGGTGCGTTACCTTTCATTTCTTTCAGCTTTGAGAAGAGCCTTTCGAAGTTCTCCAGGTCCCCATCCCTCGTGGTCAGGCTGGCCAGCTCCTGGATGTCCATATCCAGCATGGGATCTGAAATACAGCTTGGTTGAAATTATTCTGGTTTCTCAGCAGAAAACCAGGATTTTAACAGCTGCAAATCCCATTTGCAAATTCCAATGTCAAAGAGAGAAAGAAACACTTAATTTACTGATTGCTCATAAAGACAAATCATGGCAATTGTTATAGTGGTGATTAATTTTATGGAAGAAATCTTTCCGTCAGGGTGGGCAGGCCCTGGCACAGGGTACCCAGAGCAGCTGTGGCTGCCCCTGGATCCCTGGAATGTCCAAGGCCAGGTTGGACAGGGCTGGAGCACCCTGGGACAGTGGAAGGTGTCCCTGCCATGGCAGGGGGTGGAATGGGATGAGCTTTAACCCAAAATACTCCAGATTCCATGATTCTATGATGCATTACATGTAAGCTCATCCAGTATTTAAGATTTCTTGCTGATTCCAGAACGATCTGCGCACACACAGCCACAGAGTGAATCAAAGATGATGAGCTGATGAGACCACATCAAGCACTCAGGTGTCACACAGAGCTGGTAAGGCAGTACCCTCTCCTGGAATGCTGCAGGGATTTCTGGCAGTGCCTGTGTGCCCCACGCTGCCCTGTGTCCCTGCCAGGTGTGCTGAGCTCACCTGCAGCACTGTCAGGCTCCAGGCTGTGTGTGCCAGCTCCATCCTCTCCACCATCTGACTGAGATTCTTCCCTCTCTCCTGGGTATGGGTTGGACTGGCAGGACACAAAGATATTTCAGTATCCAGTAATGCATGAAAAAACATCAGCAGCAAATCAGGTGCTCCCAGCTTTTCCTTCAAACCCTTGCACTTTATCTCAAAGTGTTACTGCACAACCTGTGCCATGAAAAGCCCCTTCTGCAGCACTGGGAACTGGGGCTGCATGAAGGGATTTCAGGATGGATTCGCCAGGGTTTTTCCAATAACACCATGGAATGACAGGTTTTGTTGTGCCCCAAAAGGGGTAATTTGGGTGTAATCAAACCCATCTTGCATGGAGCTTTTAGTGCTCTTTCCTTTGGCTCTGTGGCAAAGGGGAGGTCCCAGCCACCCCCAATGGATGAAGGCAGGGCCTGAGCAGAGCAGGAACCAGGAATTACTGGAATCACTGTTTACTTCTGTCTCCGGGGTCTCTTCACAGCCACGGCTCCTGTTTGCTCCTGCCAAGGTGCTGAGGAGACCAAAGCCCTGGGTCCTGTCTGCAAACAAAGCACAAATTGCAAAATTACTGCAAATACTGGAGCTGGCCAGGTGGGAGAGGGAGTATTTCACAGCACCATGGAAAACTGTGTCAGTGCACTTGAAAACGGATTTTAAGCAGAAATTTCACATCAATTCTAAGCTTTAAACTGTGTCTGCACCGTTTGCTACTAAATATTCCCCCCAGGGAGGAGAATGTGAGCCACAGGAGATGTGGGGTCTTTCTAGAGCTTATTGGAAGCCTCTGCTCCGTTGGGATCTGAGCAGGTAAATTCCAAATGGGGCAGCTGGAAAATCCAGAAGAGAATTTGCTGTTCCTGGTGCCCAGGTTTAACCTCCATGAGAAGCAGCACTGAGTCTGAGGTTGGATTCAGGAAAGGCAAGGACAGCCTTTGCTCACACCGTGAACAGGCTGAGCACGACAATAATGGCAAAGAAAATTGTTAAATATCTAATTCAGAATTCCTGGGTGGATTCATCCATCAAATCCAGGGTTTCTTCTCACTGCAAGGTGCTCTGGGCTCTCCACACTGCTGGCCTAGGGTGTATCTCAATGCTGTTTTAAAACCCAACCTAAAAAGTGATTTCAAACCTGAACAGTCATCTAAGATAATAAATGTGGTGCAGTATTTTTAATTTGAACTGGCTGTATTTTTAAACCTGTTTTATATAAAAATATGTGCATAATGGATATGATGAGGTGTTTTTTACTAAGTCAGGGTTTTCTAAGTCAGTTTACTACTCAATACAAACTGGCCTTGCACTGAGTAGTAAATATTTGCAGTTACACAAGGCACTCAGGAGATTTTTCTGCAAACCTTTGTATTTTAGTCAACTAAAACTGAAAAAATGTGAAGATATTGTACCAGAATAGCCAGGAAACAATGATTTCTGCCAGAAGAAAGATTTAATGTTACTTTTTAAAAGCAGTATGTTCTAAATTATTACACTCATGACTAAGCTCTAGACTCAACTGTTGAGGTGATGTCATTTGGATGCTCTGCCCAAATTTCCTTGCCATTTCTCCAGCCTCTCATTCTGAGGGGTTGGATGTGTAACTGGGCCCATCCAGCACTCACACAAACACATCTCCATGAGAGAATTCCTGAGCCCCATTCCCTGTTCCCTGCTCCTGCAGCTGATCTGCCCCATCCCTGGCAAGTATTTGGGGCCACTGGCTCTGCTTTATCCCCTTTTGCTGCTTTAGCAGATCCCTGGCCAAAGGGGTGGGAAGAAGTGAAGCAGTGGAGCTGAATGAATTCCCTGGAAAACCTTCAGCTGCCCGTGAAGTCCAGCAGGTCAATGAACAGGGACTGGAGGATAAAAGTTTGGGATTTGCATCCCAAAGCAAAGCAGCTTTCCCAGTTTCATGGGCTGAGCAGAGAGCTGGCTTTGGGGAAGCTGTGAAGGTGGACATGGAGCCAATTTCTGAGTCACCTCAGGCAAGGTTGGACACTGCAGTGCAGAATGTCCTGGAGAGAGAACATTCCCACACTGGCAGAGGGGTGGATGCAGTGATCTAATCATGGCCCTCGTTCATAGCTGGGATTAGTTTGTCCTGCACAGAAAAATGGCAGTGGCTCCACATTGCCTCCTCCAATACTGCAGAACCTCAGCCAGAGTTATTACAAATGTCATCCCTCCTGAAAAACCTGGAGTGTGCAGCAGGGATCTCTGAACAGCAGCTATTTGTTCCTGGATCCATATTTAGGGAGGAGGCAGACACAACACTTGGTTGCAGGCACACCCTTGGAAAACCCTTCCTATAAACTCCATTTATTGGATGTAAAAGTTATTTCAACTTCTGGGTGCAATTCAGGAAGTGGGTGATGCCTTACACAGTGTTCTTGAGGCACGAAAGCCAAAAATTAGCTCATCCCACTTATTGGAGGAGTCAGTGGCTACGGTGGAGCCCAGAGCAGCTGTGGCTGCCCTTGCAGGGGTGGAATGGGATGGGATTTAGGGTCCCTTCCCACCCGAACCATTCCCTGATTCCATGCTCTGTGTAGTTTCACAGGAATCACTCATGATGCTCTGAACATGGATTCAGCATTCCCAGATTCCTGTTTCATGGCCAAGTGTTTTCCACTGCCTTTACCTATTATTATTCCTCCTGTCTCCAGCTGACACAGGGTGATCCTTACACATAAAATTCAAATTAACACATCAAAATTCACAATTTGTTTAAATGGCCTCCCTAAATCAGGTTAATTGGCTGTGATTAGAGCCAGGCTCATTCCTGGCCCCACCTGAGGTAAGCAGCTTCACCTAGGATCACTCAGGCTGGGATTTAAGCAGGAAAGAAGCCAAGCAGCCTTTTCTAGAGGGCTGGAAAGGGTTTCTCTTCTTACCACAGAGGCTCTTGCAGAGACAGGGAAGGTTAACAGCAGTTTAATATCTCTGTGGGGAGGGAACTGTGTTATCTGGAGAATCCCTCATGTTCTCCTGCTCAAGAAAACGTCCAGAGAGTGAAGGGAGCTCCAAGGCCTGGGGAGCCAACCTTACACCAGCTCCAGGGAGGATTTGTTCCTGGCAGAGTCCCAGGTAAGGCTGCTCGCTTGGCTTGGAGTAGAGATAATGCTGCTCCATTTACTCACAAAGCACATGGCATTGGTTACTTGGTGTAAACTTGCTTCTAATTCAACTGTGCTAAATTTAATAACCCTTTTTATGGATCTGTATGAGAATGATGCATTTAATGGTGAGAGAAAAAATCTGAAGTTTAAAATTTTAATGAATAGGTGTGTTAAAAAACCTGCAGGTTGACAAGAATTGTGTTGGGGCTTAAGGCAATAAAATACTGAGTTTGGTGTTTGTGCTTGAAAAAAGCTATTCCTGCTCTTTCTGTAAATCTAAATTCTCATGGAAACAGGTTTTTGAATTAAGGCAATGCTGTTGAATTAAGGCTGCACCTAACACTGCTATAAGTATTTGCTAGTAGACATTTACTACTGGAACTCTCTTAGGGTCTCTGATAACTCTTCCCTGCATGGTTTTTAACCAGCCAGGAATTACAGGTCATTTTCAGTGGAAAAGCTAAAGTTGGATTTACATGGCAGCCAGTTTCTAGGATCTAGAGGAAGCTGAAAACAAAAGATATGTTACACGTTGTAAAAAGTTTTATTTTAAGCAAAATGAGCTCAACAATTTCCCTTTGAAGGCACAGTCAGGCTGCGACACCTTCCAAATATAGCTCACTTCCTGAGGGGTTTGTGGTGGTGCAGCAGTGCTGTGTGGGGCTGGTGCTGTGCACAGAGAAAATCAGGATTTTTCAAGGAGCCTGACCTTTACAGAACACACCAGTGATGTGCAGGAATTTCCCCCCTGTGAGGAACTGAGCATGTGACTAAATTCTGCTGTTCTGTAAGGTGGCATCTGCCAAATACAGGAAATGTGTTGTTAAAAAACCATTTTTAGCACAAGTGAGATAACCTGACACCATCTGCCTGGGTTACCTGGTTCTCTGCAATGGTTACACTGAGTCAGACCCCACCTTCACCTCAGTTCTGATGGGGAATGAGAAATCCTCAAAAAGCTGCATTAAAAAATGGAGGCTAATAATTCTCATCCTGGTTTTACTGAGTCCCAGCAAGCACCTTGCAGATGCAGGGATTAACAGCAGCCTCTCAGGGCTTTAAATCATTCCACAGTTAATGGCTGTAGGAAGGGAGAAGCCACAGCAGTGGGAAATGGGACACCAGGGAGCAGAGAGGTGTTGGAAGGTTGGTGGTGGGATGAGGCTTTGGGAACAAAAAATTCCAGGCCAAGCACTCCTGAAGAGTTTTATCTTCCTACATTTTCTGTAGCTGTTTGTGTGATTAGAAAGGTAATGAAAGGTTTTCAAGTAAATGGAAGGATCTACCCTTGTAACCACAGCATTTCCTTTTCTGATGACTCTAAGGCTAAAGTGATTTTTCCAAATTCTAACTCTACCTGATATTCAGCTTCCTCAGGAAATTATCTGGGGTTGCCCATTTTTTGCACTGTTGTAAATAAAATCTGTGGTTTCCATGTACTCAAGTGGGGTTTTCTGTAGCAAAAACAGCCCTTAAATGTTTGACATGGTTCCTTTGCCAGATCTCATCTCTGCACTTGCTATTCTTCTCCCTAGTTCAAAAATTGAAAAAACAAACCAAAAATCCCCTACAACAAATGTGGAATTTAACCTTTACTTCTACACTGAAGCATGTATCAGTCTGATAAAGCTGATAACTACAAACTATTTCCTACTAGAGTTTGGTAGAACAAACTTTGAGTTTTCATTGCAACCTGCAGAATTAATGGAATATTTAACTGAAATTATTGGTAGAGTGCAAGTTAAAGCAGAGAGGGAACAGGAGCAGGTGCTGGAACAGGAGCAGTTTTACACAGAAATCCTTTCCTGTGAGGGTGATGAGGCCCTGGCACAGAGAAGTTGTGGGTGGAATTGTCCAAGGCCAGGTTGGGTGAGCTTGGAGCAGCCTGGGGTAGAGGATAAGCTGAGCTTTAAGGTCCCTCCCAACCCAAACCATAAATTCTGTGATAAATCTCACCCACTGCCTGTGAGCTCATCAGGACATCGAGGGGGGTGAAAGCAATGCCTGGGCCCTCCTGTTCCCTGGGGAAGGTCCCAGAGTGCTGCAGCTGTGCCTGTGCTGACCCAGCTGCTCCATCTGAGCTCCCCCAGCCTGCAGAGCTCAGGGCCAGGCCCAGGGGCACCTACCACCCTTCATCACCACGTTGGACCACACGTTGGCGTTGAGGGCCTGCACGATGCGCTTCACTCCCGTGGACTCGGGGAAATCATCTGCACAAGAACACAGAGAGGGGCTCTGAAAACTCCTGAAAACAACTCCAAACACCATCCCATGCCTCCAGAGGTGGGGCTGAAGGCCTGTCCTGGCTTCTCACAATCATTGTCAATTCTGCTCCTGGTACAAAACGCAGATTTTTCACCTCTGATTGATGAGAGGCCAAGTAAATGTAAATTAATGCCTCACTTCTTGGGCTGAGCTTCCAGGGATAATGAATTGTGAGCTCAGCATTTTGCAGGTGTCTAAATTAGGGATAATGAATTGTGGGCTCAGCATTTTGCAGGTATCTAAATCCTTTTTGTTAAATATTTAGCAGGAAGCCTACATTAAGTAACATCTTTATAGCATATTATAAAAAGTATAACATAATTTAATATAAATATAATTATTTTATAATTATAAATATTAATAAATAACAAAACAGTAGATTATAATATGACAGTATTATACTTTACAATATATATATACATTTTATAGCAACAGACAAGAAACTTGCATCTTTCACCCCAAGATCTTTTACAATGCTGTATGGCATAGAAATATATTAGAAAGTAGATACCAGAATTATTTTTCTTTCTTTTAGAAAGTAAAGAACTTGAGACAACCATTTAAAAAGGGTGTGATGCCTGTAAAAAATAGAAAGGAATATTGTAAAGCTGTCCCCACAATATCTAACTCCAAAAGCTCCAGTAATCCTGGGAATTACAGGAACTTGAAAGCCCAGGGAAAGCATTATTCAGATTTTAATTTATTTACTGAATAGATCTGACACCACTTTGGATCAAGTCAATTTTCCCATTTCCTTGGTTTAGTCAGCTTCCCATGTTTGTACAGGTTGACAAAGGAAAAAAAAACCCACCCAAACAATCCTTTGGATACAAAACTGGTTTTGTTTAGAAATCAAACTCAAGTGACTCAGGGATCAGGTGCAGTAATTGAAACTGCCTTTAGAAATGCATTTAAGGCTGAAATCAGATGTTTTGCCCTCTGTGATGCTGCTGTTTGGTTTGATATCACAGTCATTATCAAGAGTCTCAGTTTAGAGCTCTTGTCCTGACTGTGCAAACAACTGACAATGAGTCAAAACAAAAGTTCCAGTTTATTAGAGATGAGCTTCCTGAAATGTCAGAATTTCGAGCAGAGATTGGCCCAGTGTGTTTACAGCATCTGTTGTGCCTTTTGTAACTCACCCAGAATGTTTGGGGGGTAAATAAGTTACTCACAGGAACACAGTTCCTCCTCTGCATGAGTCACAGTGAATCAACTACCAGATTAAACAGCTAGGAAAGAACATGTATCCCAATATTCCACAAATTAACATCCTGAGTTGTTATTATTCCCATTAAAGAAATGGTAAAGAGCTTGTTCCCATAAATGGTAAAGAGCTTGTTCTTTACAAGAATTATTCAATAGGAAAATAACTTGATTAAAGGTTACTATTTTTAAAGCAATTAGTATTTGTTTAGTCTAACGAGTCTTCACTTCCGATTTTCCCAGTTTCTGTGAATCAAATCTGTAAATCTCCCTCCTTGACTAAAAAAAAAGGGAAACATTTTTAAAGGCATGCTGGGGAGAGAGAGGGAGACTTCTCAGATCCTCAAGATCCAATTTTAGCAGGCCCTTAAAGGGGGGAAAGGGGTGGGATGTGTTCCAGTGAGGATTTTATAGTGAATTATTTTTGGTGGCTGCAATATGCTTGGAGAACCTGAAATAGAGCAAATGTTAGTGACTAATTCCTCTCCAGCGGGCAGTTATCTCATTTTACTCCAGAGAGGTAAGGTGTAAATGCTTTTTTGTGTCACTGAAGTGAGGAGATAAGGTTGATGCTGATAAGGCTGTCAGGAAATGCATAGTCACTTTTCAAGAGTGGAACACCACACTTCTGACTCTTCTTGCTGGTTTTTTTTTTCAAGTTATAAATGTTGGGCAGCCAGTGATTCTGAAACTGGTTTATTTCCTGTGTAACAGCTCCTGTTGCTCTGAAATGTTTTTAACAACCTGCCATTTTCAGCCTATCATGTCAATGTTTGTACCAAGATAGCACAAAATAATTTTCAAGTCTTTTTAAAACCAGAATTTTTCTGCCCTCATGCAGAAAAATGGTTTTTTAGATTGATTTTCCAAGTGGAATATAAACTTCTGATGTATCAATACAGTCCTAGGGCAGTGGCAAAAAAAGGAGCAGATATTATTTTGACGTAGCTGCTGCATAAAGAGCAGCTGGATTTGGGAGGGGACAAATGGAATTTCTCAGAGGAAATAACCTCCTCCCCCTCCTGACCTTTTATAGCTGAGACTCAGCCCCACCAACCCGGAGCATTCCATGCTGTAATCATGTGGCATATCAACAACTGCAAGGGGCATAACTTTACTTAGAAGGTATTTTTGGGGCACTTTTCATTCTCAAAATGGCAAGAGAAGCAGCAGACCTACCATCTTCATCAGGCAGCTCCTCAGGGCTGAGCTCTACCAGCTCAAAGCCATGCTTGATGCACCATTCTTGAGCTTTCTGTCTGTTTACACCTACATTGGGAGACAAAAATGGGTATTAAAGGAGCAGATTCGAGACCAGTACCAGCATACCAATCAGATGATTTAGCTGTGTTTTATTCCCTCAAAGTTGTGTGCTTGCTCTGCAGTGTATGGGAAATGTATAGCAGCTGGCATGGATCCTCCATTCACTGTGGATTCCAAAAATAGAGAGTTAAACTCCTCCTTGGAACTAAGGAATAGAATCAAATGGTTTTGCAGAGGGTACAATGCAGGTGTGAATGAAAACTTCTGTTAACTCTGGGTTTGACACTGAATTGAGCTGCAGGGATACATCTGCACTTCCCAGCTTGCTGTTGTCTAGAACCACAGCAAATGTGTGTGCTCAATGTCCAAATGTCCAAAAAATGGCATTAGCAACCAAGTGCTCCCCCCTTTTCAGCAG
>NW_005054366.1:2487611-2492709 GCF_000277835.1 Geospiza fortis
GCACATCCAGCAGCATGAATGCCTTTTAGTGCCCCTGCAGTGGCAGGACAGAGCTGACTCTGAGCAATCTGGTAAAATTCTGATTGAGTTCTAACCACATCCCACCGAAGGTTTCCGTTCCTGCTCCCCAGAGCTCTCCAGGCCAGTCTCACCCAGACTCTGAGAGGCAATTGTTGATGTAATTAGAAAGTTAATTATTATGCAGGCTAATGGCTCTAAGTGAGGATGGGAGTTCTTTGGGTCTCCTACCGTTCTCAGACACTCTGTCACAAACCAGGATCATCACTCCCTGCAGCCACTCTTCTGTCAGGGGCAGCCATTCAGAGACGCCCTCCAGTCCAGTTTTCTGCAGGGGAAAAGAGAAGTGTTCTTTGGAATGCATCCTGCAATACTTTAGTTTTTAATAGTATTAGAATTGAATTATATAAAGAAATGGGCTTTTTTTGTCTCAACTTTTCTGGTTTCTGCTAAACCAGTTTTCACTGCTGCTGGTTTAGTAGAAACAATTTTGGGTGAAATGCCCTGAATATTATGTTTAGCTCCCTGAATTTTGTCTGTCCTAAAGGAGCCTTTAAGAAGCAGCACCAGCTAGGAATAAAGTGGCAGATGGATTTGCCATGGTGGCATAATGGCTCCTGAAAACCCCTCTTCCAGGTGGAGGAGAGGAGTAAGAGAGAAGGAAACTGCTGCTATTGTTAGCAGGGAAATTTAATATTTAGTATTGAATATTGATCTTCTGCCAATGAATAGAACAGCTTAAAGGGGATGGGTGGAGATTCTGATTTATGGTTCTCACTGTGATAAGGCAGGAGAATGAAGCAGAGGAGCCCTTACTGTTGTGCTGTCAAAGTACACCACAAATGCCTGCACAGCCTCAGCGATCTCTCCAGTCACGTGGAATGTGTTTGGGACCACACAGAGGTGGATATCTGCAGAATAATATTTGTTATCTATCGTCCAGGGGTAGAAATTCACTCTTCCACTTGTTATTGCACCCACAGTAAGGTCATCTTTTCCTGTGATACCTGCAGGAGAGAAAATGGGTGAGGAGGAGGGTAAAACCAGCAGCAAGAAAATAATTTGTCTAGAAAAGTACAGTGCCAATGCAGATCCATCTTTACTATAATAAACCAGTATATAATCAAGATCTTTAAAAATTCAACTCAATTTGTTACTCTGTCCCAGATTTTATTGCTTAGCTTTCAAAAGAGTTTATTTTCTAGTTTTCAATATAAAGTATGACCCAGAAGCTGCAGAAAGCCTTTTGTTTTCCTGGAATTACCCTTTCAAGTGTTAACCTCAAACTTAGTACCTGTAAACAGGATGTATAG
Organism: Geospiza fortis; assembly: GCF_000277835.1. Taxonomy (NCBI): domain Eukaryota; kingdom Metazoa; phylum Chordata; class Aves; order Passeriformes; family Thraupidae; genus Geospiza; species Geospiza fortis. The sequence goes on from NW_005054366.1 coordinate 2,488,943, forward strand.
AGAGAAAACCTTAACTTTGTTACAACCCTTGCATGGTCTTTGAGATGCAAAGATCCGTTTAACTGTGACCAAAAGCTGAAGGTAACTAATGAGAAAATAAACCCAGTTCCTACAATGCAGCTGTAATTCCCATTAAATTCCATGTGGGAGCTCAACCATTAAAATCCAGTGCTTTGCTCAGGTGCTGTCAGGCTCTGCCCTCCAAGGCAGGAACCTTCCCAGGAACACTCCTGGAGCTGAATCAGAGCTGGAAGCAGAGCATCCCATTATTCCTTGAGAGAAAGGCCAGGAAATCTTGTTCAGGCTGGATGAACTCGTGGACACTTTGGAACACAGGTCAATTATTTATAAAATGGACTGAGTCATCCAGAATTGCCTGGGGCAGGAGAAGAGTTAAAGAATAAAGCACATGGCTTTTCAAGGATTTGTATTTTAAGGTACTGAGAGTTCCTGGAGCTGCTGGAACAGGCTGTTCCCCAAATAGTCTGGAGATGAATTTGAATTTATCTGTATCTCATTAGTAAAGAGACAGGAAAACCTCCCTGCCAAGGCTGCAGTGATTTTTACAACTAAACTGCAAAGCTGAGAAATGGATCTGGTGAATGAGCACGGGGCACAAGGCAGGGAGAGCTGTAAACCAGGATTAGAGGAGGAGATGGAATCCGAGGGAGAAATGTGACCTTGGAAACAGAAACCTGTAGCCATTTCCTCCTTAAGAGGATGAAACAGGAGTCTCCTCTCAGGGTTGCTTAGAATAAGAAGTGCCACATCTAAATGATTTTTCCAGGTTCAAGTTTGATTTTATTTTATTTTGGATGGCAATTATTTTTCAGATTATTTCAGGTGATCATCTTTAATCAGATATTCCATGCTAAGACTACCCACCTCACTTTGGAGCTGTGGGACAAAGATCCTGAGTCACCACCAAACAAACCTGGATATTCTGAGCTTTGTATTCCCAGAGGTTTTGTTTGGAATATGATATTAATTTCCCTTTACTAGTGTTTTGATAGTTAAAAATAACTAAGTAAATTAAAATCAATCTGACCTAACAGAATTACAAGTCAATGCCACAACAGCAGGAAAAATAAAAGGGTCCACAGAAATTACTGAAACCCAGAAAATCAGCACTAAGACTTAGGGAGGAAAATGGGGTGAGGAAGAAAATCAGCTCTAAAGTCACTTGAGTCAGTCACCCTAACAAAGACAGAAAGGGAAAGAACCCTCAGAAAAGGTTTTCAAAAGCTGATATGAATTTCACATTTGCTTTGTAAGGGACACTTTTTTAGACGAGTTCATGGACAAATTTAGGTCTGAAAGCACTGCTAGAATGAGGCCATGTCCCATTTCCTATTACCTGCTGCTTGTTCCTGTATTTTAAGGGGTTTTCTTTCATCCCATTGTGCTGCTGGTTACCCATCCTTCATGCTGAGATTTTGCCAGTTCCCTGTGAAATTTCTCTCCCAGTAATTGCCCCGTTCTCTAATACCCAAGTAGTATTTCAACACTTTTAGCGCATTGTGTGTCTATTAATAATTTTTTAATGATTACAACTTCTTTTTGCAGTTTTTTTTCCCCAAAGGGATTAAGATATTTACCACTTTTCATAGTGTTTTTCAGATTGAATAAATGTTTTAAGAACATAATGCCCTAAATGCTCCCAAATCCTCAGAGTTGTCAGGTACATGGAGTAGTTCCCACATTCTGGGCCTTGAGAGCCACCTGGTGGAATAAACCATAAAAAATACTCCTAAAATTACACCAAGGAGTAAAAAGAACCTGCTGGGGAGGAGGGGAGTGGTAAAAATCCAAAAAGAAAAGGAAGAACAATCACATCAGACAGAATGAAAACTGAACCAATCTTATTTGCAGTTTTGTGACAAATACATCACAATAATAACAGGCAGATCTATGTTGAGCACTTTTAAATAGCTTTGTTTTGCCACAGTGTCCCATGAATTAAAGCATTCAGAGAAACCTGAACAAATAAAAATATATCTAGCAAATCAGCTGCTTCTCATCCTCAAGCCATTTTCCATTGAACAGGAGGAAAACCCTGGAAAAAGTCTTGGAATTGGCCTGGAAAGTTCTGGCAGGCAGTTTGACCCCACCACACCCTCCCCACTGCTGCCCCATCCCTGCCTGTGTGTCCCTGAATGTTTTACAGTCTGCTGCCTCTGATTTAATGTCACTTGTTATACAAAGCAGGGACTTAACATGCTGATGGTATTTATTTTATCCAATGATTTTATTTCTTTCAGGAGGATTTTAATGTAACCCAGTCAGAGGACACACAGACAGACTCCAGATTTGGAACTGGGAGCAGTGGAAGCTGAGGTATTTCAAAGTGAGTACTAGTTTTAAAAATATCTGAGCTTATATTTTAAGACTTTCTCAGATGAAGTAGCTTTTTGCTCACCTACCTTTTCTACTACCTTTTTCATTTCACTATGCAAAGTAATCAAAGGGAAACCTAGAGGAACCTTAGATCCTTCCAATTTCCTTATACCTTCCTCAAAAATAAGCTAATAATAATATTTGTGTTGTGGAATCTTTAAATAATTCAGTGTCCTGCAGCTGCTTTGACAGAGAAGCCTTTGACTGCATATCTTGTACTGTTATTTTTGTTTCAAAACGTGCTTTAATGAGGCGGAGCCAGTTCCTGGGGGCAGCCCTGTGCTTGGTGAGGTACTAAATAAGAATTGCTCAGAAAGAGAGAAAAACAAATCCAGAGAAGATTTGAAGGAATTAAACTCTACTTCTCAGTGTGCACAGCAAACTGTTCACAAATTCCCTAAAACCCAGGGCTGTCCTAACATAGTCAACCCACCAAGATCATGAACAGCTTCTTCCTGGAATCCCCCAATTTTAAAAATACAAGAAATTCTACCATGGTTTCCTCTATCAGATCTTGTGTTCCCCTTTTGACCCAGAAAAACAGCAATTGGTTCCCAGGAAAACCACTTCCTAGTGAATGAGTTCTATGTACTCGGTACCCAGTGCGATCTGCAATTCTACCAGCTGCAGGACAGAATTCTTAGCTTTCCTTTTCAGTCCTTCCGCACTGAGAAGCGGTGAATTATTTCCTTAAAGCACTGAGGAGGCTCCTGACACCCTCTGCAAGGGCTCGGGGGCTGCGATCCCCCTGTCCTGAGGGGAGGATTGGGACCCTGAGAGGAGAACTGCGCCCTTGACGGGAAAAATGAGAACCTGAGGGGAGAGCTGAGATCCTGAGGGGAAAATTGGGATCGTGAGGGGATGGCAGCAACCCTGAGGGGAAAACTGAGCCCGTGAGGGGATAGCGGCGACCCTGAGGGGAAAACTGGGTCCGTGAGGGAACGGCGGCGACCCTGAGGGGGAAACTGAGCCCGTGAGGGAACGGCGGCGACCCTGAGGGGAAAACTGGGTCCGTGAGGGAACGGCGGCGACCCTGAGGGGAAAACTGGGTCCGTGAGGGGATAGCGGCGACCCTGAGGGGAAAACTGGGTCCGTGAGGGAACGGCGGCGACCCTGAGGGGAAAACTGGGTCCGTGAGGGAACGGCGGTGACCATGAGGGGGAAACTGAGCCCGTGAGGGGATGGCAGCGACCCTGAGGGGGAAAATTGAGACCGTGAGGGGATGGCAGCGACCCTGAGGGGAGAGCTGCAATCCTGAGGGGAAAAGAGCCCCGCTGAGGGCCGGGGCTGGAGTGAGCCGCTGCCAGCCCGGTTCGCGCGGGTGCGGACAAGCCGCGGCCCCGGGGTCCTCCCGCTCCGGCGCCGCGGCG
>NW_005054366.1:2492847-2499332 GCF_000277835.1 Geospiza fortis
GCCGGGTGGGTTCGGACAGCGCCGGGACCGGCACCTCCCTGTCCCGACCAGCCTCTCCTGCCCTGGCAGAGCAGCCGGGACAACCTGGGTTACCCTCAGCACTCCGGGTCATCCCTGGGCTGAGCGCGGCGCGGCCGGTGCTGTGAGGGGACGGGGGATGCGCGGGGCTCGGCCCTGCGTGAGGGGCAGCGGGTGGGAGCGCGGCTCGGGCTGTGGGTGCTGCGGGGTTGGGGAGCTCGGAGCTGTTTGGTTAACGTGAATACTCGGGTTTGACATGGGCTGGGCTCTCCTCACAGGCTGCCTGCAGTTCGTGTCTCTCCTTGAGGCTTTTGAGATCCCTGCCCGCTGAAAGCACCTGTGCCATGTGTGAGATGTGTGGGGAAACATCCTTCCTTAAGCAGAGAATCTCAGTCCTGAAGTCTGTTGTCACTGTTTTATGAGGTTTGTTTTAAAATTGAGTTTTTCCAGCCTTTCTACGGCCAATGAGTTTAGGTATTTGGCTTTGTATTCTCTTATTTAAGTTATAATTATTAATATTGTAATAGTACAGAAGTATGAGATCCTGAGAGTACAGAGTTGCATGGATCTTTTTTCCCTATATTTAGGAATAATTTAATTTGAATTAAATCCTACCTAACCCCATAGGGTTTGGTTGCAGGCATGATTTTTGTCCTAACTTGCTTTTTAGATTCAGGAGGACCTTCAGAAGCTTAAAATGGAAAAAACCAACTTGAAAGGAAATGCAGAAGCTGTGGATATTTGTGACCTCAGAAAAGCAACTGAAAGGACTGAACTTGGGCTGAGAGTAAGTAAAATAGAGCAGGTCCAGAAAATTATTCTGTTTTTTAAATCTGTGTTAATAATTCACTCAGGCCACTTATTTCTTGTGTTACAAGATCCCTTTCCAATCAGCAACTGATGAGATTACTCAGACATTACAGTTCAGAATGATGTCTCCCTTTTTTGGGTCATCAGAGTTAACTGATCTTGATCAGCCAAAATCAGATTTTTTGTCCGACAGAGGCACAAAGTTTATCAACTTTTCAGTCAAGCAAAGACCTGGTTGCTTAATGAACCAAGTTAAATAAAATTAATATCCCTTATATCTTTGTAATAGGCTAAATATTTTTTTTCCTTTAACAGACACAAGCTGAAAATTATTTCAGTGTTATAGATGGCCAAGAGTTAACTCTTTCTTCAGCTGGTAACAAAGAAGTAAATTCCAAAGAGCCCCCTAAGTGGTAAGTGAAACAGATGTTTTATTGCAGCAAGACACAAAAACTGAGGTGACATAATCATGTAAAGCAAATGGGAGTACTGACCTAGAAAAAGTTAGTTTAGTCATTTCCTATTTTGATTTTAAGTTAAAAAAATATACAAGTGTAAATGCAATTCTAAGCGGCTTCAGCAGTGCTCTGCTGACTTGTGTGATTTTACTTCTGCTAAATGCAAGTTTAAATAAAATACAGTCATTTGGCTGAAAGCAGAGTGGGTGTTTAGCAGGTGAAATCCAAGTAATTGTTAGGAAGCTCACTGCCTGTTTCTCTGTCCCCAGGATTCCTCCTTTTGGAGCCTGTCAGCAGCAGCTGGTTCTGCCCCGGGTGGAGCCCCTGGCTGTGCAGAGGAGCAGCAAATCAGCCCCACGGCTGTGCCAGGGCCCCCAGGTCTGAAATCACACCCTGATCCTTCGGTGCTTTCAGGGAGTGCTGGGTGTCCTGTGCATCTGACTGCCATGGAGTCAGGGTTTGAGAACACCCCATGATGGAAGTGTTAAAAATCCTCAGCAGAAGGAGCAGCTGAGAGGGGAATCTTCTCCCAGCCCAGGGTAACATTTAACTTGGGAAAGATCCCAGTGTCATCCATGCAGGGTGGAATTGGCACTTCCCACCCACCCAACCTGACAAAGCCACTTTTATCAGGTGGTTTTTTATTCATAATTCCAGTTCTTGTTATCTTGTGTGGCACTTTCCCCACTCCATTGATCATTTCCCTGTCAGCCTGAGTGAGGAGTTTGCATTGGGAGTCATCTCCTGCATTAATTGAACAGTGCTCAATTCCCCCAATTCTGTTTTTTTTAATAGCACCAGCAGTTTCCTCCCTGCATAACGGTGTGTTATGGTAATAAAATAAATACCACAAAAGCACTGATGAGGTGAAAATTGAACTTTCTGTCTCTGTGCAGCCATGTGGGTAAAAGAGTAATTGGCTTGGATAATAACTTGTGTTCTTACAACCCCAAATCTAAATGAGCATCTCATTGATACATCTGCTTGTAATTACCATCAAAAGAAGAGAGAATATATAGTGCAGATAAATAAATTAAAGCATTTTTACTGCTTTCACAAAGTAACACAGTTCTTCAATACTTCAAGTATACATCTAATGATTGTTGAACTTTTTATGGCATATTTTATTTGTAAAAATCAGAATTTTCCTGTATTTATTTTTACATTTATACCAAACAATGCGCACCAAAATATTTTTAACTTAAGAAACTTCTACTGTAATAAAAACATAGGGCTTCCCTCTGGGTTTTATAGATATGCTTTAGGTATTTCTTATAATAAGAAGAAACTTGTAAAGTCTTTTTCTGCCCACTGGGATTTAAATCATCATTATTTTTATTAGCAGAATAGTCAAACTCATTCCATGCAGATCACAGAGTGCATTAAGAACTATGTTTTAATTCTGATTACTATCAGGGGTTTTTAATTCCTCATTTACTAATGATCAGGTTCTGTGCCTGCATTGATGTGTCCATTTGGATAATAGTTCCAGTCCTTACAAAGTTTTCCATCTAAACAAAGGCACTTTGCTGTTTGCCCAGTTCTGTGTGTGCAGTCAAATAATACCAATTTTTATAATTATTTTGAAAATTAACAACATGTTAGCCAGTTTCTGCCTCTAAACACCTCAGCCCCAGTGCAGTTATTTTAGGATTATCCCTATTCTATATTTCAGCAGCAGGTGGAAATGGATTTTAAAGTTATGCTTGACCCAGAGAACGTGGATAATAAAGCTGGTTTAAAACATCCCAACGATGAGACCAGGCTGCCACTTATAGCTAAGAAAAAATCTGCTCCTGTAAGTAACTTTTATTATGTTATGGGTTTACTCTATGCATTGCTTTGCACTATTACAGTTAATATTTATCAGTCCTAAATAAAATATTTACATGAAAGTAATTTCCTCATAATTTCCTGCTTTTTGACATGGGTATTTAAAGATCAAAACATTTTGAGTGGTAATACTGGGGAAAAGAAATCTGACATGTAACAGGTTCATTTCCCAAGATCCCAATCCAGCAAAAATAGGGATATCCATGGGATGTGCATGGTCAGTAATGGCAGGAAAATCAGGCAGAGGAGATCAGCTGGAGCTTGGGGACTTCTGCATGTGACCCAAAGATGCAGCAAGAATTAAAAGCCCATTGCTCTCTCTGCTCTGGGAGTGTTCAAATTGTGCAAGATGAAGTTTTGATTTTCCCAAATTTCCCTCCTGCAACTGCAAATTTCAGTTCTGCTGCTAGTTCTGCAATTGTTCTGCAGCAGTTGAATGTAAAGATATTTTTAGCAAAGAATGCTTTCAAAAAAAACCCCAAAAAAGAGTAGGCACAGCCATCCCTCCAAAAATCAATTATGTTCACAAATTTAGCACCGCACTGTGGTCCACACAGCCAATGGTCTCACATGGGGATGCTCTTCTAAAATTTAATTTATGTGACAGAAGCATCCTGCAGCAAGCCCAGTGCTCTAGGAGAGATTCTGGGGTGTTTGGTTTTAAACAACATAAAGAGAATCTGTGAATGGCACAGTTGTGAGCTGCCACTTGTAAAAAAATGATTTTTGGAAAGCTGTTGCCCAGACTTGAGAGGTGATTTGTCTAACCCTGTGATAATAGAGTTAATTAGAAAAAAGCATCATGGCTAATAGGTTTTTAGAACCACTCTAAAACACTCACAGAGAGGAATATTATCTGACTGCAGAGAGCCATGTGTTTTACCACTCTCCCTGAAACATGCACTGAGCACGGAAAACTTACGGGGGATTTAAACTGCAAACATTTAATGTGAATTACTCAGGCTCCCAGATACATATTTACAGTTACTGAGGAGCTGACAGGCTTAAAAACCAAGCAGGTATTTCCTCTCTAATTTATTCTCTTCAAAATTTTAGGGCACAATGTGTGGTTTGGGATATTCTGCCTTCTCTGGCAGTAAATTTTTTGCAGTTGCTATTTGCTGAGATAGATTTGTTGTTAAAGGTGGTGTGTGCCAGCACTTAAGGGAGGGATTTGGTATGATCTATATGATTATACATATGATTATTAGCGGTGAGGCCAATGAATGTGCGTGCAGTTTCAGGTGCACAGTTTGGGTTAATTTGGGTACAATTCACGTTAAAGTGGCTGCGGGAAGGGGCGGCCGGCAGGGGGCGCTGTCCGTACGCGCACGTCCCTCCGGTGTCCACGGGGTCAGCGAGCGGCTCCCCAAAAAAACCCCAAAAAATCACCCGAACAAATTCAAATTAAATTCAAAATTTAATTGCTTGTCTCGCGCCATTCAGGACTTTCCAACGAGGGCTGAGCGGTTGAAAGAGCTGTGAGGTTGAAAAGTTGGGGCTGGAGGTGACCTGAGGGGTCAAGCACAAATCTACCCGGACTTTTTATTATCCTGCCATTGCACTAGTTGGAAAAATTATTACTCAGGATTTCATTGTTTCACCAAAAATGATGTCTTTTCTTGCTCTTTTGGTATTATAAAGTTGCTGATGCTGGGTTTTATCATAGAAACTAAGAACAATTAACTGTTGCCCTTTTGGACCTTTTTGGGTCTAATAATAATGCTTCATCCTCTGCCAAGTTCTGTAGTCATTTTAAACTGAGGGCTGTAATTCTCTTTGAAACACACACTGGGCATCACTTTTTTTGCAGCTTATATCTGGATGAGAGATGAAAAATGAGGAGTGGATAATTATTAAATATGTATACTTCCCATGGAGTATCCAGCCAAAGGAACAGTAATCTGAATTGCAGCAAAAATAATTCTGATGCACTGCTGCAATGTAGAAAAGATTCACAGCTCTACCTTCTGTTTTCATAGGGCTGCTGTGCTGTTATAGAATTATACTGGCACTTTTGGGTCCTTGTTTTCTTATAAATGTATGTTATACTGTAAACTTAGGAACCTTTTCATTTATTCATGAGGTAGAATTTAATATGGTGATGATTTCTAGCCTTTATGAGTTGCATCTTATCTAGTGTGGCTCTAATAGTGATGGCAGTGATTCTGGGGCTTTTGTTAAGCTCACTTGTTTGAGCACAACCATTCTAATCATATCTTCAATTATTCATTCTTTATTCAGCATTTGCATGCTGCTAATCATTAACGCTTATCCCTGAAAGTGTATTTGTTTTCAAAATTATCAAGCAAAGCAGGGAAATTCCTTTTATTTCAAGTGACTGGAGGAAGATGTAGAAGAAATCCAGTTTTTTGGTGGCCCAGAGCTGATTGCTTTGGCTGTAATTAGAGCCACATGCCTGGCTTTAAAACACAGAGTTTGGCAGTGGTTGCAGGATGAGACTTAAACAAATTGATGTCACACTACAGTAAATCAAAAGAAGCTTCTTGCATTTGTATTAGGGCGTGGAATCATAATAAGCAGCACGGTGATTGAATAAAATCCTCTTGTCACTAAACATAAAAAGGAAATAATTGCTGAGAGAGAGTTAAGTTAACAGATGAGTGCAGTCAGCATCCTCTCAACCTGGAAATGGGAATGTGAAGGTCAGCCCCATCTCTCCTGACAAACGCAGAACGTTTTGTTGGTAAACAAATTAATCTTTTGAAAGGTCACCATTTGTTTGAAGTTTTTATCCAGTTCTTGTCATGTGGAATTGGAGCTGGAGTGTGATTTTGCCAGGCAGGGGTGCGGGCAGAGCTGCTGAAGCTGGTTGTGTGCAGCTCAGCGTTCCCTGCCAAGCTCCATGCCTGGTTGGGATGCCATGGGCTGCTGCTTGCAGCTGCCTCTGGACAGGGAGGGAGGCTCACCCTGAATTCCAAGCAGGAATTGATCCCACAAATCCTGGCCCTCTGCCCACCAGGAAAACATCTTGTGCTTCAAGGCAGCAATTATCTCCCTCGCTCCCTTCTGTGCTGCTGCTGGTGCCTGTTCCACAAAGCAGATGTGGGATTCACCAAAGTTCTCCCTTCATTCTCTTTCACACCTGTTAGGGAGGAATTCTGATGGATCTGGGTTTCTGGGAGAGCTAGAGAGGTCAGGAAAGGGGCAAAGCTTGATTTTTTCCAAATATGTGGGAAAATTGACAGTTCAGAGCCGCCTCTGGTTACTTTAAGAGCTTAGAGAAGGTAAGGATAACACAAGATCTGTTCTTAAAGATGCAAATCCAAATTTTTCCAGTTAAACTTGCCTTCTCCAAGCCCTTTCCTGCCAGTCTCCTGAGCATCCTTAAAAGTGACCTTAATT
>NW_005054366.1:2499342-2500201 GCF_000277835.1 Geospiza fortis
TCCCTTTCTAGGGGTGAGTGCTGCTTCCATCAAATCCTGACAGGAAATTCTTAACAGCAAATCTGACAGTTTGGAGAAGATAGATGGAGTGATAAATTAATCTGTCATATCCCTTTTTTCCCATCACTATCAAACCCTCAGATTTTCTGATATTTATTTACCAAATCTTATCTCTCTGTTCCTGGAACACAATACTCCTCTTTCCTCTGTATTTAATACCAATCTCTGGTTTTTTACTGGAGGAAAAAATACTTACAAAGATATTTACCAAAAAACCAACAAAAAAAAAAGATGTTCTAGTTAAATATTGCTAGGTAAGAAGAAAACAAATAGAGAACTAATCAGAAAAATCCCCGTGGTATTCCAACAAGTGCCCTATTTAAAATGAAGCAAAAAAGAAAAAAATTTTAGAGGGGTTTATCCACAGGAGAAAAACACTTTAGAAAGGGTAATAGAATTGTTTTTCTTGTGTCCCAGGTTAATTACACTCAGAAGCACTTGAAATGAAAAAATAGTTTTTTAGCACACTCCAAGCATATTTTAAGGCAAGTCAGCCTTGGTCTGCCCTGCAATTTAAGTGCTCCCTTCCAGCCCTGCAAAACTGAATTTTAGAAGTGCTCATGATGAAGCAGCGATGTTAAAACCTTTCTCTTGCAGTACTTAATATTATGTTTGAGGTCTTATTGTGGTTGTGTTGGCTTAACTTTAGTGCCAATAGCTCCCAAAATGGCAGCAGTTTGGCAGTTTTGCTTTGGTATCTCCCTGAGTTCTCCAGGAAGGAGCCAGTGCAGCAGTCAGGGTGCTGGAAGTGAAGGGATGGGGTGGGATTTTCATGGGGAGCTGCTTTGGATCAGCTCCT
>NW_005054366.1:2500246-2502746 GCF_000277835.1 Geospiza fortis
CGTTTCTGTTGCATCAGCCCTTGTTCTAACATCACACCTCCCATGGACTTTATAGAAATTAATGGATGCAGCAAAAAGAATTAAATATCTCCAATTAAAAAAACAAATTAAAGACCCAAGCCTCCAGGCTGCTTTTGAACTCACACACTGCACCTGAACTGCTTTTCCTTGCAGTTTATTCCATCTCTATGAACACAATGAAAACAAATATATTTCATGTGCTGTTTATCATAACAAAACCTCATAACTGGCATTTAAATTAGGATAAAACTGACCAGGAGTTAAATCAGTGCTGCCCTACTGCTCCACCAGCGACAGTCTGGAAGAGGAATCACTGTTTAATTCTATTTCTTGCCTTTTATATATTTTTGTTGTGGCCCCGCCGGACTGCTGGGGCTGAGGGTGAGCAGGAAAATGTGGTTTATAATTTCCTTTTCTCAGTATCAAGTCACTTACATGGCAGCAGGCATCAAGTTAACCTTTGTTCCATGGTTATTGCTGTTTTCTTGGAACACCAGGACATGAGGATTCATCCACTCCATCCCTTAAAACAGAATGCTCCAGAATGGCCATAACTGAGATGAGGGCCCGGGGTTGCTCTGAAAGGTTCTCTATGATGATAAAAAGTGCAGATTTTCTCTCCCTTCTCTCTTGTGGGCAGCATTGTTAGACAAATTGGGAGGAAAGATTAGAATAGTTAATTTGGATCTGTCTCATTTCCCTCTTGAGAGTTCCTTCTCTCTTTTTAGAAAGTTGCTGGGTGCTGTTATTCAATAATTAGGACACAACAGTGTTCCAAGATCCCAGTCGTGGCTTGGATTGCACTAAAAGCTTGATAATCACTCATTAAAAGCTAATGTTTTAAAGTATTTCTTTTTCCTTCTGGTTCCTTGCCTGTTGTATGCATTTTATCTTTTTTAACACTGTTCTGTCAAGAAACACTGCTCAGTTTTAAGGAGAGTCTTGTAAATACAAACTTCCTGAGATTCCTTCATTAAATAGTACACAAGACATCAATTAAATTTAATTAACTTTATTTTCAACGACTGAAGCAACAACAGTAGACAATACTGTAGCATGTTCACAAGTAATAAAAGGAGTGGTGCACTGTTAATTCTTAATGAAACAGTCACAGCAGAAATTGTATTTATTATTTATTGCTGCAGGAGTAGAGAATGTGTGAATCTGTAAATCCCAGATTTCCCTGTGTCAGAGGAGGTTCTGTCTCTTCCCAGGTGTGCAGTCAGAAGACAGGGAAGGATCCCACAGCCAGCAGCCCTTGGGCTTTGCCTGCCTTCCTCTCCCTGGGCTCTCCCTTAGCCCTGCTAGAAGAGGACACCCCAAAAAGTGAGTCCCAGAGGCCCCTGGGTGCTGCTGTTTGCAGCAGATATTTGGGAATTGAATTTCCTGCCTCCTGCAGGCTTCCAAGAATTGTGATTTCAAACCTTGCAAAGGATAGGGATGAGCTTTAGGCTGCTTGCTCCAGGTGTAGGGTGATAGAGGGTGTGGATCCTGTGAGCATCACCCTGAGCAGCTCTTGGAACTCACAGGCCTCAGCTGCTGCTGCAAAGAAGAATTGTGTGTGTGGTGGAGGTTCTGGTCTAAATGCCACTCAAATGATCATGATCAACAGCTGGTTATTAATTGTTCAGTCTTAACTAGGCTTGGACTGTTTTAGCAATCAGTTTTTAGTGGTAATTGCATGATTATATTGTGCTTTACAAGAATTGATTCTCATCTATTCTGCATACTAAATTGCATTGTACAAGTATATAATTATAGATATGCAAACATATTTCAGAATTAGCACTGGTGCAGTATCTTACATGTATTTTATATATATTTTATATATCAAATTTTATAGGCACAGCTCACCTTCCTTCAAGGTAAAATATTGACTGTTGAAAGATAGGAATCTTTCAATTAAAGGGAATTCCTGCTTTTGTAGTGGTGATGCAGAACTCGGGGCTACCTTTGCTTAATTCTTTCTTCATTGCCAAGAATTCCTTTTCATTCCCAGCTGGAATTGCTCAGGAGTTTCATCTGCTTGTAGGTGCCCTGAGCCTCAGTGGCCAGAGGCTCATCCTCCCAGCAGCACAGAGAGCTCTGCCAGCCGCTCCTGCTGTGCCCAGAGCAGCTCCTTTCCCTCAGTTCCCCAGGCAGCACAAGAAATCAGCTCTAGGTGAGTACAGAGCACTGAAAACAGCCTTCAGCTGCACCTCCAGCTTCACCCTCAGGTTTTATCTGCCAAGGAAGGGGCTTTGTGATGAGCACTCACCAAATTCTGCAGGGCATAAGGCACAGGAAAATCCTGTGTCTTGCTACTGGGTAGGAATCAGATTTCTTTCTTCATCCCTGGGAGGGTTTGGTTCCTGTTCATTGCTGGGTTCCTACCTGCACGTTTCAAATTTTAAGCACCCAAATCTGAAGCTCTGCCCAGTGTTAAGCCAGTGGTGCTGGGAATCATGAGTGTCACCAGCTGATCAGGCCTCTGTTTGCC
>NW_005054366.1:2507746-2514678 GCF_000277835.1 Geospiza fortis
GAGGAAGCTGGAAAATTTAAACAGCAAACATTTGGCTCAGTCAAAAAGGACTAAATATGTAAAATGCCAGCTGATTTCAGCAGTGTTTTTATTTTTTACTGCCTTTTGCAACCATAAAAAAATTTTTAAGCTACAAAACCTGGGGCAGAGCAGATAATCAAGAAGACACCAAAGTTTGATGATACTCAGTGATTTCTCTGTTCACTTTTGTAAATCAGAAATAAAACCCGAAATTCTCTGCTCAGTGTCCTTGATTTCGGCATTTGGGACAAATCAGAGTCTGATTTTTCTTCCCTTGCAGGTGGAATTCCAAGGAATGGTGATAGAGGCAGGAGGGTGAATTTCTCATTTCACAACAGTTTCAGCTTCATGTCAAATTTCTGGAAATAATCCAGGAAAAGGGATGGTGAAGAGCTTAAATTGTACTGCTGGGAGGAGCAAATGGTTCCATTTATTTCACCCAAAGAAAAAATTGGGCTTTGTAGGATAGCTAAAAAAACAAAGCAGAATCCAGTGGTTAAGGCAGAGTGAGGAGAAATGAATTTGAACCTTTAAATCAGATTTACTGCCACAAATGTGTACCAAACATAGACAGAAAAATTCAGTTTTATTTATGAAGCCTTGGCTGGTATTTCCTAGAGCTGTCCCAGGTCCTGGGGAGCACCAGGTGAGTGATCCCAGCTCGTTTTCCTCCTTCCCCTTCAGATCCTGCCCAGGAACCTTTCTGTCCTGTCCCCCTCTGCTCTTCCTGTTCTGCAAGGAACCTTTGGGGATTCTTTGTTGGGAGAAGCCACTTGGAGATGAGCAGAATTTATTAAGGAAATGTCAATTAAAGGGTCATTAAAGGGCTGAGGTTGAAAGGGGAATGAATGAATGAATTCCTCCTATTTACCACTTCTCCCTGCACTTGGGAGTCATGAATGCCAAACCCAATCCCATTCCCAAGTGTTCCTTTGTCCACATCCCAAATTCCAGCCACTATTTGGAATTTCTTGTCCAGGAACCAGAACTGATGGCACAGCTGCACTGGAGCATGAGGCTATGATCACCATATATTGCATTTATTTGGCCTGGGTTTTGTTTAAACTGGAAGAAAAGGAATATTAACCCTTTAATCAGCTTTCTCAGGTGTCCAGTCTTGGAGTATGGAATGTTCAAGGTGGGTCAGGAGGAATGTGGTTCATCCTGTCCAGTGGGAGGGCAAGGACTCACCAGCAGTGAATATTCCTCATTAAATCTAATGGGGTCATGCCAGTGCAAGTTAATATATCGTCCCTTAATATGGTTTATTAACCTCCCTGTGTAAAGTACAGTGCTACAGCACTGCAAATGCAGAGCCTGAGCAAAATGCAAATTTTAACTTATTTAATTGCCACTTCGTTATTCCTTTCAAATAATTCCTGTTTTTCCAAGGGATGTTGGCATGTTATTTTTTGGCCCCGTTCTTAAAACCCAATGTTTTCAGGGTAAGGAAATCACTGCATTCCGAGGCTGACTTTTAAATGGTTTGAAAATATTAAGCAGCATTTCTAGTGTCTTAAAATTGGGTGAGAGAACAAAATGAAGCCTTGAGACTAAAGTTTAAATACTCCGAGCAAACTTTTTTCTAATTACTGTAGCTTAATATTAGAGGAGTAAAAAAAAAATAAAATCAATATATTTTAGTTAGATGAATTCTCCAAGTGCCTGGTACCACTGTGCTAACTGCAATATGTAAGTTTGGTAAGAAATGACCAAATATTAAACTGGTAGTTTAAAATGATCTGTATTTTCTCATGTTCTGTGTGCAATTGCCACAGCACCTTAGAATGCTGATCACTTGTAGTAATTGTCTTTGTAATTAGGCTGAAATATCCACTTTGCTGTTCTCTACATGAAAGCACTGAAATAACTGAGCAGATTTTAGCCAAATTAAGCTTTGCCTGAGTTTCTGATAATTTTCCATGTGCAGATATATGGAAATGTAAGGATCTTGTTCCTGAATCAGTCAAGTTTTTATGCCAAACACTGAAAATTTGGATTAATCCTGATGGATTAAACAATTAATATCCCTGGCGGTGACTGCCAGTGGAGCTGTGGCTGTTTGCACAGACACCACAATTCCTTTGGAATTCCACCAATTTGAAAATTACAGCCTTAAAAAAATTATAGTTACAGTGCTGCTGTCATTTCCTGCAGTCTTTTTGAACGTGAGCAGGGAATCAGCTGGAACTGTGACCTGCAAAGAGATAATCCAGGCTCAGACAGGCTGTCACTCACCTTTCCTCTGCAACAAAGTGAGCAGGTAGCACTGAGACATCTCCTTAATGAAGTGGCTTTGGTGCCTTTTATCTGTGTGAAGGACAAAATTACCAGGATTCTTGCTTAATGATGGTGTCATTCTTTTTTTCCTCCCCCAGTGTTTACAAAAAAAAAAAAAAAATTATCTAGCAACATGAAAGACTCCCAGCAAAACGGTCTGCATGGTTAAATTAGAAAACTCTGTAGGGCTGTAACATTCAGGTCTGTATTTAAATGACAGAAAAACGTGAAATTACATCAGTAATAAAAGTAAATTCAGAAAAATGCTGCAATGAGTGCTGTGAGATTTCAAATAAGGGGGTTTTTTTCAGCTTTTTTTGAATCCAGAAATCTGATTTTTTTCCCCCAAATGTGTACCAGGGGTTTTCTGACTGCAGTTTGAGGGGGGCTTTGCTTGTTTTCCAGGGTATTCCCAGCACATCCGTGAGCACATCCCTGACCTTGCTCTCCAGCAGAACCTGCAGATGGGGAGGCTCTGTGACATCCTGGGTATGTGATCAGCTCCTGCCCTCTGATTATTCCCCCAGCTGCCACTGAAAGAAAACAGCACAAGGACTTTTTTTGGTATTAATATTAAATATAGAGCAGGGAGAAGCTGAGAAGGAATTGTGGCATTTCTGGCCGTGTTGTCCATAAAAAACTCCTGCTGCTGTTTCCTTGTCCCTCTGTGCTGAGGTGGAGCAGCCTCCTCCTGTGAGCTGCTGAGCACTGAGAGTGTTCAGTGCTCCCAAAATGAGGGAGACAGAAAGATGTGCTGCAAAAGAGCAAGACCTTATTTAAACCCTTTTTTGTTTTCCCTTTTAAATCAGCAAATGAGGCAAAAGGCATCTATTGAAAAGTTGTTTTTTTTTTCCTGACAGGCTTCTTTTAAGCAAAGCAGGAAAGGATATTAGTTAGCAGTGACCAACTGCATTGGCTCCCTGGAATGATGTATTTTACATGATTCATGTATATTTCAGAATCATGATTATTTTATAAATGCCATTTAGTAAGTTTGGAACAAAAATATATTAGATCCAGAAATTTACAGTTGCCTAAAATAATAATGTAATTGCCTTTATATATTATCTAGGCACTAATATTGGGTTTTTTCCACTGTACTGTTTTATTTTTTTCTTTTTTTTAACGTGGATTTTTTTGGCTCTTAAATGATAGAAACTTAAAGGGACAAAGTCACACATTAAACATTTTTTTCTGATTTCTGAACATGAAAATTGGTTCTGCTGTAAGATAGACTACAAGGAAGATACAAACTAATGAAATATTAACTAAATTATGGACTGGATCATGTGCTTTACCTGTGCCTGGCAGAGGAGCACTGAGATTTTCCATTTTGGTTTGGTTTTTCTTTGGAAAAGCAGAGGACTTCCATGCTGTTTGTGACCTCCTGTGAGTTAAGCTGTCCCTGGAGCCCCCCTGTCTCCTGAGGAGACTTTATCTCTCTTTATAGGGCAGTGCTACAGCAGTAAAATGTGCTGCAGCTTTTTATTCTCCAAATTCACTCCAGTTGTCAGTTTTGCACTTGAGTATTGACTGGTGAATGGTGCTGAACTTTTCCATTAATTATTTTTAAAAGCGATGTGGTAAATAATTCTCTAAATACTCTGCTTGTGGGGTCTGTGGTACTTCAATGTCTCAGGTGAGTTCTGGCCTCACATTTTAAATGTGGATTATTTCCCTGCAGCTCTGGCAAAACAAAGTCAGGCAATGGGATCTCTCATTCACTTTCCAACATTTGGCTCAGGCTTTCCTTGTCCAGTCCTTGCTGTGCTGCAGTCCTTCCATGGAATAGCAGTTATCCCTGGCACTTGTGCACAATAAAACAATGCAAGGCTTCCCACTGATTTGGATCAAAATCTTGGAGTGCTCTTTGCCTGTCGATGCCTCAAGGCCCATTAATTCATTAGCTCATTACCATTAATATTTTAGCAGAACAGAGTGGTTACAATTTTCCCAAACTGCCTGTATTACAGATTTTCCTTCTGTGTGGACACAGCCCTTCAGCCCAAGCTGTTTTCCATGAGGAAAAGCAGATTTCCACCCCGTGCTGCCCTGCACACTGCCATGCCAGCAATGGTTATTAATGATACCCCACCCTGAGCTTTTGTGTGGGCAGCACAGGAGTAGGAACGGCCCATGGAAAATCCAGGCAGCGTAGAAAATTGCAATTTCCTCAGCTTTCTCAACTGAATGGCTCAGTTTTATAATTTACTGGCATTAATGGGGATATATTTTTCAAGCAGTTCAATTCCCATTGATGTTAATGGGAGCTGGGCTCACAAATCCCCCTGCACCACTTCCCAAATCCTGCCCCAATATGTTCTGCAGATTGAATCCCAGGAAGCAGCTCTTCCTTTGGGTCACTGCCCTGGCTTCAGAGAAATGCTGAAGCACGGCAAAGAGCCCTAAGGTTTGGGAATGACCCCCCATTTTTCTTTCTTTGCAGTGCATTTTGAGGAGAGCTGTTGGTGAGCAGAGGGTTGGGGATGCTGGCATTGCTGTTGGGAGTGTGGCACCTTTGTCCCAGCAGTGAGCACTGTGCCCCTTTGTTTCAGATGCCAACGTGGACGTCATCTACATCTGCCCCCTTGCTCTGAGTGAGGAGTTACTGCAGTATTACAATAAACTCCTGGGTCTGCAGGCAGCTGTTAGATCTGGGAACCCTGAGGACATGGCTGACCTGCAGGACAGGTTCAAAATTCTCACCCCTGAAGCTATAAACAGCTTCCCTGTGAGTTTGTCTTCTAATTACTACAGCTTGAGGGATGCAGTAAAATTAAATTGGAAATTTTATAACTTGCAACGCTCTGGTACACATCAGTGAAATATTATTGCAAGTTTAAGGGCTTTACTGATTAGACTACTAGTTAGAGCATTGGAAATAAATATCCTGGTTTAGCTTTATAGACTTGCTTGAGATAGTCCTAGATTGGCTATTTGTAGGCTCTTGTCCCTTCTGACTCTGTGCTTGGGACTGGGAACTTGATAGATTTATATCTCTAAGCAAATCATAGCAATAAACCATTCTTATTACTCAAACTTTATCTCTGGCTAGCCCAGCACTCAATCATTGCTGTGTTTGCAGTGGCTCTTGCAACTAAATCCAGTGTAGAGCTCCTTAAAGAACAAGGCTTAAACAAAGTTAGGTAATAATACAGAAATCTGAGTTTCAAACAGATTAGAATAATACATAAATACGAGCTCCAATAATACAAAATTGATAGTTCCAGAATAACAATTAATAATAGAGAAATATTAGTTCCAAACCTGTCAAGTCAGGTTTAATTTCATGTGCTAAAACATCTTCTAATTAATGTGCAGTGTGTTCAGTGTTTCTGAAAATGCTGCAGTGCAGTGGAGACTTCACAGTGAACAATAGTTTTATATTCTAAAATTTATATTCTAATTTAAATAGTATTTATATTCTAATTTAAATATTAAACCCACAGTGTCTTGGCTGGGATTTGATTCTTATCAAACTTTGTGGCACATTTAGGGGCTTTACTTGAAGCCTTGCTGCTGGTTTTGCTATTTTTTTCTTTTTTAAGTTGCACTTTGACAGTCATAGCAGGTTTTTTCTCTAGATTATTTTTTAATAGTAACTCCCAACTGTGAAGTAATGCCAAAATCTCTCAGGAGAATGGGCAACACCAGATTTTAGGTGAACCAGGTTCAGGTAACCCATGGCTCTTTGGTGCCATGCACCTGTTAATGTGCAAAACCCACCTTGTTTTCATTTAGCATGTGTTCTTTACCATATAATAATTAATATTTTTAATGAATACATCCTCTGTGTGGAGAGGAATCTGCTCAGAACTTCTCCTGGTCATCCCTTGGCTTCAGCGCTGATGTGGGCTGTGTAAGGATTTGAGTTTTATAAGTTATTATAAAGGATCTTTCTCCTGGGTTATTGAATAAAAAGCTTTTATTGCACGTAATGGATCGAAATTTATTCCCAATCAATGAACGTGTGGCTTGAAGGCCACTTCAGAGGGCTCCTTTTAGCAATTCCAGAGGCACAAATCAGCCCTGCTCAGGAAAATGTGTGGAAAAGGCAGAGCTGGCCCTGATCCTGCGCTTGAGGTGTGTCCAGCTGGAGGCAGCTTTGCTCTCCTGGTGATCCTGATGCCAACGGCAGATCTGGGATCTTGGGAAGCTGAAAACAAAACAGAAATCAACAGGTTTGAGAGCCAAGAACTTTGGTTAATCCCATATCCTCTGTTCCTGCTGGAATCCCTCAGTTCTGCCTTTCCCTGCTCTCCCTCCCCCTTCCATGTACCCTGGCAGCTCTCAAAAAGCAGTAATGAAGCAGCTTTTACAGCCTGACCCCCTTAATTAACTGTAAAATCCATTATTGAGGGGCACAAGGCAAATCTCCTCCCTACAGCCCCACGGTGGCCCCAGGCTGGGAATGGATCTGTTCCCTGCAGGCAGAGCTCTGGGCTGGGCCAGTCCCTGCCTGGGACCAGGGCTCAGTAAAGGGAATCCATCCATGGATCAGGGCTTGGAATGTCTTGGCTTTAAAACTGATGCAAGCAAAAGGGCTCCAGGTGATTTGTTTGCTGTTCTTTTCATCCTGAAACTTCTGTAATTCTCTTTTTTTGCTGCAGCTTTTGGGAGTGTCCCATTCC
>NW_005054366.1:2514688-2522770 GCF_000277835.1 Geospiza fortis
GGTTGTCCAACCCCTTCACAGAGAGATCTGGGCGCTTTTGGAGCTGTGTTTGGTGTGAGAAGGCACCAAGGAGATTCCTTGTGTTCTTTTCCAGCACCATCCTTCCTATCCAAGCAGTGAAATCAGGATTTCTGCTGCAGTCCCTGGCAATGAACATCCAGGACTTGGAAAGAAAATATTCTGTGTCCTTCAGTGCTGGAAATCCCTGGCAAATCCAGGATTTACATTATCCTGAAAATTCCTGAGGCCTAAATGAGATAAAAACTCAATAGGAAGTTGATTTTCTCCTTGTTGGGATTATGATTTGTTCATGACAATTTATTGCAGGGGATTTCTCCATCCCTGTCTCATCCTCAGTATATTTTTGGGAAAATAATTGGAATATATGCAGGCCATGCATGGGATATGTTATTTAAAACATTTCTGAGGTTTCACCTGCCATGACTGATATTCTTAATTTAAATTCAGTTTGTAGGATATGTCATGAGCAGCTTGTTCAGCAATAGATCTTTTTTTGGGAATAAATTAGAAATTCCTTCCAAAAACTGGGAACCTTTGTGTTTTAAGCAAAAAAAAAACCTACTACAAAACTGCTCCCCTCTCCTTAAGTGCTGCTTTAGATCAGCAGTCAGAGCTCCTGTGAAATGGAAATGTGCATCCCCAGTAATTTAATGTAAGCACTGAAAGCTTTTGTAAATCAAAGTGTTTTATTCTCAGAGAATCACTTCAAATACCCTGAACTGTATGTGAAATACATTCCCTGCTATAGGGAGGGAGGGGATTCTTCATTTTTTATTGATTTTGAGGAGCTCTGGAGTTAAACCGTGCCAGGAGTGTTGCTGAGATGAATCACTATTATCCAAAGGCCAGCAGCCTCTGTGCCTGACAGAAGGATAATTCCACACGGATCAAATAAATACAGATGTGTAGTAATTAGTTCTATTCCCAACGAGGCCATTTCCAACCCACTAAAGATGTGCACGATTATGGAGCCTCACCCCAACAGCTTTTATCAATTTAAACTGCTAAGCTACAGGATAGGTCATAACCCAGCCTGCTATTAATAATGTATTTATTGTGGGCAACATTAGGAATTAGGGGGAGGAAAAAAAAAAACAACAAAAAACCCACTTTTCATAAGAATAAGTGTTCTCTTTTTGCAGGAGCATCACATGTGCCTGGCCACTGTGCTCAAGTACAGCCCCAGGACCCTGCAGAGGCTCCAGGTTCTGCTCCAGGGCAGGGATGCCTACATGGTTGGGGGTGTTCCCCACCTGGATGATCTGGCTGTGGCTGACCAGCTCCAGGTGCCACTTCTGGGCTCAGAGCCAGCAGTGGCTCAGCTCTACAGCACCAAGTCTGGCAGCAAGAGAATCTTTGCCAGTGCTGGAGTGCCAACCCCTCCTGGAGAGTGGGACATCCGCAGCAGGGAGCAGGTGAGCATTTGGGTCATGCCAATAACTCCACTGATGAGACCCTCATCAAGGAACAATGGTTTTATGTTGCAAATATTAAACCTACAGTGCCTGAGCTGGGATTTGGTTTTTAGCAAACTTTGTGACACATTTAGGGGCTTTGCTTGAAGCCCTGTTGCTGGTTTTGCTATTTTTTTTTCTTTTCTGACTGACCTTTGACAGTCATAGCAGGTTTTTTTCTGGATGCTGGGTTATTCTTTAATAGTAACTCCCAACTATTTTTCCAGTGATAACTCCCAAACCCTCATGGGTTTGATCAAGTCTTGGGTGAGGTTGGGTCCTTTCTTGGCTCGATTAAATGCAATTTGTGCCCAGGGCAGGAAGGAACACAGTTACTCTGGGGTTCTTTCATGGGCTTGAGGATATAAAAGTGTTTGGTTCAATATTTGAGACAGTTTGTGCTGGTGAAGTCATGAAATGAATCCATTTTGCCACTGGCTGAAGGTGCACATTTTCCAAAAATCCTTGTTCTAAGGGGAAGAAATCTCCCCTTCAATGAGCCTGTTCCCACTGAGTCTCACTGAGCATCTTTGCAGTTTTGTTTTGCAGCCTATCATTGCTAAATTCATCTCTCTTGTTGGCATGACCAGTAGGAAAATAACAAAACCCTATTGAACTGAAATTACGAGGCACAAGAGGCTTCTGTGCTTTCATTTTACATGTTTATTTTGCAGCCAGTTCCTCAGTATTTTATTCTCTAAACTGATGATGCAATTTACAATTATATGTCTAAGTATTTATTTAAAAAAACTCAACATTTTTATGGTGGTGTTACTTCTCATCCAGGAAAATAATCATTGCTAAGGTTTGTTTTTTTTTTTTGTGGTGCTCCTGCTTCTTCAAGAGGCTTTTCACATTGCTTTAGTTTTTATTAATCACCTTTAGCACTGAACAGACCAAGCTACACAAATCCATTGCTACTTCTCCAGTAGATGAAATAAATATATGATCAATGGCCTGCAAAACAGCTGTTTGATTTATTTGATTCACGTAAATTATTTAACAATACTTCTGGTTCATCCTACAGGGTTATGGAATTTCTCCTTCTGTTGTTTGCTTGTATGAAATATTGACATTTTAGGTTAAATAATCAAAGTGAGGTGACACCATGGTAAAGCACAATTCAATTTTCACTTAAAGATAGCACATAATTCTTTGTGATTGGTACAGTCTTTACAGGATTATTGATCCTTTTCATTACTGTAGGGGGAGCCCTCAAGAAAAACACATTTATGTGATTCTCAAAAGCCACAAATGGAACACATGTAATTGTATTTTAGGTCAATCTTTAAAAAAAAAGAAACAAAAATCCCTCAAATTACTCTGTAAAACGTAGAAGACTCCAGCCAATGCAACAAGATCTGAGAATACTTTCACCAGGTTCAAAGTCATTTGCAGTTTCTAAGAAGCTAATTGCATCCTGCACCAGCTGGGCAAAAGGCATTTGGAAGCCATTTAAATCTGTGTACATACACAAATAAATAATTAGCATTTTTATAAAGCCTGCCTGGTACCTCCTCCGTGCATTTATAACCATGGGATGCACTCTCCAGCAGCAGAATTTCCCAGCTGTTTGGGCTGGTGCTACCCTGGCACATTTTTGCAAACAGCATCGTCCATCCCGCGTTGTTCCCTGTCACAAACGTTCATGGAGCACTCCTGGTGATCCAAAACCTCAGACGAAAACAAAAAACACCTGGGCAGGCAAATCCCTCTGTGCAGAAAACAGGGATGTCTTCAAAGGCTGCTTTCAATCCATACCCACCTCTGAGAAAATGAACCCCCATTGTTGGATTATGCCCTTTCCTGACCCAGAGATGGGCAACTGAGAGGCTTTTAAAAACTTTTATTCGATTTTCAGACAATACAGTTGTTATAATTCATGCCATTGCAATCAGAGGCCAACTATTTCCTAATTACATTTGTTTCTTGGTCTATCAGCTTTAGCCACACCATGCTATAAATACCTTAAAGCCAATTATCTAAAATTGCCCCTCGTGGGTCCTACCACAATGCATCTTTCATAGTTCTATTTCTCTACAATATCTAGTTTTATTTGTAAGGCCATCCTTTGGACCTTGTTTCCAGTTCCATTTCTCTCTCAGCAATGTCTGTCCTATTCCAGGGCATTTCTAAGCCAACATTTCTTAGCTCAAGGTTTGCATATGGATGCACACTGTGTGTCTTCTGTCAGGCTTTGAGAATTTTCTGCAAATCCATTTCCCCCTCTCTCTTGGACAGAAAAAACTTTGATGGTTTTGTTCATTGACAGCTGTGCACAATGAAGCACACAGGGCATCATCACTGACATTGTCACTATAATAATCAATGCATAGAAACTTAATAAATAATTATAATATATATAATGTTATATAATATATGAAATATAGTGTATATTTTATCTGATATAATATATAATATTTTATATATAAAATATATCATACTATATATATATCACACAGGGCTTTATCACTGACATTGTCACTATAATCAATAGAATAGAAGTTTCAATAGAAGCTTATTTTAATAAATAATAATATATATGCTATATTTTATATATATTATATATTATAATCTAATATAATATATAATATTTAATATATTAAATATTCTATATATATCACACGGGGCTTTATCACTGACATTGTCACTATAATAATCAATAGAATAGAAGTTTCAAAAGAAACTGATTTTAATAATTATAATATATATAGTATTATATAATATATAAAATATAGTGTATCTATTATCTGATATAATATATAATATTTTATCTATAAAATATATCATACTATGTATATCACACAGGGCTTTATCACTGGCATTGTCACTATAATAATCAATGTATAGAAACTTATTCTAATAAATAATTATACTATAAATAATATTATATAATGTCTAAAAGATAGTGTATATTATCTAATATATAGTATTTTATATATAAAATATATAATAATCAATGTATATAAAGTTAAAGCTCCTTTAGCCAAGGTGCAAAACTCTATCTTTCAAATAAATCACCTAACGAAGTCATCACACTATGTGAGCCTTCTGTCAGGCTTTGAGAATTCTCTACAAATCCATTTCCCACGCATGTTTAGGAAAATAAATGTTAATAAATGTCCCAAATCCCAAATATTTGGGGGCAGGAAGTGTGAAGGGTGTTGTGTCCCTGCCCTGCAGCTGCTCCGTGCCCTCAGCCAGCTCATCCTGGACAATCTGGAGGTGCAGCGCTGGCTCTTCAAGGTGGATGATGAGCGTGCAGGGGATGGCACTGCCTTCTGCGATGTCACTGCCCACCTGGAATGCTACCCCTGGATCCAGAGGCAGCAGCAGGGACATCCCGAGGTGTGGAGCGAGAGCCAGGCTCGTGTGAGTAACAAAACTGCATCTTCTGTGTTGTCTTGGCTCTTTATGTCCCCTGAGGTCCCTCCTCACTGTAAACCTCCTCCCTGAGCCAACATTTGAAGGTAAATGTTGATATCACAGCCCAGTCTAGCTTCACAAAGCAGCAGTAATTCAAATAAAACAGGGAAATATTCCAGAATATTCCAAAATATTCCAAAATATGAAGGAATGCCTGGCAGCCAACTGTGGAAGGACTTGTGTCGTAACACTTCCTATGCAATAATGGCCAGGGTTTATACATTTTTTTGTATAAATTTTATATATTTTTTTAGCTAAGTGAAGACATATAAAGCAAAGTTCATAGGCAGCACAGCCTAATCTCCATAGAAGATTGGAATTCTTTCCATAGAAATTTGGAATTATTGAAACAAAGATTAATTGGGATTGGGATTAAAATAGCTGAACGCCACTAATTTGAAATCATACAAGGTGATTGGTTTTTCAGCTGGTTTTCTATGGATTATTCTTCCTGGATGTTTTGCCTCATTAATAACTTTTAAACCTGTGTGAGACAATACTTGTAGGGTTTGGTGATCATTAAGCTGCTGTAGGTTTTATTACCAGGGATGTTCAGGTAAGGAGAGCCATCTGGAAAAATCTTACTAAGGGAAACATTAGAGCATAAACTCAGGCACTCCTGGATTCCTCGGAATTCCCAGGATTGAGAGGCTGGAAGATGATCCATTTTAACTGCAGAAAAGTCCATATGAACCCGCACTTCATTATTCTGGCATTCCAAGAACTATTTGTAGTTTAAATATTCATTGGTATTTAAATGTCTTAATTTCAATAAGCATTTGATATTTCTGTATATCTTGCCAAATTCGTTCCTAATGTAATGGTTTTAAAGCCAGAAGGAATGTATCCAGAAAAATTGTTTAATTTACATAAACTACTCATTATAGCTCCTCTGATTTTTTTCAATTCAATCAAAACGGGTTTGAAATTTGGGGTTGATTGAATTATATTGTATATTAAAGTTTCAAATTGGGCTGATTACAGTCCTGCTGCGTTTGACAGATACAAAATAATTCCACGTTGTAAAACAGAGTTTCTGATAGGAAGCTGAAGGGATAATTCCTCTGATCTGCAAGTCAGGCAGGATGAAGCAGACCCTGAAAATCCACCCCAGTGGGACACAAAGCTCAGGATGTATCCAGGGCCTGCTCCCAGACCTGAGCCAGGACACAACCAGGAGCCAGCACTCCAGTTCTGTCCCTGATATCAGTGACATTCCCTGTCTCTGTGCCTTTTTCATTCTTTTCCTAAGTGCTTCTGCATAAAGGACACAGTGAGCCCAGACTTCCTTTTTACTACCTTGAGCTTGGATACAACCAGTGAGAAACCCTTAAATGCAAACACATGTTGGAAGTTGGGAAATAAACATGGAATAATGAATTTGATCTCATTTCCCAAAGTCAGCAGACAATTCCAGCCCAGTGCTGGCGTGAGCTTTGCCAAAGCGTTGTCCAGAGAAGCTCTGAGTTCCTGATCCCTGGAAATGTCCCAGGCCAGGCTGGACAGGGCTTGGAGCAGCCTGGGATGGTGGAAGGTGGTGGGATGGGGTTGATGCCTTGGGAATGCTGACCTAGAGCAGAGGCTGGGCAGAATTCCAGAATAAAGCAGGGATTTATTCAAAGGATCTCCTCCATGGATCCACCTTGGGCAGCACAAGAGCCCAGCCAGGGCTGCACCCAGGATGAACCAAAATGGCCCCAAAATGCACGGCCGGGCATGGGGTCTGTCACTGGGATCAGTTCTGCTCCATTTGCATCTTGCAGTTCATTGTCCCATTCCAGCTTTAGCCCCTGCAGTCCCACCCTGCTTGTTTTTCTCTCTCCAGCCCACGGTGTTTGTGCTCTTGGGCCTGAGATTTGGATCATTTGTCCTTGGTGCCCAGCTAGAGAAGGAACTGTTTTGTCTCCCTGCTCTGTGCACAGAGCTCACCATCCCCTGATGTGAACCCAGACCCACATGCTAAAGCAGCACAGAATGTGAAAAATATCAAATCCAAACCTGAGGCATCAGGATGATCCTGAAAATCCCTCCCAATCCAACCTTTCTGTGATTCCAATGTGTGGAACTTGCTGCTGCTTTGAGCACCTTGAACGTTTCTCCAATTTCCCTGCCTTCCACGTTTACCCTCTTTTGAAACAAGGACTCACAGCCTCCCCAGCCTCAGCACAGGAGAGCAGGGGATTAAAACACTCCTTTGTCAGGGAACAGCATTGTAATGATCCACATTTAAACATCAAAGCAGGAGTTTGTGCTTTCATGTCCTGGTGCAGTGTGGGGACCTGGTTCCTTTGATAATGAAGACGTCGTGTCACTGCCACACACAAACGGATGCTGGCAGGTTATTAAAAAATTCAGCTTCTTGATGAAAGACTATCCTGCAGGCTAGGAGCTCAGTGAAAAGCCTCTCCATTCTGGTGGAATTATTAGAAATGAGAACATGACTGTAAGCACTAAATTATGGTAATACTTACAAATAGCATCATTTGCATAGCAGTTTAAGACACGCCACCCAGATTTTCCTCAGTGGCGTGGAGTAGGCAACAGATTAAAAATAATGGACTTGGTGAGTTTGAACTGTGTAAAGATCTATTCCAGCTAAAAATGAGCCTGGTTTGAGAGTCCTCAATGCAAATACAGCATTGGGGCAGACCCAAATGCACGACAGGATTATGGATGGGTTTCACCTTGTTAACTTAATGCAGCCTCTGAGTTATCTGAACAATTAATCTGCAACTGCAGGAAGGGTTGAATTCATAAACTGCAAAATGTCTCCAAGTCCATCAGCCCCCTCTGCACTGCTCGAGTCTGTCAGCAGAGGAATTTCATCCTGAGGCCCAGACTCCAGTGGCTCAATATCCAGAGAACTGCTGTACTTTTGGCACTTGTGGGGTTGGTTATGGAGACATTTTCCAGTGTGGAAAAGAACATCAGGATCTGGTTGTGCACAAAAAAAAAAAAAATACAGTTAATCTGATAAGGAGACTCAGTATCTTGTAGGGTGAATGATGATTGTAGGGAACAAATAGATTCATTTTTAGCATCTGCAGGTTTTCTGTACTAGTTCAAGCTTCTGTCACTCCATGCATAGCACAAAAAGTGGTTTTGCTACTGTAAGAAAAAGTGAATAATTGTTTGGAATATCTAGATGAAGATATCCATAATCCTTATTAATAGGTGGTAT
>NW_005054366.1:2522815-2547776 GCF_000277835.1 Geospiza fortis
AAACTGTTATGGACCCTTGCTGGGAGACTCTAAATTCATGGAAAATTCTCATTATTGCTGACACAATCTCTGGCTTAGAGGGATTCAGACTTCTTGGAGGCTGGGAGAGTATCCAACAATGGAAACGCTCACTCTGTCTTCATATTTTCCTTTTTCTTAGGACCCAAACTCCCAAAACTCTTCCCTTTTAGGGCAAAGAGAACATCACCTTCCTGTTGGCATTGCCTTTTTTCTTCTTTGAACAACTCCCTTTATATAAATAACATAGGACTGCAGGATCCCATCCTCTTGTCTAACTGTGGAATTGTAGTAAATCACTAGATTAAATTACTACTGAAATTAATTTTAGAATTATCTTTTATTACCCTGTGACTTAATTAACCACCAGGACCAACAACATGATGTGAGTTTATCTAGCAGCAAGTCTGAAAATAACAAAGATCAGGCTGGAGACAAAAGAAAGGGATAAAGAAGAGCTGAGAATCCAGGGATAGAACAAGACATAGAAAAACAAGCAAGAAATACTCTCTGAATAAGCCCTTAAAACTGGTGATAGCTACACAACCATTTCAAAACTCTCCATCAAATATCTGTCATATGGGAAAAAAAGGATTTAATGCACTTGGGCAGCCCCTGCTAGAAAAATGTTTGAGTTTTACTCCTCCAGTTGAGTTAGAGGACTTTGTCTCTGTTTCTTTTCCTTACAGGCTATAATTCAGTTAATTTATTACAATGAGGAAATCAGAACCTTTTCAAAAGGTAACAAATCTGGACAATTTTTGGTCTGAATCACCTAAAACAAGATTTGGATGCTGCTTGCAGGATTTTGCAATGATTGTCGTTGGGAAATGGGAATGCAAAATGCAGGATGTTCCTTTAAACGAACCATTTTTTGGTCAGCTTTTAAAAGTCCTGCAGTAAGTAATAGATGAATTTTGGGACAAGCTAAAAATCAGGAATAGTGGGGAGCAGATTGTGTCCTGCTTGGATGAATTCCATGTACTGAGATTTCCACATCTTATTTCTTTACTGAGTTCAGGAACTCGGAGGAGGATGTGTGTGCAAACAAACCAGGATAAAACCAATCCATCAAAAATGCAATTTCAGAAACCTGCCACTGCCAGCACACCCCTTTCTGACCCCCTTTGAACACAGCAGAGCTTCCTAACACTGCTTTTTTCCTGAGTTTTTGTTGATTGATCTTAGTGTAACACCTAGAGCCCGCGGAGGGGGGTCTTAAGGAAGGAGCCAGCTGTGCACGTGCAATTGCAGGTGTGCTATTCTTCCAGCCTGAAGAGGGCCAGAAACTCTGACAGATCCCCAGAAAATGCAGTTCCAGCATTTTAGCATTTCATCTAACTGATATCATGTTTAACAGGGAAAGAAAAGGAGCCCAAAGACTTCAGGAAGAGATCAATGATGGAAGGGAGCAGTGCTGGAGGTTTCTTAGTGTGAGCAGAGCAATTATTCCAAATAATTGAAATATTCATTGCACCTGCAGACAATCCTCAGTTTATTAAGATTATCTGCATGTGATGAGCAAATCTGAGGTGAAATAAAGCAGAATTGCGTCCCTGGGCTTGGTGAAACCCAGAATATCATCCCTGAACCACAAGCAGGGGCTCTGCAAGCTGTTGGGCTGTGTGTCCTATTGATTTAATATGCTCCTAATCAGTACATAAAGCTATAGGCCTGCAGTGTTAATTTTTCATATGCTTACAAAGTACCCTTTGATTTTCTGTCACGCGTTAATTACAGCGTTTTGCCATTAAATAGGAAGCTTTGTGTAAACTAATTACTAGGTAATCATTGTCTACCGCCAGCGTGCTGTTCCTACCTTTTATTTTATTCGAGAAATGCACAGATCTCAGTCTGGAACCACTATACCTTCCAGCCATTAGCTCTCACTAATTCATAGCATTATTGTGCTAAGATTGTAGGAGTTGTAATTGTTGTGGTATCAGTGCTGTTAATTACCGGAGTAAACAGTTGAAATGGTGCCAAGGTCTATTGTACAAGGCAGAGGAAAAGGAGGTTTAAATGTTACTTCCACCATCTGGGGACTGGAGGAGAGGCAAATGCTAGAAAACAGCAGTGAGGCAATATCAGAACTTCAGCTCCAGGGTTTGAGGCCATATGGATCCAGAATATTTTGAATCAATTGAATTTAAGTGCCAGTTTGTAGCAATAACAGTGGGGAAGGAGAGGATAAAGCAGGAGCACTAAAGAAATCTGAAATGCCTTAATGTTGGTGCAGCCAATAAAATGCCTGCTTGGATTATTTTAAAAATGTTTGTTTTGCTAAAATCCAAAAAGTAACGCATAGGCAACTCTGGGAATAAAGGGAGTTTAAGTGTGTGTTGTTTGTGAAAAACAGTGCAGGTTTTGTCTGACAATTCCTGTAGCATTACAGCAATTTCCATAAAATTCCTGGGAAGTGACTGTGGATTTTCCATATAAGGATTTTTTTTCTTTCTGAAACCACATTTTTGGAATTCATTAGGATATTTTGTTTAGAGATTCAAACCAGAAAGGAGAGCAAGTCACAGAAGTGTAGTAAATTTATAGAGATGGAAAAAGAGCAGAGTCAATTAATTGAGAAAATAATTTTCATCTGAGAGCATCAGAATTGTTTGTGCACTTGCAGAAATCTCACTAAAATACAGGAAAATGCCTTCAAACATTCCTGATCTCATTTTATGTGAGAATTAACATCCCAATGTCCTGAACTTACAAATGCTGCCTTTAAAATAAATACATTATTATGGTTTTGAAGAGAGATTTTTGAAGATCATGACAATTATGTTTTCTTTGCTCTGAAGGAAGATGTGGGGAACCTTGAACATGCAGGATGCACCTTGCAAAATACAAAATTTGGAATATTTATTTAGATTAGAAAGCGAACTAACTAATAAAATTATCCTAATCTTAAATTAACATTCAGTGGATAAACAAGCAGAATTATTTGAGGAGTTCACAGCACTTTGAAGATCCTTTTCCTGGCTGATTTTTGGCGGCACAGATTTGATCTTTGATTTCCCTGCATAGATTGTTTTCCGAGCAGGGATCTGGCAGCAAATTGCTGCTGCCACTTTCGGAGTGTTTGCAGGAAATAGGAAGGATCTCTCTTCCTAAACAATCCTGGTTTATTTATTTTTTATTGGTCTGTTAGCAGATGTTGAAGTAGTTCAGGGCACAATGTAAACATGTGCTTTTCAATGGATGCTAAATAGGAAAGTGCACAAAGAAAGGAGCACTTGGGAGGGGGTTTGGAGCAGGGCAGAGGGGGTTTTGTGGGGTTTTTGTGTGTCTGTGGTTGAATTTAGAATGAAAAGAAGCGCTTGATCTTTCTGTGCCCAAACCCTCAGCGTGCGGAGCGGCCGCAGAGCCGCGGCCCCATGTGGTGTGAGAAAAGGAGGCAGCACTTGAAGGGCTGGGGATTTGAAAAGGAGCTCAGCTCCTTGTTCTGGGAGCCTGGAAGGGGCTGTCCTGTCTGTGGGGTTTATTGAAGCGTGGCAGATGTGCCTCGGCCCCACAAAACCCCCTCTAGTGGGGGCAGCGCCGGCCCGGCGTGCGGCGGGCAGCGAGGATGAGCCCAGGCAAGTGCAGGATCGTGGGCTCTGTGTTCCGCACCCCCTCCATGGCAGGCAGCTGAAATGGGCCATTAGCTATCAGGGAAAATTGTCTTTGCTCCTTTCAGCAGATGGAGCAAATATTTTACAAAGCAATTTTACATAGGAAAAGCATTTGTGTGAGGCGGTAATGACGGCTGTTTTCCATGATGGGACCCGAGCTCAGAACATGCTTTCCCAGCTCTGGGGAAGGCAAAATTGGCACTTTTTTAATTTTAAAATTTGCAGTTAACACTGAAAAGCCCGGGCTTTAAATCAGGTTGCGCGCTTTAAGTAGATAGAGGGTGTTCAGTGTGCTGCTTCTAAAGACATTCCCTGTTTCAGAGATCTCTCCATTTATTCTGTTCACTGTGGTACTTTGTGCTTCTGGCCAGGGTGGACCTGTATGAATTAGGAAAAAAGTGTCCAATCAGTTTAATTTGCTAAACAGGAAATAATGGCAGTTATTTGGACATTTGGGCAGCAGGCACTGGCTTCCTCCATGGATGCTGGTGTCACTGAGAACATCACAACGAGCTGGGCTGCACCAGTTCCCACCCAGGCTGGAGTAACTTATCCCAGCTCCACTGCTCACAAGAGAAAGGATGTGCTTATAAATGGCAGGAATTGTCATTGTGCCATCCAAGTGGCATAAATTGCCACAGCTCCACTGACTGCAGCACAATCATGGCACTTTGTATTGCTCAGGAGCTCTCTGCTGATTTTATTCCTCTCTGACCCACTCAGCTTTCCTTTAAAGGAATTTGGACTTCCTTTCTTCACTCTGTTTGCTTGCAAGGTCTAAATAATTTCCTTTCCATCTGGTTTTTAGCTAAAAAGCCCTGCATCTTATGCATCCTGCTCTGCAGCCTCTTGCTTTCCCCAGATCTTTCTTCCTGTTTCTATTTCTTCTTCCTATTTATTTATTTCTCTCCTCAATCAGCTTTTCAGCTTTTCTTTCTTTTTCTTTCTGTCTCCAGCAGATTTCCTACCACTGCCTTCAACATCTGCCACACTTGGTCCTAATTTTGTGTTGCAACTGCCAAAGAAAACCTTTCGAAATTCATCTTGTAGAAGGGTGAGAAATTATTTCTCATTTAGTGGGGAAAAACTGTAATTTTTTTTTTTTGTGCTTCTTCATTGTTATAAAAAGATGCTAAACCAATTTGGAGAGATGTAAAGATTTCTACATGATGTAAACAGTATTTGGGCTGCTCATTTTTACTGCTACTAAGAAACATCAGCTGCAAGGTTTGAACAAATGCTCCCTGTTTCTGTTGAGCCTGTGGTCCTGGATTGTTTGGGGCCACATCAAGAGAGAAAACATTGGTAGGCTCTGCTGGAGATACTGTCCAATTTAAATGAAATTAGCCAGCTGAGCACTGATCCTTTTAAAAGGTTTGACTTCATGAGTGAATGTTGGACGTGGGCTTGAATTTGCCTACTAAAACTCCCTATAATCAGGATTATTGCCTTTTTAGAGCTTACAGTTGCAAAAAAACCTTCCAACCAGGATTCCAGGAGCTGATCCTTAAAGGGTGAGTCCCTTCTGTGAGTGCCCTGGGTGCCCAGGCTTTGTTCAGAGCACTGCCACCTGGGCTTGGGGCTCAGGGGAGGCTTGGCAGATTTTCTTGAATGGATGATTTGTTTCAAATCCTGCTTTGTTTCTGTCAGGTTTGGTGCTCACATCCTTCACACTCCCCAGAGCTGTGGCTGCCCCTGGAGCCCTGGAGGTGTCCAAGGCCAGGTTGGAACCTGGGATAGTGGCAGGGATGGGACGGGATTTAAATTCCCTCCCAACCCAAACCACTCCAGGATTCCATGATTTATTATCCTAAAGCACCATCCTTAGATGTGCAAGAAGAACTTTCAAAAGGCAGAGAAAATTTCCTTGGGAGTTGTGCCTGATTTTGCAGCCAGGTTAGGGAGGTTTCTTCCACAGCCACGTGTGACCCTCCAGCTCTGTGTGAAAGGAGAGACAGCTCAGAACTGTGGCACTGGAAATCTGTGTCCCACTTTAATTGTTCCTTACACAAACTTGGGCACAGCACTCCCAAATTCCTCCGCATCCAGCAGAGATTTCTGGGGTGTTTTTTCCCCCTCTGTGATTTATCAAAATCTTTCAGGCAGCCACAGCACACCTCTTGCTTTGTTTGTTTTTATATTTCTGTTTAAATTGCTCCATGCCCCAAGTCAGCAGGTCTCAGGGATGAGGTGGGAATGACAGAGGTGCTGCTGGGTGCACTGCCAGCTGGGAGCTGATTTGTGGGGCAGCAATTCCAGGCCATCCATCATGGCTCACATCCTCCCTCCAAAGATGAGAGGATTTTCATGAGCCACCTCAGCCTGTGCCTTGTTGGCTCAGCAATAATTCAGCACAAACACAAACCCACACAAGGCCAATGGGTATTTGCTCACTGCTCTGCTGTTTCAGTCGGCTCAGCCATCCAAACCCAAAATTCCTCCTTCAGATCCTCAGGAAATGAGCAGGGTAATGACCAGAAGTTGGGTAAATTCTGAGTTTAGATCTCATGTTTTATGTATTCCTTTGTTTTTTGGGTAAATTCTGAGCTTGGATCTCATGTTTCATGTGCTCCTTTGTTTTGGGGTAAACTCTGAGCTTGGATCTCATATTTTATGTATTCATTTGTTTTTTGGGTAAATTCTGAGCTTGAATATCATGTTTCATATGCTCCTTTGTTTTTGCCATGAGGTTGTGCTGCTCAGTATATTGATCTACCAACTAAATTAATTTTTAACCTCTTTTTTGTGATATTTTTTAAGTCAGGGCCATCTTTTTCTCCTTATTATACGACAGGATCCCACATATTCCATATCAGCATCACCATCTGAGCACCTCCATATTTTTAAGGTATTTTTCCCTGAGTTGTCCCCCTTCCATGGCTGGGCAGCTGAGGCCCAGGTGGAAAATCCCTTTCCTGCAGTCTCAGGGTGGCTGCAGCCAGGAGCAGAGTTTATCCAGCTCTCCTGCAGGCAGGGTCCAACCCAGATTCCCCAGTTGTCCAGAGGAGCTGTGGCTGCCCCTGGATCCCTGGGAATGTCCAAGGTTGGATGGGTTTGGAGCAGTCTGGGACAGGGGAAGGTGTCCCTGCCATGGCACTGCATGGGATTTCAGTTCCCTTCCCCCCAAACCATCCAGTGATTCCAATCATTGCTCCATCCTCCTCGTGCTGGTAGGCAAATCCCAGTGAAGTCATTTGGAATTTGCATTTTTGGTTACTTTCCATCATGTGCTCCATGACAAAGCCCGTCTCTACAAACTCACTGCTCTGGAAAAACAGCTTCAATTTTTTATTTGCTATTCTTAGCTGTCAGCCATAAGGTTTCCTCATGTTCCTCCAGAGCCTGGGATGAGGTGATGGTGGCTGAGGACATTGGCAGGGCTGGTCATTGCTGCAGCACGGGGGGCTGAGCAGAGGGGATGGAAAACAGAGGAAGGAGCCCCAGGGGAGCAGGGGGAGGCTCATGAAGCAGCAAGGAAAGGAGCCTGAAGCAATCCAGTCAGGGTCCTTGCACTTTATATGCTCCTGTTCTTCTGGGACTTTGGGGAGCAGTAAAAGCAGAGCAGTTACTTGCTGTATTTAATGGGGCTGGGCTGTGTGTGTGATAATAAAGAATTTAAAACTAGGAAAAAAGCTGCTTTAGCTGTGGAGTGACTAATCAAATTCCACCAAAGACACAGGCACTTGGGAATTTGTTACAGATATTTTACAGATTTAAAAGGATATCTCCTGCTTTAGAAATGCTTTTGCTTGATTATTTCTATTTTTTTTCGTATCTAAAGAGCATTTGGGTTGATAGAAGAGCTTAAACATAGAACCAGCAAAACTATTGCTGGCATATGTGACTATTTCAATATGCTGCTTCAAAATACAAGCAATGTACAAGTTATTGACTGCTGCTATTGATCCCAAAGCAGTTACCAAGTACTTGGCATTTTCAGATGCCAGATCCAATTATTGATATAAATTATAATGCAAGAGATGCTGTGCTGAGGGGGGGATTGGCTTTCAGAGAAGGACAGTTTGCAGGAGGAGGGAAGAGGAGCAAGTAGAAAAATTAAAAAAGGCTTCCTGACTGTGGGTAAACAGTAACCACATTTTTTTTTTTTGCCTGTTGGAGGCCTGGTTTTTAATCACCCCACAAGCAGTTTTCATTTCTGTAGTAAAATTGCTTGTGGTTCTATTTAATTTGTTTCTGCAGGAGCTAGCTTTGGTGAAGATCTCCCAGGAGCTGCCGGGCCTTTTAGCACAGCACGTACAGCCAGTCAATGAGAAACGATTCCCTACATGGGAAAAATTCCTCCAAACATTTCTTACTCAAGGTAAATAAGACTGCAAAGTCGCTGGGAAGTGTTAGAAGGAGTAATTATGCCATATTGTCTGCCATATTCTTGTTAGTCTTGGGCCCATTTAAATATTTATCTCCTTTTATTTCTCCATTATGCTTCAAATGTTCATTTACCAATGAATTATAGGCCACTGTTCTATCATTCATTTGTCCTATCCAAGCTTTTAGTCCATATTTATCCTGGATTCTGAAACCATAAGCACAACTCCTTAATCCTTGGGTGCTGCACCAAAGGCTGTCACATTTGGGGAAAGGTTTTAGGGAATTCCAGCACATGAGGTAAATGTGAGAATATTTAATATATAGATTTCTTTATGGAAGAGACAAGGATGAATCAAAGCCTTGAAGGTATTTTTCTTTTTAAATAATGCCACTTAACACATCTAGTACCAATTTTATTACATAGCTGTTTATCCCAACAGATTGGGTTATGGCATTATCTGCAAGGAAAAGGCAAATCCAGAGTGCCAGGCAGTTACCTTGGTGATTTTCCTATGGAAAACCAAGCTGGAAATTGTTATTTCCATGCCAAATTCCTCTTGTGGGTGAATGCCACAGGCAGACTCTTATCTAAGACCATTACATGGATGGGAGTCTCCAAGATGAGCTCCCAGCAGGAGCTGCCATCCCCCAGATCCCAACATTGCTTTTCCCAGCTGTTCTGGGCTGGTGCTGAGCTGGATTCTCTCCTGCTACCCCAGGGATTGTTTTCCAGTCAGTGTGGGATTGATCCCCTTTGGAAGTGGGAATGAAAGTCACTAATTAAACTCCTTCCTCCTCCAAGAGATGCACGATTCTGGCTCTGCTGCTCCCCTTGCACTGAGTGATTTGCTGCTTTTCCTGGAGCTGCTGGCTCCATCCTGTGCACTCTGAAGGGCAGCACTGGTGGATTTGATCCCAAGGGAATTCCTGTCCCATTCCAGGCGGGGTGATCGAAGCCTTCCCCTGCTCGGGCAGCGTCACCAACCTGACGGTGGATCTGCTGATAGAGCCCACGGGGGAGCTGACGCTGCTGGCGTCTGGGGAGCAGCTCCACGCTGAGGGGCCCCTCAGATCTTCTGGCACCACCATCCCACAGCGTTCCGTGGATCCCGAGGTTCTCCAAGCTCTCTGCCTGAAAATTGGGGAGGCCTGTAAGTCCAAAGGAGTGCTCGGCTACTTCTCCGTGGACTTCGCGGCTTTCACCCATCCCCAAACTGGGGAGCAGCAGGTGAGTGGGGCAGGTTTGGGACCTCACCCTGTCTCCCTGAGACTGAGAAATTCCACCTTTACCATGGAACTCCAAAAAATATCAGGAGAAAGCTTTGCCCTGGGGCGTGTGAGCTTAGAGAAGCACAGGGGTATTCTAACAGCACCAAATGTACACACCACCGGATGTAGACCAGAGATGCACTGAGGCATCTCCTTGTTTTTCACTCTCCTGACATTGTTTTCTTCTGGAATTTCCACTGAGGACCTCACCTCAGTGTTTAGGATGTGTTTGACTGTACAAGGGAACATCCCTGGATTTTAAGGCTGTGAGGAACTGGGTAACTTTGAGGTTTTGGGAACTGACAGCACTATCGGGGTGGCTGTGGTGAACCAGAAAATCAGAATAATAATGGAATGGTTTGGGTAGGAAGGAACCTTGAAAATAATCTCATTCCAACCCCTCATTTTCACACCTTTCACTATCCCAGGTTTCTCCAAACTCCCTCCAGCCTGGCCTTGGACACTTGCAGGGGTCCAGGGGCAGCCACAGCTTCTCTGGGCACCTGTGCCAGGGCCTGGCCCTCACAGTAGTTTGTGAGCTCTGGAATTCAGATCCCAGCTACATTTGACTCCCAAAATGGATGTACAAGGCACTGTAATCAGAACTCTGGGTGAGCCATACTGGACAAGTTCCATGGGAAGTTCTTTAAAAAGGTGAAGGGATGACATCCTCACCCATGGAAATCCATGGGAGTTCTGCCAATTGCTCCACTCAAGCCAGGAGGTCACTGAAATGCAGGATTGCTTCCTGGATTATTCAGGTTGTGACATTTCCTGGCACAAACAAGGACACATTAAATCATTTAGTGATTATTGTGGCTCCTTAGAATTCCTGTCTGTTCCATCTTGGTTTTCTTCACTTGTTCCCAGCAGATTTTTACCTTAACATTTCCTATGTTTATCAGCATGTACCACAACCTTAACATTATTTAAGCACAGGTTTTTAAATTTAACAGGATGTGGAGGCAATTAATGAGGCCATCTGTCTTGTGAGAGAGAGATCACACAAAGGCTTGTGTTCCTGAAAGCACCATTTTTCTGGCAAACAAGAAATCCTATCAGACCCTTGGAACATTTGCTCACTCCTTTCACAAGGGTCCCCTTCAATGCAGTAGGTGGGAGGCTCAGATGCAGTTCCTGGAATTACAGGATACTCAGGAATTCTTTCCAAGTGTGTTTTACAGAAAATATTGATCTTTGGAGCACTAGGAGAGAAGCATGGATAAGGAACAATGTGTGTTGTCACAATGGGAAGACAGAGCCTTGGCTGCCACACAATCCAAGGGGCAGGGAAAGCTGGGACTGCACACAATTCCCTGTTTGCCTCAGGAATTTGTTTCCATCTCAGTTTCAGGCACCTGTGCCTTGATCCTGAGGGGAAGGGAGGTGGAGATGCTGCCTTCAGTGTCTTGGGGAAGAAATGGAGGTGTATCAATTGGAGTGAATCCCTTCTGATTCCCACTTTATTTTCCACAATGATCATTCCAAGGCAAGCCTTGGCCCCTGGGAGTGGAATCCTGCCCAGTGCTGTCAGATCCCAGCTGGGAGCTGCACCCAAATAAATCCACTGGATTGAGTGGGAATGTTTAAACACATCGACTTCCTTACACAATAATTTGGAGAAGCAGGATCCTAAGCCACTTTTTCCATGGGTCTGGTGGCTTTTGCACAGCCTCAGCCTTTCCTAAAGTGAGGGAATAATAAATTGGATAAAGTGCTGGGTTGGACAATTCCAACAATTCTCTCCAGACAAAAAATAACACATTTTTATGTGCTGTTTTCCAACAAGAGCCACAGTGCTGCCACCAACCATCTCCCAGGCCTATACCCAGCAGGACAGAGGAGTGGCAGAGCCCTAAAATTGGAGTTTTTGGGCGAGCCCCAGCCCATGCCAGCAGCTGCCACGAGATGGCAGCCGGAGGAGAGCCTGCCAGCGCCGCCCCAATCAATCCTCCTGCAGGTTTGAAAAGTCATGAAAGCCACTCTCTCTGCAACGCCCCGGCTGCATTAATATTTTACTAATTGACATTTTTACAGTATCACTCAAGCACTTCTTTAAAGCCAGCACGGGTGCTCTTCACAATAACGCAGCCGTCGATAGCAGAGCAGATAAAACAGCTAAACCAGAGAGAGCCGAGCTGTAATTTAGTAACTCTTTAAGAATTTATGTTTCCTTCCCTTCTCAAGTTTACATCCTAAAGCTGAAGCGTTTTTATGGAAGCTGTAAAGAATTCCAGCATAATTGTGGCTTTATTCACTGGAGCTGCATGTGCCCAAGGAGAATCCCCTGGAAGCAAATGTTTCCTTGGATAAACAGCCAGCAAGTCTTGCAGGATGTATTTCTAACTCTCTTCCATTGGTGGGATTCTGGAGAGTCCTAATCTGTTCTGTGCTTAGCTTGACCTAAAACCAGTCTTAAATCTATCTAAAATCTTAACTACTGCTTTTGGACTTTGAAAATCAAATATCAGTTCTAGGCTGTTCTGTTCCAGTTTAATTTCTGAACACAAATTCTGAAAATCCCCACATTTCAGGTGAAAACTCCTTGTGTTCTGCTAATTTTCCATGCAATCCTGTCAGGATTTGACACCCCAAATCATAAATGTGTACAATTACATCCCTGCCCTTATTGTGTATGCTCAGAAAATGGAGATGGGCTCAATAACAGATGTTTGTTAATCTGTAGGATTGTATCATTCTTTACTTAAACTTCACCTTTGCACAGGTTATCTCTAGGAGCTCCTGATTTACTGGAGGAGATGATTTATCTGGCCAGACCCCTTGTCCAGGCCTTGTGTTCTCCCATTTCTGTAGCAGCACAAAGGGGATTTAAAGGACATTTTTGTGTTTCCATGGCAAAAGGGAATCCCCTGCTAGGATAAAGCTGGAAAATCTTGTGCCATCTGATCCTTCTTCCTTTCTCCCCCACGTCAGGGATGTTCTGGGACACATCCAGGGCAGGAGGGGACATGGCCACAACCAAAGTGTTCTCAGAGAGCCCTGAGCCAGGAAATCAATCCTTGGGGGTGATCCCAGCTGGCACCAAGCAGTGACCATTTGGCTGCTCTGAGTTCCAGCAGGGGTGGTTCAGCCCCAGGCTCAGGGATGAGAGGAGGTG
This sequence comes from Geospiza fortis, assembly GCF_000277835.1. Taxonomy (NCBI): domain Eukaryota; kingdom Metazoa; phylum Chordata; class Aves; order Passeriformes; family Thraupidae; genus Geospiza; species Geospiza fortis. Next base: position 2,535,167 of record NW_005054366.1, read on the forward strand.
GACAGGTGGCTTCCAGCCATGTTTGCCTTCCTCCTATTCCTCCTCCTCCTTCTCCTCCCCACAGCTTATATTGAAAAATGAAAATATTTCAGTGACTTTACCTGAGGAGGACATGAAGCTCTAGGAGGCTTTGGAGCTCTCCTTTGTTACAGCAAGGGAGGGGATGGACACTTTCCTTCATCTCCCCTGTAGATTCAAACTCTTCATTTTGTAGGCAGCAGCAGAGATGGGGCTGAGATGATGAAATCACACATAAAAACTATTTAATCCCCTCTGGAAGCAAACAGCAACTACTTAAACCAGTATTTGGGCAATGCCATCATTTCCAGCACAAAAGTTGCCCTGCTGAAAGCTTTTTGTGTTCTTCCCTGCTCTCCCAGCCCCTCCTTGGGCAAGCTGGAGCCATTCCCTGGAGCTGGGGCTGCAGGAGAGCTCCTGGGCACTGGAGCCAGCCTGGCGTGCTGGGGCTTTGTTTAGATGGTGTGAAATGGATCACACAAGTAATTACGGGGTTTTTATCTCCATCTGAAATGAAAACAATGTGTTTGAATTGCAGGCACTGACCAGGTGGGATCTGCCCCACGCCTGGTAGGGTTTGTGTGGGTCCCTGGGAGGGGGGAATGGATTCATCCACTGCTGATGGCTGCTTAGCTTTGCCAGGCTGCTCGATGTTTGTTGATGTTGTATCTGCTGTTAAACCCTCAGCCCATTCCCTGCATTTTGCTCTGGGACTCACTTCAGTCACAGGGATGTTTTGGCTTTCCCTTTTTTATGGTGCCCCTTTAGTCCAGCTGCCTCCTGCAGCTCTGTTTGTGTGCTCAGCAAAGCTTCAGGTGTGGATTTTGAGGTCAGGTGTAATATCAGGGTCTGGATTAAGAGCAAACCCTTCACTTGGAGCCAGTGAACAGCCCTCAGATGTCTGAGATTTTCACTCCCTGGTTCCCTCATGCAGCTTTGTCGCTTCTTTCTGAGGGCAAAGTTTTAACTGAAAGGGTAAAACCCAGCTCAGACAAGATCTAGGACATATTGACACAGATTTGTTGATAATATTTATCAAAATTAATGGAACGCTCCCACAATGTGAATAGTTTATAATTATTATTTGGCTCATTGAAAAGGTTGGCACACACTGGAAAAGGAGAAATGGACAGCAAAGTTCCTCCTGTCTCACAGAAGTGATGATAAACAGTAAATTATTGAAGAAAATTAAGTATTATAATTGGGGAACATTCCCCTATTACTAAGTAAAGCCAGCCATTAGCATCCAATTTGCATTTTAGACCGTGCAGCAGGAAATATTTAAGTTGACAAATAGGATATTTAATACAGCAACAGATACTTGGCAGTTAGACATTAACAACTGTTACTGGGGTGATTTATTCCCCATTATCCAAAGGGCATTACTCTGTGCATATGATTCTGAAATTAACTCCAGTTTTCCAAGAGGCCTTGGCTGCCTGACCCCTTAATATCCTTATAATGAGTCCATTTACCATTCCAGGGCTGAGGCAAGTTGTTCACTGGGAGATTTGTTTTAAGGGGTCCTCTGTAGGGCAGCTCTTGGTGTATGGGAACATTTCTCACCGGCAGGGTAGGCACAGGGATTTTTAAAGTGGGCAAAACTCCTGGGAAAAGCAAGCTCTGGTTATTGGGGTGGAGGAGCCTTGCAGAAGCAATCCATGGTGCCTCCCTCAGCCTCCCTGAAGGATTATTTCTGAAGTTACAGAGGAGTGCTGGCTGTTCCTGTTTGGAAGTGGTTTGTGGAATCACAGAATCCCAGAATGGTTTGGGTGGGACGGGACCCTAAAGCCCATCCAGTGCCCCCCCTGCCATGGCAGGGACACCTTCCACTGTCCCAGGTGCTCCCAGCCCCAGTGTCCAGCCTGGCCTGGGACACTCCAGGGATCCAGGGGCAGCCACAGCTGCTCTGGGCACCTGTGCCAGGGCCTGCCCATCCTCAGAGCCCACAATTCCTTCCTCACATCTTCATCACTGCCAGCCCTGCTCCAGCACCAGAATGCCAACACACAGGACAAAACCAGGCAGAGATGTTCCTTCACAATTGCTGAATTTTGCTCTTCTTGTTGTTCTTTTTAATTTATTTGGATGCCCCTCTTTGTTTTTGATTAGGTGTGGGCAACAGACCTTGACCTTTGCTACAGTGACCAGCTGGCCCTGAGTCAGCTCCTGGTGTACCTGACAGATGGAAATGTGGATTGTGGCTCCAGCATCCTGCAAGCACCTCTGGGAGCAAAGGAGAGCCAAAGCCAACGGGTTCAGCGCAAGGGAACAAAACCTGTAAGCAGTGATGTGCTCCAAATAGAGCCATTCCTGGAACTCCCAGTTCTTGTTCTGTTCCTGAGGAGCTGAATTTGCTCCCGTCAGGTTTTAAACTGCTGCTCTTGGATTTTACCAGGTTAATGAAGTCATGGGCTAACAGCACAGTAGGAGTTAAAGGGGAACAATCCCATCCCTGGCAGTGCCCAAGGCCAGGCTGGACAGGGCTTGGAGCACCCTGGGATGTCCCAGGTGTCCCTGCCCATGGCAGGCAGTGGAATGGGATCAGCTTTGAGGTCCCTTCCCCCCCAAATATTCTGGGGTTCTATAAAATGGGAAGAAGGGTCTTTAGAAAAGTCAGCCTAAGTGTCTGTCTGTGTACATACACGTATGGACAGGAAACAAAAGCTGTTTGCCATCTTTTGACAGAAGATTCACTGCTCCCTTTTTTCCATCCATAGAGGAGGGAATGTATCACCATTCCAAAAATGTCATGGAGCTGTAATTTAGAGGTTAACGAGCTCTTGATCCATTGTTCTCGTCAAGCAACCACTTTTAGTTGGAAAGAAGTAAATTAGATCTGATTAGTCCCAGTAGTCCAAGTTTTAGAAATGAAAAGTAATCAAGTAGCAACTTTTTTTTAAATTAAAATTCTGTCAGAATTAACATAAATTGTTATTATATGCTTTATTTTTAATTCTTTCTGTATTTCTGAGATTTTTATCTCCTGAAGAGTTAACTACAAGACTGCAGTCTCCCAGGAAAAGAGAAAAAGAAACAAACCAAGAGACAAATGTTTTTACTGCACATGATCTGTAATGAATGATTAAGTAAAACACTTTGTGTAAAATTATGATGTTAATAATGATTCTGTCCCTTTTAATTTATTAGATATTCTCCATGCTGGTAGGGCTGATTTTGATAAAACGGAGCAGCCCCGCAGTTTGTGCGAGGATTTTATTTTTAGAACTCCTTCTTTGAAAGAACAAATTTCCTAGATACTGCTGCTCCTGTAATTATGTACAAAACCAATCACTCATTATAGTTAGGATACATTATCTTCTAGACAGATGAGGCTAAATAAGCAACACATTAATAATTCATCCTGCAGTTCATTATGCATGTGTATGCATGCTTTGTAGCTGAAATAAGCACCTCATCAACCTGATGCCAACCCTTAAACAATAGTTCTGTGTTATTGCAGCCACATTCAAGTTTACGCTTGTTAAACTGCTGCTTGGATTATTTTATCAAGCATTCATTTATTTGTGGTCCCCTACTGCAGAGAAACAGATTTTGGAAGCTTCTTTTTTAAGTTAATGACTTGAGCAATGGGTGTTATTAATTCTCAGAATATTATAAACATGATTAATTTTCAGGCAGAGATGTATTAGATCAGGATTTCAGCTATGTCAACTTAAATGAGTCAATGTCAAAACAAATATCATTTTAGGGAAAATACTGTAAATTACAGGCATTGATGTGCAGTGTCCCTGCTCCCAGGGATATTAAAAGTGCCACCTGGAAAGCCCTGGTTTAGAACAGTTCTGCTCAGAGCTCATCAGAGCAACATCTCTGTTCTTCTGGCACTGGTGAGAGTTTAAACTTGATGCAGCACCAACCTTTATCCAAGGGGGAGAGAGGGCAGGGTCAGGTGGGAATAAATATTGGGAATAAATTCCTCCCTGGAAGGGTGGGCAGACCCTGGCACAGGTGCCCAGAGCAGCTGTGGCTGCCCCTGGATCACTGGAATGTCCGAGGCCAGGTTGGATCGAGAGCTCAGTGACCACTGAAGCTGTGAAAACACCAAAATGTGGTTCATGGAGCAATTCTTGATCTGATCTGTCAAAAAGGGGTTTATGGAAATGTCTGTGTCCAGCAGAGCCTGTGAAGAACAGGGATTCCTCCAAAAGGAGCCTTACTCCACGCTGAGTTCACTGGCAAAAAGCCATTTGTGGAATCACAGGATCCCGGGATGGTTTTTGGGTTGGAAGGGAACTTTAAGCTCATCCCATCCCACCCCTGCCATGGCAGGGACACCTTCCACTGTCCCAGGTTGCTCCAAGCCCTGTCCAACCTGGCCTTGGGCATTCCAGGGATCCAGGGGCAGCCACAGCTGCTCTGGGAATTCCATTCCATTCCAGGGAACACTTTCTTCCCAATATCCCGCCTAACCCCACCCAGTCAGTTTGAAGCCGTTTCTTGTCCTGTCCCTCCATCCCTTGCGAGAAGTCGGTCAGTAATTCAGCATTTAGCTGTTGGGTTCCGATATAAAAGGTGTGAAAATGAGGAATCCTGGGTGAAAAGTCAGTAATGCAGCGTTTAGCTGTTGGGCTCTGACACGAGCTGGTGTGACCATGAGCCATGCTGGGGTGTTCTCTGCAGCCTGCCCCCAGCAGCCCCTGGTGTGCCGTGGCCAGCAGCCAGCTGAGGCATTCCAGCCTCTCAGGGATCTCCTACAGCCTCCTCCTGCACACGTGCAAAGCTCACGGGATTGGATTTGACCTCCAGGTATGAACAGGAAAGATGAGACAAATGTGATATTCGTTCTGCAGAATTTTGTTTGTAAATTATTTTGTGATAAAACCACTTCTAGCAACGTAAATCGTAAATCATGGAATTGTTAGGCTTGAAAAAGACTTCCAACATCACCCCCCACCCCCGTGTTCACCACTAAACCATGTCCTCATACATAAATGCCACATACACCTAATTTTCTTTCAATTTAAATGTGTTTAAGACTTTTAGGGGTTAACCTGCTTCTTGATAAAAATAACTGTGTAAGGAGATCAGTTTTAAGATGCTTTTGACCATCTCTTACTGCTTTGAAACCCAAATATTTGCTGTGGAATAGACTCTGCTGCACTTATTGTATTCTCTACAATAAATTAAAACAATAATCTATTTAAACTGAGCAAGAATTCCTTGCACACAATTCCAACCCAGCCCTCCTTAGTTTGCGTGTGTACTTACTGTGACACATTTATTAAAATTCCCACTATTTTAGGAATAAATAAAGCAATTTTGTCTTCATTAACAGGAAAAACAGGGAACAGTTTTTGTGTTGTATGAAGACCAGAAGCGACACAGCCTGGGAATGATGTAAGTGTGGAGCGTCCCTAACCCAGGGTGACAAAGAGCTGGGGACACCCTGGGACACAGCCTGGGAATGATGTGGGGACTGTCCCTAACCCAGGGTGACAAAGAGCTGGGGACACTCAGGGATACAGCCTGGGAATGATGGAAGTGTGACTGTCCCTAACCCAGGGTGACAAAGAGCTGGGGACGCCCAGGGTGTGCAGGGAGTGACAAAGGCCAAGGAGGGAATGAACAGCCTGAACACCTGGCTGCTGTCACCTCGTGCCCACAGAAGGGCCCTGACCTCTCCCAGGACTGGCCTTTGGGGGAGTTTGAGGGTGGATTTCAGCAATAAAAGAAGGCCAGGGCTGTGCTGAGCCCAGGGCTGGTGGCACTGCAGGCTTAGGAGCTGCTGGAATTGGCTTCAGGAGAGCTGCATTCCCTGCAGGAGCAATCTCTGCCATGGATTAGCACAGCCTTCCTCCTACAGGCAACATTATTAAAAGCCTGACTTCCAGGAGGTAAAGGAGGGTGAAGTTTAATGCCTTTTTACATTGTTCTTGCCCAAGTTTCCTGCCCAAATAGGATGTAATGAGTGAGGAGCTGAAGCGTTGTGCTCTCAGCCTGTTCTGTATTCCTTTGGTGCTGCAGCTATTTCATTAATGACCCGGATAACAAAACAGCTTCTTCAAGTGCTGGATGTGCCTGCAAGTGTTCTGGAGGGCAGGAATGGAATTCAAAATGATCTCCACAAATTGAAGGAACAACATGAGAAATAGAATTAGGTTTGGTTGGAACCAGGTGGAAGAAATTACATTTAGAGAGCAGTAATGAATATGAGGAACAAGGAGGTTTTGGGAGCAGGATCTGTGAATTAAACAATGTCTTTTTCCTGTGGAAAAAGATAAACAGTGTATCCTGGGGGATGCTGGAAGAAATCCTGCTGTTCTGTGAGAGGGAGGCAATGAAAATGTTTAGAGTTCTGGAGAGCATGACTGACATGGAAAGACTGAAAAGGAGAGGGAGGGCAGAAATGGGATCTGCTAACGATCTCCCAGCGTAGAAAAAGCCTCTGCAGGAAGGGAAAATCTGATTTTTTTGGTAGTAGGACAAGAGAAATAAACTCAACTTGCAACAAAGAGGATTCCTGTTGACTGCCATCACATTTTCAGTGCAACTTCATAGCCTTACCTGGGAAATATTTTCAAGATTATAGGAGTTGGAGCTTATAAAATAACTGAAATACCTGAAACATGTCTGAGAATTACCCATTTTATTCCATCAGAGATCTGTGGTTGATTCCAGTGAATGAGGCACATTATTCCTCAGTGAAATTCCCTGTTCCACAAGGTGTGGGGGGTCTGTGTGGACCACTGGGAAACCAGAGACTCCAAAGCTGCAGCAATCCAAGGAATGTTGATCCTGCTGTAATGTCTTTCCCAAATTTTAGGCTAAAGCAAGTTTTTCCCAAGTGATGTGGGTGTTTCAAGTGTTCTGCTGCCTCAGTCCTTCCCCAGCAGTCACCTTTCACTTGGAGTAGCTGAAACCTCTCCGCTTACTTCTGCTAAGTTGATTAATAAAAATTATTTATTACACAAATCCTTCCCGTTGACAAGTTAAAATGGAGCCTCATCTTTCATATCTCCCTGAAGATTTTCACCTTGTGAGATTGAAAATCCTCATTAAATTCCAGCACCAGGCAGGCACAAATGAGAGGGCGATTGTTTTTAAGCATGTGAAGGGAATCATTGGTAAACTCATTTGTTTGGATATCATTAACAGAACAATCGGAGAGGATCTCCAGGGGGTCCTCCTGACCTTTGCTCGCAATCTCTTCATCATCCATCAAGAAATATCAGCACCTAATATGCAAGGCGAGACCAATTTTAAGGTGAGGTGTTAATTAACTAACGATCCTGGTTAATTTCTGTACAAGGCCTGCAAATACCTCATGCTGGATCATAAACAAGTGCTAAACCATTCCTTTTTTATCACTGCCTGTGTGTGGTTTACAGTGTCTGGGTCAGTGTAGTGGGTCTCCCACGGAACCCGTTAGTTAAATTTAAGTTTGAAACTTTTTCTTTGAAAAGAGACATCCTTGAGCGTGAAATTATTTGTAATCCAATGCTCCTGAGTGTCCTTTGGAAGAGCAAAGGAGCTGTTGGCACTGCCTCACACAGTTCTGTCACAATTGCCTGCTTTATTTTAAAGGGACACCATCAAGGTAAGAATCTTAAATTAGAAACAAATCTCTCAGTTGGTAATAACTGCTTGCATTATTAACACTCATTTCTTCTAAGCAGGCAGCCACTAATCCATTCCTTCCCACCCTCACCCTGCCATCCCTTTCCCAAGTGGATTTTGCTCCCAGTTTTCTGTGCTGTTTGAACGTGCCCATCCCTGGGTGCTCCAGAGAGGGAGGACAAAGCTCAGGGGCTCACTCTGGGGAGGTTCCCCCACCCTGCAGCCAGAGCCAGCAAAGAATCACCAGCCCAACCCCGTGCCCTGGGACAAGCCCTCCTCACAAAGCTGCTTTTGATCCCACAGAACTGCTCAGCTGCCCACAGGGAGCTGCTTTTGCTGAGCTGCAGCTCCTTTAACTTTATAAAAACTTCCCAAGATGCTGCGTGTGTTTTGTGAAAGGTGAAGGGGAACGCTGTGTTAGATTTGTGTCTTCAGTCATGTCACATAATTTATAGCAGATTCTTTCCACCCTGACTGGATTTTCCAGTAGAGTGTGAAATGACAGATTTTGGGGAAGACATAATTAAATTTCAACATGTTACAGAATAAACAACAACAACAACAGCAACAAACCCCTATTTTTCAATATGAGGGAATGAAAAGCAACCACTGAGGAAAAATAAAAGAGAACTTTTCTCCATTGTGCGTGAACATATGTGAAATAAAACACCTGTTAGTTAATTAGGAGTACAAATTGTATTTTTATTTACCTGGGATTTGTACATATTTACTAATAATTCCCCTCAGTGTCTCCAAAGTAATATTAAATTTAATTGGTGCATCCTGTCCTGTGTAACCCTGTTACCTCTTCAAGGCAGGCACTGCCAGCTGTGCACCCTGGCTGCTGGATTCCATTATAATGCCCATTAAATAACTTGTATTCCTGGAATCTGTTACAGATGGCAATTCGAGATATTGAAGCAATTCTAGGAGTTACAGCAGAAAACAAACTGAGATTGGAAGAAGAGCAACCTTGGGAAGCAGATGCTGTGAAAGAATAGTTAACAGAAAATGTTCAAGTGCCTCATTCCTTATGCTTCTGGAAATGCTTCCTCATCTGTAAGAACAGGTTTGGTTTTCCTTCTGAGCTGGTGTGTGAAGTAACATTAACTGAGACAGAAAATCTCTGTGGTTCCTGCCTGTGGCACTGGGAACATCCCACCTTTCTTGTTGGAAAGCACAGGATCATCCTAATGCTCCTCATGTCCCTGTTGTCATTCCTGGAGTTCAGCATGTGGGTTAAAAATCTGATTAATGGGGTCATGCTGCCTTTGTCACTGACTGAGCAGGAGGAGCAGATCCACTGAAAAGAGCCCTGGGAGCCCAAATTCCCTTTCCAACAGGCTGAAATACTGAGCACTGAAAGGAAAGGAGTCCAGAGGCCACCAGGATGAGCAGAGGGATGGAGCAGCGCTGCTGGGAGGAAAGGCTGGCACAGCTGGGGTTGTTCACCTGCACAGGAGAAGCTTTGGGTGAGCTCATTGTGGCCCTGCAGGGGCTACAGGGAAGATGGAGAGAGACCACTCAGGAGGACCTGGCGTGCCAGGACACAGGGAATGGCTTCAGACTGAAGGAGATTGGGGTTAGCTGGGGTATTAGGAAGAAATCCTTCCCTGTCAGGGTGAGGAGACCCTGGCACAGTTGCCCAGAGCAGCTGTGCCTGCCCCTGGAACCCAGCAGTGCCCAAGGCCAGGCTGGATGGGGCTGGGAGCACCTGGGATGGTGGAAGGTGTCCCTGCCATGGCAGGGGGGTTGGATCTGGGTGATTTTTAAGGTGCATTCCAACCCGAATGATTCCATGGTTCTTTTGCCTATCAATGCCTTAATTTAAACCCCACTTCATCAGTAATCCCAGCAACCCACATTCCTCTGCACAGACATCTCTATTGTTATCCTGCTTTTTCTGTTATCTCAAGACTTTTGCAGCAGTTCTTTCGTGGTCATTTTCAAATTATCAAAAAGAACAGTAATAGCACTAATTCATCAATAGAATTCTCCTTGCACTGTGATTCCCAGAATTCCATGACTTCTGCAGGTCTGTCCATCTGTATTTTGGACACTGGTGACCCTTTTGGTCACAACTGCTGTGCACTGTTGTTAAAGGATAACATTATATTTGTAAAATCACCTTTATCCATCAAATCTTTGATATCCCAACAGACGACACATTCTGCATTTTACTGTGGAAGAGCAGATCTCACTGCATGGAGACTGTTATCTAGGAATGGCAAATATCCTTGGGATTACTTCCCAAAAAGCTCAGGCAAAACCAGTTTTAACACAAATACTAAACAAGACCAAGCAGTTGCATGAGATCAGCACCCAGTTTTTCTGACAGCAAATCTTTGATCCCTCAGCATGAGACATTATTTTCTGTGGAGTTTTTCGCTCTTCTACTTTGATCACAGAATTAATTCATTGCAGATGAAAACGTTTGCATAAATGCTGGTTGCTGCTTCAAATAAAAATCCACAGGAGTATTTTTAATTCCTGGTTTTATTGTTGCTTTACATCAGTGTGGTGTTGGGTTTGGATAGCCCAGAGCCCACAGAGACTTTGCCAAGGTGGAATTTAGCTGCACTTGAGCTGGTTTGCAAAGGGTTAAGGAAAAGGAAGCCTTGATCCAAGCCAGAACAACATAAGGTCTGAGAGGCTCATTAGTTCACTGGCACTTGATAGACTGCAGTGTCCTAGGAGGAAATGAAACCTGCACTTCCTTCTGCCTTTGTTCTGCCCTGACAAAAGAAAACTGTACCTGTTTTTGCAGGAAACAAGTGACCTGAAAGTTCCCGTGGTGAGAGAGATTTCACAGCGTGTGCAAAGTGTGAAATGTATTTTGAGGGGGGGAAAAAGAAAGTTTTTAATTACTACTAACACTTCTGAGCCTTGAGCTGATGGAAGGATTGAAAACTGCTCTGCAGTCTCTCACATTCAGCTCCCATGCTGCTGGTGCCAAAAATGTGGTGTTATTAGCAATGCTGCAGATTTAAAATGAAATTATAATATTGTAAAAAGTCAGGACTATAATTCTGTTCATACTACTGGATTATTTATTCCCACTCATGAAAAAAGTAATAGAGTTGTTGAACTGTAGATTGAATTTCAGAATGTGAGCTGGATGGGAAGAAAAACAGAACAAGTGTGAAGCAAAAGATTAAAGGTGGCCCAAGTGTGGCTTCTCATCAGAAACTGCCCCCAAAAATGCCAGATTTGGGCAAAAGCTGGAGCTGGCTCCTCAGCTGCAGGGAGTGGAGGAATGCTCGTGGAAGCAGGTGAGGGCCAGCAGGTTTGGCAGCAACTGCAGAAGATGCAGACAATTAAAATAAAGGATTTGTGCTCCCCAGGAGTCAGAGCTGGAAATGGAGATGTTTGTTTGACTGGCAGCACTTGGTGGATTTTGTTTCAGCCAGAATTCAGTGTAGCACAGACCAGGTCATTCTCCTGAAAGAGCTACCTGGAGTTGATGTGACTGGAAACTGGGTCTCCTGTTTTAGGTAGTTGGGTTTAAAGCCCTGGGTAAAAGAAATAAAAAAAGCTTTTAGCCCACATTTCACATTTAGAATGACAATTCTGAGCACAGAGCAAAAGAAATCAGTTTATCAACACAACCACTTCCAGATGTCTTCTGAAATGAAATGTTCACCCTCCCTCTTTCCTGGAAGATCTCCAGTACCTCAAGATCAGGAAAATTCACCACCTTCCCTCTAGGTTAAGGTAACAAATCCCTGGATTTTTAAGGCTATCCTTAAAAACTCTTATCAAATCCATTTATCAATGGGATACTGTAGCTCTGAAGCATTCCCTGTTACATTGTACAATACAAATCCTCTGTATTTCATTTTAGACTGCAGATTTCGTTATATTGATGAAGAACAAAAGATTAAGAACTACAATCATTGACAACCTTCATTAATGTAATTAATGAAACACAACAGCATTGTATCACTTTTAAGGTTCAATACTTTATTTCAACCCTTCAGCACAATACCACCTTCCAACTTTTCTATCCTCAGCCACCACTAAAGAAAGATATTAGAGCTAAACTATATGCTCTATTAATTACAGGGAGGTGAACTTGAAGGGGAAATTTGTTGCTGGTGATGATTAATAATTACTTGTTCTACACACATGTACAGTAAATAATCAGGGCATATTCTTGGGTAGTAATTGATTAATTAGCATGTTCATACTGGATAGCTCCATGGTCTAAGACTGCTAAGTTTGAGATATTGCTTGCAATTATTGAAAGAAAAAATCTGTTTCCATTTCTCAGTTTTCTGCTCCTCCCCAACCTTAGCTTTTACTTAGAAAAATTAGCCTAGAATAAAAATTAGCCTTAGAAAACAGGCTGTGATTTTAAAACATTTTTTGAAGGGGTCTGACACTTGAAGGCTTTTAGGGAGATGTGCCAGGTAAGCCCAGTGCAGCTGGATACACTCCTGAGCCCGGGTGGTGCTGCAGGTGCTCCCTCAGCCCCAGCTGTGCCCATGGCCACCTCGTCCCCAGCCCAGAGCCCTGAGCGCCACCCACAGCAATTCCTGGGACACCTCCAGGGATGGGCACTCCAAACCTCCCTGGGCAGCCCCTGCCAAGGCCTGAGCACCCTTTCCATGGGCAAATTCCTCCCAATGTCCAACCTGAACCTCCCCTCCTGCAGCTCAAGACGATGTCCTCCTCCTGTCCCCGTTCCCTGGAGCACAGCCCGACCCCCCAGCTGTCCCCTCCTGGCAGGAGCTGTGCAGAGCCACAAGGTTTCCCCTGATCTCCCTTTTCGCCAGGCTGAGCCCCTTCCCAGCTGCCTCAGCCCCTCCTGGGGCTCCAGCCCCCTCCCAGCTCCGTTCCCTGCCCTGGACACGCTCCAGCCCCTCAGTGTCCTTCCCGAACCGAGGGGCCCAGACCGGGGCGGGATTCCCGTTCAACTCCCGGGCCGTTGTCCCGCTCTGTTCCCCGGGCAATTCCCTCTCCATTCCCAGGCGATTCCGGGTCGCTATCCCTCTCCATTCCCATTCCC
>NW_005054366.1:2548008-2553007 GCF_000277835.1 Geospiza fortis
CTGCGCACCGGCTGCTTCCCCTTTATCAAGTACCCCTGCTCCCGCGCCGCACCGCAGGACCTGGCGCTGCAGGACGCCTTCTTCACCGCCCTCAAGGTGCTCAACGCCGGTGAGTCCGGCCCGGAGCGGCGCCGTGAGGGGGCGGCCTGAGGGGGACGGGACCGCGGCTCGGGCCGGGCAGCTCCGCTCCCTCTCCGTCTCCTTTTCCTTCTCTTTCCTTCTCTCTCTGTCTCTCCTCCCCTCCTTCTCCTCTCTTTCCCCTGTTCCTCACCTTCTCCTCTCTTTCCCCTGTCCCTCACCTTCTCTTTTTCCCCGTTCCTCTCTTTCTCTCCTGTCCCCTCTTTTTCTCCCTTCCCTTCCCTCCGTCTCTTTCCCCCTCGCCCTTTCTCCTTACTCCTCTCTCTCCCTCTCCGGCCCAGGAATTCGGAGCTGTGTGCTCAGGCAGGGCAGGGCCGTAACTCGGCCCTGTCGGGGGTTTGGCCGAGCTGGTGTTGCCCTGTGACAGGCACAGATCGCACTGTTGGGATTTAAGCCGCTGTCTCCCTTGGCAGGGAGCGTTTTCCAGCTGGAAATCCGCGTGCCGGGGAGGAACTTTGTCCTCTGAGCAATTCTGGAGCGAAACTCTTTCAAGGCAGTGTCTGGTGCAGGAATGGTCAGGCTGCTTGGGTCCTAACGTGCTGCTGGAATAGAAAGCCTTGGAATAAAAAGGCTTTATCAGCACCTTATTAATGTAAAAGTAGATGTAGTTAAGTTTTGAAGTATATTATTCCAGAACTTTGGCTGCAGATTCAATGCTTATTTGAATGCCAGCATGGACAGTGCCAGTGCCATAACATTTCATGCATTCTTTATTTTCATCTTTAATTTCTTAAAATTTCCCTTTTCTCACAAGTTTTCAGTGGCTTTTTCAAAACGTCTGCTGCTCTTAATTTTCTGACCTTTCCAGGCTGATGTAGTGAGAAACTATAATCAAAAGATTGATTTCTTAATAACTCCTTTAAATCTGACTTTCTTTTTCCCTCCATCTAGTCACACCTTTGTTTTTTGGACAACTACCCTTCATATTTCATATTTAAATTATTGGAAAACATTTTTAAAAAGGCAATTTATTTCCCTCAGAATCCTGCTTAAGCACTTAGCTTCAAGCATGTTAAATTTGGTGTTTCTGAATTCAGGGCCTAAATCCAGCTCTGTTTTTTCCCCTGTAATAAATAGAATAGTGTCTGTAATAGATGGATAAATTGTCAAGGCTAAAACATACCACTTTATGTGTATAAATATATATAAAAACCTTTTTGCCCATTGCAGTTCTGTTGGGGCTGGTAGTTTTGACTGCTGATCTGATTTTCCCCAGAGCAGCTTCATGTTGATCTATGGATTCACTGCCTATTTTTTTAATTTCTGCTCTGACATAGACTCCAATAACTTAAGTGGATATTCTGGGAGTTTGGGTTTAGTATTTGAAGATAAATATATATATTTAATCACTAGAAATCACATATACATGGCAATGTTTCGTTTCTTTCATGTTGTTCTCCTCCTGTTTTCTTTTCTGATAATTCCTGCATATTGCTGCTTCCTGCCTCGTGTCAACAGGAAAGGTGTTGAGCACTGATTGCTGCATTTAAATAAAGACAAAATATTTCTAAGGCAGCTTTTCCAGGGATACTTTCCCTGTCATTTCATTTTGGAGTCACCAATCCTCGCTCTGAATTTGCAGTTATTATTTCCCTCTGTGTGTGTGTGTAACGTGTTTTTATCTCTCCTCAGGCATCCCAACTTTACTGTATGGAATTGGCTCCTGGTTCTTTGCCCGTGTCACAGAGACTGTTCACACCAGCCATGGCCCTGTCACTATTTATTTTCTAAATAAAGAAGATGAAGGAGCCATGTACTGAACTGAATAGCTGTCCTCTGGTGGGTTCTGTGCTACAAATATCTGCTGCCTTTGACTAAAAAAAACGAAAAAATTTGGGGTTTATACTGTGTTCTCATACTCATTGTGCTGTTTCAGGAAGCTGCCTGGACTTTTTGGTCGTGAGGAATTTATTTGTGCAGAGGTGTGAACCTGAAGAATTAGAATTTCTGAGGGTGTGCCTGGAAGTCAGGGACTGGTGCTGCTGGACAAACTTGTGATCATTTAAAGAGATGCATTTATCAACTTAGAGAACTGAATTGTAGCCTGTGGGCAAGGAAACTGTGAATGTACTGACATTTCCAAAATGTCCCTGAAAAGCTGAGACTGCTCAGGTGTAGATCCTGTCTAGATATTTCATATTGAATTAATTGTCACAGGTGTAACTGTGTCTGAATAAATCCTTGGCACTGAGTGGTCACAACCACCTGGAAGAGCCTTTGGGGAAAAAAAAGCCCACCCTTAAACAAGTGCAAAATGGCTGTGTTACATTTCTTTAAATGATATTTAAATAAAATATCCAAAATACTTTTGGTTCTTGTATCTTTAGCAATTCTTGAGCTCCAGATGTGTGTTGTTATTTTTCTTTTGATTGCTTTATAGGTAAGTACAAAATCTAAGTGATGTAGAAGATTTAGGCCCCTGTGCTGATTCACAAATTGCTGGTATTTTTAATTAATGGGGAGAATGAGAAGAATACTACAAGAATATCTCAATTTTTGGATGCAAAATAACTGATTGCTCCAGTTGTGACCAAGCACAGCTTTAGGCACGAACAATGACAAAATAACTTCATATCAGTTGGAAACCTGGGCCAAAAAAAAAAAAAAAAAAAGGTTTTGGGGAACTATTTGGATGGTGGAAATCTGGAATTAATGGAAACAGGGAGACCTGTGCAGGATCTACTGCTGGTGCTGGGGTTTAGTGCCAGCCATTAATGCTGTCAGTTCCAAATCCCTCAGCTGGTGATGGAAGTTGATCGTTCCAGTTCTCATGAGTCAAAAAAGAAATGTGAAATGGGTAGGGGCTGGTTTGAAGGGTAATCACTTTTCCTCAATAAATGATTATCAAGCTATGACTACAGTATAATGTCACTTAAATACTTTTTAACTTCATTCCAGATAACAGAAGTGTTTCCCACTTAATGAAGCAACACATCTGGCTTTTCTAAAAGCAGCACTGAACACTTTAATCAGAGAAGTGCTTGCGCTGGTAAATTTTGGAGAATATTCTTGCCACAAGTTAAATGCCTCAAAGAAGCAGAGATGGCATTACCAGAACCCTCGTTAATAAGAAAAATTGCAGTTAGCATTTTCCTCGAGCTGATTTTCACTGCAGCCCATAAGTTTAAAGTCAAATACTGCTCATTCACTGCCACAGAGCTCATCAATACCTGGCTGTAAAGGTTTCGGCTCAACACAACGTTGATAAAATGGTTTTTAATTACCAGACCATAAATACAGCTCTTCATTGGAGCTGCAGCTCCTCTCCCTGCAGCTCGTTTGATTTCTGATAATGGGCACTGCTGACTTTGCTTACCTGTTTTCCAATAAGTGCAGCAGCACCCCCTGGCCCTGCAGTGATGGGCAGGGCTCCTTGGAGAACATCCCTGACAAACTGCCCTATTGATTGCTGCAACTCCGTGCTGCTTGCAGCATTAAATGGAGCCCTGATCTCTTGTTCAATGATCTCACTGTGTAACAATTAAGCAAATGTAATATTTTCTTGTATTACATGAAAATCAATGGACCTCTTGCTCTTAGGAAGTTGATGGCGCTAAAGGATGAACTGGGAGATGTCTGAGGGCAGAGTGCAAATATGGGATGGCTCGTTCCTTTCATGAGGGCTTGGGTGGGAGCTCTTGCACTTCTTCAGAGGGACAATGAGCTGTCTGTAAGGGATAACTTGAGTTATTAAATCGTGAAATAATTTTCATTATGTGTGGCTAGGAACCCAGCAGCTTGTTTTCAAAGGTGAGACGTTTCATCTGACTTTCACTCTTGTTTTGCTATGAATACCAGCTTCTTAGCCTCTATTTTTTATCACTCAGGTTTTGGCCTGAATGCAAGCTATTGAAGGCCAGGAAGATTTGTACCACCCTGTCTGAAAAAATTCTGCAGCACTCAGGGATAATTGATCCACAAGATGACCCTTTTGACTTCTGACAGATTTGATTTGCTCTGCCTCCCATTCAAAACAAAGTTTAGTCCCTCCTGCAAGCCTCGCCTTAATTATCTCTTTGCTGATGTTTAAATGAGACAGAGATGACGTCCCAGAGCTTTGTTTCACCTCCCTTAACTACTCCAGAGAAACGAAACCCCGAGGATCAGGTGGCTCCTCCTTGTAGCACCTCTTTAAATAATAATGATCCTTGCGGGCACCTGAAGCTGGAGGAGCGGCGGTGTCACCCCTGAGCCGGGTCAGCGGGCTCGGGTGTCCCAGTTAAACTCTGCTGCTGTCACTTAATGGGAAATGCAGCTGCTCTGCTGAAAGATCAATGTCCAATAAAGGCTGCACAATCAAATCTTGTTGCAATGATTGAGGTGCTTAATTGCCTTTCAAAGATAAGGTGGTAATCAACACACGTTCAGCTGATCTTTTTTACCGCTTCAATTACACTCTAATGGCAGAGCCAGGGCAGGATCTTTAACTACTTATACTTATTAAATCTTACCTGGCTTCTGAAAAATTACTTAAGCCCTGCAATCGATAAAGCCCAGCTCTTAATTACTATATTTCACTTTTAGGCCTTTTTGTATGCTTGATAAATGTTTCACCTGAGACTCCACGGTGCTAATGAGTTACCCCAAGAAATGCCCTTTTCTGCTGCTGTCTCCAAATTGTGCTTAAACATTGGTGGGTTTGTTTGTTTTCCTGAAGTTTTGGGGCTGCTGATGCAAACATTTGTTTTATTTAAATATTTTTAGATTTAATATCACTCTTTTTGTCACCAGTTGATGAACTACTTGCAGGTGGACCCAGTTCAACACAAAGTTCTTAACTTTTTTTTTCCCCACTGTAAATTAATTCTGGATTTAAGGATTGGATTGGAACTCCTAAATATGATTAGAACTCTCATATTGT
>NW_005054366.1:2553076-2553399 GCF_000277835.1 Geospiza fortis
TGCTGACCTTCCATTGACTTGGGCAGAATTTAAATCTGTCCTCACCTTACCTTGTGTGTTGACCTAAATCTCCTCACAAACCATAATTATAGATCTCCCTGATGTATGTTATTATTATTGAATGAAATTTAGGTATTTTTTAATAGTTGAATGCCCTTAGGCCTCTGGTTTAGAGCAACTTTTCCTGAAACAAAGGGGATTTTGCCTCATGTATTATTTACTGTGGCCATTTAATTTATATTGGCTTTTGCTGTAACCCCTTAATCATGTTCACTAGAGAAAAGTGAGTTAATAATTCTGAGTGCTGTCTTGATTTCTTTCCC
>NW_005054366.1:2553420-2557901 GCF_000277835.1 Geospiza fortis
CATGGTTTAAATTTTGGGCTGTGTTTTTCAGTTTAAATACACCTAAGAACAAGTGGCATCTCAGCACTGCAGCCAGGGAATATAGAATGAAAAGTGTCACTAATATATTGCAAGTTTGCTTGAAAGATTTCTTTTATTTCTAGAAAAGAATAAGATGTTGGTTTTGCATTTAAAAAGTCGAATACAAACAACTTGGAGTGATTTTAAAAGTAATTGCATGACTTTAAGCACAGTTTATGAGCCCTGTTGTAGTTCACTATAAACCCAATTTATTTCTTGCAGTGATATTAATAATCCTAATAGAATTAAAAGTGGAAAACATGATTAAAAGCAATCCTTCAGACTGAATCTCTGATCAAGGGAACTTTCAAGTTTAAAATGTAAATGTCAGATTAGAACACTGATTTTTGAACAAGATTACAAAGTCAAACCTGTTTTTTTTTCTTAAAAGAAGAAATGCCATTAGATATGATTGTTACATGCTCAGTGATTCATGGGCCTGCTTGTGTACTTTGTGAGATATGAATTATTTAGGAAGAAAAATCACAATAATTTTGTTGTTACTCAAGAATTTATAGGTTGACAGAAAAACAATTATGCAGCCCCTGGAGCTGGTCTGAAGGGGTACAGGAGCATCATTAACCACACACAGCCCCACTGCTGGAGTTACCTTGTCACTGTGCATCACACAATCTGCTTGATTTCAAAAGTTATTCATAATTGAAAGCAAAAACTAAATATTTACTAATTTAGCATAAATCAAGTTTACTGTTGTTATGTTTTCTTTCAGTCCAAGGTGGGTTTACCGTTTCAAAAGTTATTCATAATTTAAAGCAAAACCAAAATATTTACTAATTTAGCCTAAATCAAGTTCACTGTTATGTTTCCTTTCAGTCTGAGTTGGGTTTACTGTGAAAAAAGAGCTTTAAAAGATCTGCTTGAGACCAGTGAAATCTCCCTGTGAACTGAAAATAAGATGAATTTATTTCCTGGTATCTGGGTCCCAGACAGTCCTTTTGTATTCCAGAGGAACTGCAGAGTGCCTGGGAGGGGCAGTGGGAGCTGGGTGGAAGTTTTAATGCCATTTTTAAGGAATCTGAACCCATCCATGGTGCACTTGGTGAGTCTTTCCAGGAGACGCCTTTCGGGGAGGAATATCTTTAGCAAGCCTGGACACTGCTGACCTATTTTTCATGAGCCTGAGGGAATTCAGTTTGCTGCACTCACAGGCAATTGAAAGGGAAAAAAAAAGTGAATTTCACCGTGATATGTTATTTATCAACATAGAAAGTTGGATATTTATATCTTTCAAAAAAGACAGGAAAACGTGTGTTCCTAAAACAACCATCAGGTGCCATTTTCTTAAGGAAACTAAGAAATTGTCCTTTGTTATTTATAATTGCAGCCTAGAAACTGGTGCAGGGAGGAAGCAGGGATGATAAATTGAATTTGGTGAACCAAGGGCTGGCACAGAGATCCTGATTCCTCCAGGTGTGTTTCATATTCAGTGTCTGAATTACAGGTAAGGTAACAGCACTGGTGTTGGAATACAACAGTATTCCAGAATATTTTCACAGTTAAATGGGAATTATTTAGCCTCCTACATAATAAATACACGTTATTCCTAGGTCATACATTATTACATATTCTTTATATTATATACTATATTATTTTACTATAAAATTATAGTATTTATTATATTATTATTGTATATATATATATATAATTATTCCTAGAACATAGTTGGAAAAATTCTAGTAATAATGAGATTATTGAAGATGCTGAGTAGGATCCAGAATGAAATCAGCATTTTCTGCCTTTGTCCTTCCTGTGCCTCCTTTTATCCAAGGGGATGAGTGCAGGACTGGAGGAATTGGGAATCCTGATCTTGCTTTTAATTCACTGCTGGGCATTTTCACCCATCCCACTCCTGGGAATGAGCTCCCCCCTCCCTCCTCAGGCCAGGAAAAGCTGAATCCACATCCTGGCACTGCAATATTCAGGAGCAGGGCCAGGGGAAGCAGCTCTTGTTCTTTTTTACAGAGTTCTGCTGAAGGGACCCAAAACTCCATTGCAGGGTGCTCATGACAGAGCAAAACCCGAAAATTTCTTGTGCTGGGCAGCTTCCTTTGCAGTGGGAATTAACCAAGCCATAACTTCTTTCCTTACTTTTGGAGTAAATTATCCTGCTAAGCAAATCCCTGGGAGACAGCATTTTCCCATCCCCACGGAGACTCCTGCGAGCTTATAACGATTTCCCTCCGCTCCTGTGTCAGCACTGTGGAAATAAATATTTATTTCCCGGCGTGGGCAGCTGGGGATGCTCCCGGTGCTCTCCGGCGGCGCTGGAAAGCAGCAGAGAGCAGCAGCACACTGCAAGTGGCGGCTGCTGGCAGCCACCGAGGGAGCCTCTCCCCCCTCACTCATAAAAACCTGAATTTAGGGAACTTGGGGGCGTCACCATCCTGTAATTAAAGCATTGACACCTCGTTCCTTGGCGGGTTTTGGGTGGTGTTCCCTTGGTGGGGGGGGAACAATAATTTTGCAGATGTTATAAATGTTGTGTTGTCTGCATTTAGCAGGGAAAATCAGGGTTTTAATTATTTAAACTATTTTTAACAAGGATTCTGGAATCCTTGTACTGGGAACTTGAACTTTCTAAGGGCAGAGTCTTGGGCTACCCAAATGCAGAACTTCAAGAATATTTTATATTAAAAAATCATGGATTGTGCTCTCACAACACCAATTTTCGCCCACCATTAAGGAAAAATATAAAAATAAATGTTGGTGATATCTCATAGCAAAACTTCTGCAGCATGATAAAACAAATATCAACTATTTGCTTCAAATGGCATATTTCAAATGAAAATTTCTGATTAAACTTGGGTTTTAAAGAAGTCTGTGGCAAAACCAAACCTGTATCCATAAATATGTGCTCGATGTGCTGTAATTCTTAAGATATAAAAGCCCTTCAAGTTTGATTACACAAATCAGAATGGGGGATTAAGGTTGCGATTAGCCCTGGAAAATCGACGTAATATTTATGCAAATTTGGCAAATTGAGTTGGTTTTCCCCATAGTCTCATAAATGAAGAAGACATTTTAGAAAAATTGCAGGTCTATAGAAATTCCATCATTTTGTGTCCTATTCTTTAAAATTTAATAGAAAATGACTCTGATTGAAATGGAGCTGAGTGAGAGGTACACAGGGACTGCAGGTAAAAGGTTCATTTGAGCAGAAAGATGTCTGTGTGGGCACCACCAGTCCCTTAGATCCTTAGGAGCTGGGGCTCTATTAATTTTTAGTATAGGAACTAAATTATAAAGTTATTGAACAGAGAGAGAATTTATCTCTGTTAATGGCCATTGAATTTTTTTTCTCCTAAAACTCAAACAAAGTAGAATCCGAATATGAAGAAGCTTGAAGACGTTTCAGGAATTAAATATACCTCCCATTCCCCCCCTCTAAATTGATAAAATAACTCAAATAGTCCAGTTTGTCAGAGATGATAATGTGAGAGAGTGTGATAAAATGCACGGATCAATAGCCCACAATTGAGATTAATGCTGTTCTCTTAAAAAAAAAAAGGAAAAAAAAAGTAGTGGATTGTTTTATGCTGCAGAGCTGTGCGGAGCAGAGAGCTTTCCCTGTGACTTGTGGCAGTGAAAAGCTGGGTTGAAAAGCTGAAGTTGGGGTTTTGTGATGGCAGAGCTGTCAAAACACTGTTGCTGAGGTGGACAGGGATTTTCTTTCATCAGGAAGATGGATCGTGGTTTGGACCGGGCTGGTTTCAGCTGCATCCCTGACAGACAGGGGGAACTCAGAGATGGCAGAATTGTACCTGGACATCAGGGAATTGTACCTGGCAATTGTCCCATCTGGGACTCAGAGAATTGTACCTGGACATCAGGGAATTGTACCTGGACATCAACCCCGGAGAGCTGGAACGCGGAGGAGCCATGATGCGCGTGACACTGTCGGCACAACTGCATCCAGCCCTTCCCTAACCTGCTCCTGCAGGCCTTGTACTGGCCCAGAGCCCATTCCCAGTGCCTGTTCCCAGTGCCCATCCCAGTGCCCATTCCCCGGAGGGAACCAGTGCCCATTCCCAGTTTGCTCCGCAGGGACACCGAGGCAGGGATGGGCAGAGCCGGGCCCGGAACCCAGAGCCCAACTCCCACCCAGCACCGCAATCCCCCTCTCCGCGTCCCCGAGTGCCACATTCGGACACCCCCGGGCACTTGAGGGGCAGTGACTCCCCGAGCTCCGCGGGCAGGTCATGGCAGCGCAGCGGGCACGGCCCGGAGTTTGTGTTTGAGTTTGTATTTTTGTTTGTGTTCGTGTTTGTGATGGGACAGCCCGCACCGAACCCGGCCGGAGCAGCCCCGGGCGGTCCCTCCGAACCCCCGGGATCTCTGCACCCCTTCCTGCGGGAATCCCGGCCCGGCCCGTTCGGCTTCGCCTTTAGCTGCGCTTTTCC
>NW_005054366.1:2558199-2582097 GCF_000277835.1 Geospiza fortis
TGCTCTTCAGGGATGTGCTGGTGAGTGAGTCCGGCCGGCACCGGGACCCCCGAGCCGGCCCGGGGGATGACACCGGGACCCCGCTCCTAATCCGGGGGATGGCACCGGGACCCCCGTGCCGGCCATCAGGAGATGCCACCATCCCTGCTCCGTGCGCCCAGGGTGTCCGAACCCCTCCCGGGATGGCGGGAGGTGTTTTTGGGGTGTGTTTTGGCGGAATGTTTTAACCGGAGGGTGGTTTTTGTCCGTCCCGGGCCAGCGCCGGCGTTGCGATGTTTCGGGAGGATGCCGCAGGTGGCGGGCAGGGCCATCGTGCCCCGGTTTGGGCCGGAGGGAACCTCTGGAGTGCCCAAATCCGACCCCGTGTGTGGGCAGGGACACCTCGGGGTCAGGGCATCCCCTCCTGCGTGCCTTGCGAAGGAATTCCCTGCTCAGGAGAGGTGAGGGCTCTGTGCCGGGGCTGGGGCCACAGCTGCTCATGTGGCGTGTCCCCTCCCGGGCTGGGGCTCTGCTGTGCCTCCTGTTCCTCAGCCCCTTCCCTGCTGTGGCTTTGTGTCCCTCTGCACACGAGGATGCTCTGCTTACTCAGAAATGGGAGTGGGAGTTTGTCCTGCTCGGAAATGGGAGTGAGCGTTTGTGTATCCCACTCCGAAATGGGAGTGAGTGTTTGTCCCACTCAGAAATGAGTTTGTCCCACTCGGAAATGGGAGTGGGTGTCTATTGTTTATCTCACTCAGAAATGGGAGTGAATGTTTGTGTATCTCACTCCAAAATGGGAGTGAGTGTTTGTCCTGCTCAGAAATGGGAGTGGGTGTTTATTGTGTATCCCACTCAGAAGTGGGAGTGGGTGTTTATTGTGTACCCCACTCAGAAGTGGGAGTGGGTGTTTATTGTGTATCCCACTCAGAAGTGGGAGTGGGTGTTTATTGTTTGTCCCACTCAGAAGTGGGAGTGAGTTTTTATCTCACTCAGAAATGGGAGTGGGTATTTATTGTGTATCCCACTCAGAAATGGGAGTGGGTGTTTATTGTGTATCCCACTCAGAAATGGGAGTGGGTTTTTATTGTGTACCCCACTCAGAAGTTCTTTCCCAGCTGCGTCCTTAGCCCAAAGAGCAGCTCAGGGTGATCCTTTCTGCTGCCTGCCCTCACCTCCCCTCCCCAGCACATCCCAGGGCTCTGTGTGCCCCCATTTCTCTAAAGAAAACCTTCCCATGGCACCCCTCAGGTGCACGTTCAGTTTTTACTTCTGTTATGAAGCTGGAGAGAGATTTTGCAGGTGTCTTTCAGGAGGTCGATCCTGTGGAAAGGACACGTGGGGATGGAGGGCTGGGTTGCTGGAAGATGCTCAGTGTTGGTTGCAGAGCTAACTGGAAGGGTTGACAGAAATCCCAGCTGTCATTTTCCCAACATTTAGCATTTTCCACGACTTTCTGTAGATGGAAGAGTGGGAGCAGCACCTTTGACAGATCAGGGAGGTTTTTGGGAGGGGCAGTTTCCCCTTGGTGGTTGCACAAGCCTGGGGTGACCCTCTGTGCCCTCAAACAAAGGTGGAGCAAATGGGTCTGGTTTTCTCCAACTCTGCTTCATGTTTTCCTTTTTTTTTTCCCCAAAATAAAGCGAAATTACCCCTGATTCTTGGGCTCTCCTTTGCCATCCTGGAATTATTTAAAATTCAGGTTGGTTATTTCACAGTAAGGGGAGCTCTTGTGGCCAGTGGGTGAGAGAGGATCTGGAGTGGCAGCAAAGCCTCCTGAGAGCTCCTGAGGGTGGAGGAGTGAGAAGGTGAACAAGGAGGGCAGTCAGGCAAAAACCTGGAGCTTGGGACGTCTCAGAGCTCCAGGTTTTTCACTGTGAGATGGTTTTAAGCAGGGATCTGGTGGAGAATAGGCAGAGGGACCATTACAGATTGGACCTTGCTGGATTTGTTAAAAATCAGAGTTTCTGTCATGTTCAGTGATGGAATTGGAGCACAATTTGGGTTGGAAGGGACCTTAAATCCCATCCCACCCGCTGCCATCAGGGACACCTTCCACTGTCCCAGGCTGGCGTGGCTCATTCCAGGGACCTGGGGCAGCTCTGGGCACCTGGTGCTGCTGCTCTTGTCCTGTCCCACCTGTGCTGCTGATGAGAATTTCATTTGTCCCCTGTCAGGCTGCTGCAGTCAGGTGTTGGTGGTTGTGTTTCAGGAGGTGCCATCACAGCATTCACCTGGACTTAATTGGTCAGGTAAATACAGGAATTAAATGAAAGAAATTAAATTAAAATAAAATAAAATAAGTTAGGCTCAAATCCACTCAGGAGTGGTGGGTCAGATCAATACAGGAATGAAACGAAATAATGAAATTAAATTAAAATAAAAAAAATGATCAAATAAATAAGGCTCCAGTCCACTCAGGAGTGCTGGATGTGGGAGCGGGGCTGCCCTCGGGGTGATTGCTCCCACCTGGCAGGCAGCTCCAGTGGGTTTCAGGAGTTCAGTTGCTGCAGGAACAGTTAAGGGCCCGGGGAGAATTCAGGGGTTCCCTGTTGAGGTCAATCACCGGGGAGCAGCAATCCAAGCATGTCCCCCAGGGGTTTCTCAGGCTCTGAACAATCCCCGTGGGGCTGCCTGGAGCTCCCCAGCTCCATCCCATCCCTGTGCCCCTGTCCCAAGGGGGTTTTTGGGATTTTCTGTCCTGCTGGAGCTGCAGAACCACATTTGGGGCCAACCCCAAACCAGGGGCATGTCTCAGAACCTGCACCCATGAGAGCTGATTTGGGCTCCTCTTCCTTCCAGGTGGTCACAGAGGCTGCTCTGTGTTCAGAAAGCCCCATAAAATTATCTTTGAGATTTTATTTTATATTTTCAGGTGGTTTTTAAGCTGATTTTTATTAATTTTGCCTCTCAGTGAGTGCAGCATTTCAGGCTGTTGTGCAGGTTTATTTCCATCCCCATTTTCAGAGCTGTTCTTCCTGGTGTCACTTGAAATAAGTTCTGTGTGTATCAGCTCTGCAGGCCTGTGAGTTTCCAGTAAATAGCTTTATTTTTAAGGCCCCACTAAATGAGTTACAATAAGCTTATTTTTTTTTCCCTCAAGCTGTCTGCATTCCTCCTGTCACTGGTATTTAAGCACTTGGTGTTAATTCTGGGTAACTTCACATTGTCATAGTGAGATAAAACAAATTTAATTGGAATGTGAGAGCTGTGGCTTCAATATTTACCCTGGCATTTGAGCAGAGTTTCACATTTTCTGCTTTCTCACCCCTGCTCCTCCAGAGAACAGATTTGGTTTTTGGTTTCCTCTTGCACCTACTGTTCCCTGATTTTTCTCCTCATTTTTAGGGGGTTTTCTGTTCTGTATCCCTTACATAAACCCACTTCAGCAAGTGGGTAATGTTTTATTTTAAAATATATTATATTATATTGTTTATATGTTTTATATATTATTACATTATTTATATACTTTATATTATATTATGTATATATTATATATTGTATTATATTATGTTTTTATATTATATTATTTAGATTATTTATATATTGTATATATTATATATTTTATTATAAAATATATATTATATACTAGATAACAAATATATTGTGTATATTATATATTGTATTATATTATATATTATATTATTATCTGCCTCCAAGTGGGAGTATTTTATTGCTCGTGATCTCTGTTGTGATAGCAGAAAATCCCCCGTGCACGTGTAATCCTTTGGAATTTGGAATAATCCTTTAATCCTGGGTCAGCCCGAGGTCTGGGCCTTGGAAGTGGGGTGGAGCTGCTGCAGACACTTTGGGAATTTCACAGTGATGGGATTTCCCTGCCAGCCTGGTTTCTCTCAGTTACACTCATTTCATGGAATTATTGAGAGCTGGGCAAAGCTTTGGGGGCTGTTGGCGTTTATTTAGTGCAGGAATTGGGGTGTGTAATTCACTTATTGATTATTACTTAGTTATTAATTACTTTTTGATTATTGCTTACTATTAAAGAAGTCTCGATACACAGGAAAAGTTATTCTGGAAGGGTGTAGATAAGATAAAAATGAGGTAAAAATAAGATTTTTTTTTTTTTAAATCACTATTTCAGAGCTTTGGGAGTTTTGGAGTTTTCCAAGCAGAATTTTGGGATCTCAGAACTGCCTCTGAAGCTTCCACACCCCCTTAAATGCAGTTTTTAAACAATTTTAAAATCCATTTCTTAGAAGCGTCTGTGTGCCCATAGATGAACCTTTACCAGGGGCTTAAATCTAACACAATTAAAGTATGTTTGCTGAGGAATTTCCAATGTTTAAATGAATGGATTTAGAAGGAATTTGTTCAGTCTTCTGTGTAGGCAAGACTGATTTATCAGAAATAGTGGCTTTTGACTGAGGCTGGTAAACCTGGAGAATGGAAGAATTTTTATCAACATGGAAATATTTTATTGGTGGTTTTTCCTATTTTTGCCTCTACAAATTTACAATTCCACCATTAAGCCACACTGCGCGTTTCTGGTGTGCAATTAATAGTTTGAATCACATTTCTTGATTTATCTTCACACCTAAGACGCCACCAGAAAGTTTTGTATTTATTATTTGCTTCAGTTGGCTCTGTGGAAATCCTGTGCTGCTTCCACATGTTATTAATTGTGTCTCTGTGCCACGGAATCTTTAATTTAATGCCTTGAGATGAAAAATGGAGAGAGCAGGAGGGGCAGGACATCAGTGCAGCTTTGGCAGGGGTGCTGAGCACCCTGAGAGGCTCCAGTGGATGTGCTGCCATAAATCCTGGGCTTCATTAATTCCCAAAAGTTCATTTTTCCCGGGGTGGCAGGAGGCACCAGGGAGGGGCAGAGCCACGCTGGGCATTGGAGCCGTGCCCTGGTGTGGCTCCTGAGGGGCTGGGAAAATGATAAAAAATGTGAAAGTGATAAAAAAGGAGCTTCTCTGATACCAGCAGAAAAAATCTGGGTTGGAGGAGGGATGTGGAGCTGGAAGTGTTGGTGTGGTTTGGCTGAAAAATGGGAAAAGGTGAAAAAATGATCAAAGCTCTTCTCTGGTACTGGGAAAAAAAAATTGGGTTGGTAGTGGAAATTTTGGCTGAAAAAGGGTAAAAGCTCTTCTCTGGTAGCAGCAAAAATGGCTGGGGTGGAGGATGGATTGGAAATGGAAATGTTGCTGTGGTTTGGCTGGAAAAATGATAAAAGAGCTTCTTGGTACCTGCAAAAAAATCTATGTTGGAGCAGGGATTGGAAGTGGAAATTTTGTCTGAAAACTGGTAAAAGATATTCTTTGGTACCAGCAAAAATTGCTGGGTTAGAGCAGGGATTGGAAGTGTTGGTGTGGTTTGGCTGGAAAAATTGGAAAAGGTGAAAAAATGATCCGAGCTCTTCTCTGGTACCAGCAAGAAAAAAAAAAATTGGGTTGGAAATGGAAATTTTGGCTGAAAAATGGTAAAAGCTGGGAAAAGGTGAAAAAATGATCAAAGCTCTTCTCTGGTACTGGGAAAAAAAAATTGGGTTGGTAGTGGAAATTTTGGCTGAAAAAGGGTAAAAGCTCTTCTCTGGTAGCAGCAAAAATGGCTGGGTTGGAGGATGGATTGGAGCTGGAAATATTGGGGTGGTTTGGCTGGAAAAAATGATAGAAGCTGGAAAAATGATAAAAGAGCTTCTTGGTATCAGCAAAAAAATCTGGGTTGGAGCAGGGATGTGGAAATGGAAATGTTGGTGTGGTTTGGCTGGAAAAATGATAAAAGTTCTTCTTTAGTACCTGCAAAAAAGGCTGGATTGGAGCAGGGATGTGGAGCTGGAAGTGTTGGTGTGGTTTGGCTGAAAAAATGGGAAAAGCTCTTCTCTGGTCCCAGAAAAAAAAACAAAACAAAACAAAAAAAAACCCAACAAAAAACCCAAAACCAGAAGGGTTGGAAGTGGAAATTTTGGCTGAAAAATGGTAAAAACTCTTCTCTGGTATCAGCAAAAACATCTGGGTTGGGGCAGGGATGTGGAATTTGAAGTGTTGGTGTGGTTTGGCTAAAAAATGATAAAAGTTCTTCTTTGGTACCAGCAAAAACATCTGGGTTGGAGCAGGGGTGTGTGGCTGGAGATGTTTTTGTGTTTGGTGCTGTGGAGCTGCCTCAGGTTCTGTCTCTGCTCCTTTGGGGGCTTCCAGTGAATTCCCCTCGGTATTTGACTGCACCTCCTGAGTTTTGGGGAAGTTCAAGTCCCAGCTGAGGCTGACAGAGCCCTCCAAACAGGAGAAAATGGGATTTTTAGAGTGAAAAAATAAATTCATAAAGCTCTTTTTGTGGCTGGTTTTGATCAGTTAGGTGCCTGGTTTTTTATGACCCAAGGAAAAAAATGGATTTTTTCACCTGCAGGAGCAGAGAGCACAGAGCTGTTTGCAATTAGGGGGGAATTATTTGGGAAGAAAAGAGTTTTCCTGGAGGGGAGGAGAAAAACATTGTGATGGGAGCAGATTTGTGTTGTGCCCTAAAAACTTCCTCGTTTTGGGGCAGTGGGGAGGGATTCAAGCGATTTGTTGCAAATCAGGCTTTTCCCATTTGATATTTAATGAATTTTTCCTTGCATTTTTAGGATGTCATTGGTCAAGTTTTGCCAGATGCAACGACCACAGCATTTGAGTGTAAGTGTGACTTTTGTCTACCAGTTCCTTTGTCACGTTGCTGGGCTGTAACTGAAATAAAGAAATCATTTTTATGTTATTCTTCTTATATTCTGATTATATTTATTATTTTAAAATAAGTGATATTCATTATACGTCACGGTTAAATATTTATGCATTAATGCAACTTTAATAATGGCACTAAAGCAAGCAATATTTTATTATTTAATCACATCTGGAATATTTCCACGCAGGAGCTTTAATTACCAGCCTGACCTTACCATGCTCTTACTCCTCAGTGCAGTTTTATTGCTCAAATTAAATGAAAAGTATAAACTACCTGTAGGTCTCAGCTTAAAATTGTAATCCTCCAATCCTCCCAGCAAGTATTTAGGCTAATATCTGTTCTTTAAACCCTGTTTATTTTTATTTTTGAAGGGGTTCCTGGGGGATTGTCCTGTCTGGAGAGCAATCAGCTGCAAAGGGGGAGTGCCCCAGGGGATAAAATGCTGAAAAATGGGAGTTTTCTTCCAAATTGAGCAGGCTCCTGCTGCTCTCTTTTAATTTTTATTATATTTTTCCTTCTGTTTTCCTTTGAGATGAAAGGAAATTATAATTTTTATTCTATTTTTTCATTTGGATTGGGGGGGATGGCAAGATCTGAGTGAGGGGTGACAGAGCAGATTTGGGATGGGGCCTTTAATTTTTAAAATTTTATTTTTATTTCTCCCTTTTTTAGAGCTTTGGGCCTCATTCTGCCTGTGGATAATCAAAGGAAATATTGATTTTTGGTCCTTCAAGTCCTATTTAATGCTCTTTTTCTTTTCACACCTTGTGTTTTCCTCTCCCAAAACAAAGTTTTATTTCTGAACCTCGGCGTTTTTCCTGCCCAGCTTTTGAACACCGGCCCTGAGCTTGCAGAGCCTTGCCATTTGTGGCTTTTTTCACTTTATTTGGTGTTAGCATTTGTGTGCCATCCCTGGCACGTCCCACTTGAGCTGTGTTTGAACTTCATGCTCCATCAGGGCAGCGCCCGCAGCAGCAGTGCCATGTGCAGGAGTCTCCTGGAAAATTCTGATTTTTGTTCTGCCTCCCAACATCTGCTGCTGTGCCTTCCCTGCGTGTCTCTAGTCTGTCATTTCCAGCTGCTGAGCCCATTTCCCTGCCACTTTACTGCCATCTCAAATATGTCATGGATATTGATGCTTTTAAAGGTTTTTTTTTTTCCTTTCCCCCCCTGGATTTTCCTGCTTGAAGTTCAGTTCTCCATCGCTGCCTCAGGTGGGGATAATTGTCTCCATCCCAGCTTTTTGTGGTTTTTATTTTGGTGTTCCCAGCCCCAGCATGGAAATGCAGATTTCCCCCTGCTCTCCAAGCCCCAGTGCCAACATCTGGCCCCTCAGCATCCCATCCCATCCCCATCCCATCGCATCCCACCCCCATCCCACCCCATCGCATCCCATCCCATCCCCATCCCCATCCCCATCCCAATCCCATCCCCATCCCATCCCCATCCCATCCCATCCCATCCCATCCCTGCATCCCCGTTCCTGGCTCGCTGCAGGTTTGGGAATTTTGCTGCTCAGGGTTTGTTCTCCCATCTGCTGCTCTCTGCTGAGGATTCTTCCTCCATTTTAAATGGTGCTAAAAATCCAGCCAGGACAGGGGGATGTTTTATTTTTGGTTTGTGCTGGAAAATCAGATCTGAGTGCTCTGGGTGAGGAGAGAAGCCTGGGAATCTTTCTGGATCCATTTTTGGGATGGTAAAGGAGCTCTGCTCAGGTTCAGGGCTGATTTTCTTCTGCCTGATTAATCTTTGCCTGATTAATTTAGATTAATTTTTATTTTTCTCTGCCTCTTCATCCACATATTTTCAATTCCTTCTGTTTGTACCTCCCATCAGGAATTCTGCAGCTGGGAACTGAGTTAATTCCTCAATCATTTCAAAGGGACAATGTGGAATTTTTCTGAATATTTTGCTAGAATTTTCCTTTTTTTCCCCTTTTTTTTTCCAGTGGTCCCGGCTCAGTCTGTTCCCTCTCCCCAGACCTTTTATCCATACATTCATCCCTCTTCTGCTTTCCCTCTGATCCCTCTTGTGGATGTGTGGTGCTCCAGTAGCTCTCTTCCTGTTTCAAACTCCAATTTTAAGGTTTTTATGTTTTACTTTTCTACATTGCTTTGGTTTTTTTTCATTTTTGCGCGTGTTTTTATAAGTTTGGGGGGTTTTTTTTAGATTTTTTTTTTTGAGGTGGGGTTTCATTATGAAACTCCAATTTTGAGGCTTTTATGTTTTACTCTTCTGCATTGCTTTGGTTTTTTTTTCGTTTTTGGGTGTTTTTTTATAATTTTAGGGGGGTTTTTTCGGATTTTTTTTTTGAGGTGGGGTTTCATTATTACTTTCGAGAGGCAGAGTGAACAAAATCCTTTTCTCACACAATTTGAATTCCTTGGCTTCTTTTTTCCCCCCCAGATTCTTGGGGTTTTCCCCAGATTCTTCATTTGGGTTTTTTTTTCCCAGATTCTTGGAGGGCTTTTTTCCGCCCAGATTCTTGGGAATTCCAGCTTGGGGAAGGTTTTAGGGAAGGAATTCCAGCTTGGGGAAGGTTTTAGGGAAGGAATTCCAGCTTGGGGAAAGGTGCTCAGCTCAGGAGAGGTTCTGGCACTAAAAGAAACCTTCTGAGAGTGAAGTTCTGAGCACTTTGTGCCCCTTTTAGGACAAAAATCCCAATTCTTGTTAATCAATATTTGGAGATTGAAATAATAATGTAGTTATGGTATTCAGAGTCCTTGTGCAGTTTCTTTTATAGAATTTTAGTTTTATTTGCTGCTGTGAGTGCAGATAAAGCCCTGCCTGTGTCAGGATTGTCCCTGTCCCCCTTCCCTTGCTCACCTGGTGCCTTCCTCTGGCAGATGAGGATGAGGATGGGGATCGCATCACGGTCAGGAGCGATGAGGAGATGAAGGCCATGCTGTCCTATGTGAGTACACTGCCACAAATCCTCATTTTCCCCCCATGTTTGTCATTTCTTCTTGGTGTTTGTTTGTTGCACAGCGTTGGACTGGGCCTTATCCCCGTGTTAAATTCCAGTTTTTGGTGTTCTGGGTGGGGTGGAGGTGGTTTCACACCGGATCCGTGGACAGGCTCCACTTCAGAAAAGAAAAAAGACTTGTTCACTTACTGATCATATCATAAACATTAAGAATAATGCATCTTAATGACTTTTGCATTAGGTATAGTGCAGGCTAAATGGACTATCAATTTCTTGTATTTTTTATGCAGTACTTAAAGTAACGGCTCATTAAAAATGAACCCCTGGGCTCTAAAAATTTTTCAAAATCTACTTTCATCTGGAGACTGCCTCACCCCTCCTACCAGAGGAGTTTCATTGTAGCTGCAGGCTCAATATTCATGGAGGATTTAAAGATGTGGTTTGTGTTTTTCAGGGGAGATGGATGTGGCTGCGTGTGCCTTTGTGTAGGTAGGGGTGTGTGAAATCTCTCTGTGTCCCCATAAATATAAATATAAATATAAATATAAATATAAATATAAATATAAATATAAATATAAATATAAATATAAATATAAATATCCCATTAACAGACATCTCCTGCAGGAGGGGAAGGGTGCAGTTACTGCTGGCCACAGGACCATTTGAATAAAGTGGGGAAAAAAATATCCTTGAACTTCTCTTTCCAAAGGAAATGAGTGAGCAGGAGGGTTAAAAAATGGGGATTTTCCCACTGGGCCAGAAGGATCAAAATTCCCATAAATGACCTCGCAGAGCCAAGCCCTGTTTGGGAGCACCCAGAGGTGATTTTGGGGGAAATTCAGAGGATCCCAGGCTGGTTTGGGTGGGGAGGGACCTGAAATCCCAGCCAGGGACACCTCCCAGGCTGCTCTGGGAATTCCAGCCCAGCCGGGAATCCCTTCCCAAAATCCCACCCAAATCTCCCATTTCCCACTCTGGATCCATTCCCTGGGTCCTGTCCCTCCTTCCTCTGTCCCCAGTCCCTCTGCAGCTCCCCTTTGGGGTCTCTGAGCATTCCCTGATCCTTCCCTTCTCCAGGAGAACATCCCCAGCTCTCCCAGCCTGGCTCATCCCCATGCTCCAGGTGGCTTTTTGGGATTTTCTTTCTCCCCCCCAGATTCTTGGGAATTCCAGCTTGGGGAAGGTTTGAGGGAGGCAATTCCAGCTCGGGGAAGGTTTCAGGGAGGGAATTCCAGCTTGGGGAAGGTTTGAGGGAGGCAATTCCAGCTTGAGGAAGGTGCTCAGTTTCAGGAGAGGTTCTGGCACTAAAAACACCCTGCTGAGAGTGAAGTTCTGAGCACTTTGTGCCCCTTTTCTCTCCCTTTTTGGGTCCAGCAGCTGCCTGGAGTTCCCTCCCCTCAGAATTCCTGGTGGTTCTCTCTTTTCTCAGGAAAATCTCAGCCATTTTTTGCCTTCCAAGTGGCAAACTTTGAATTTTCCAGATGAATCATGCCTTGGGAAGGTCATTTTTTTGCTATGCTTCCAAGCTCACTGTTCAAGTTTCAGTACATTAGAGTTCTGATTGCCCAACTCTCTGCTTCCCCTGCAAAATTATGGGATGCCTGGAAATGACTTCTCTCTGCTTCAGCAGCTTCTTCTTCTCTGAAGAATTTTTCTCCTCGGTTTCAAACTAATTTTTTATTTGAGCGTTGCACTGATGGTTGAACTTCCTCACATCCTATGGGCTTCGTTTTGGGATGTGTTTACCAGGGAAACAAATGTTCTGAGCCTAGGGAAGGAATTCATTCATGATCTTGGGGAAGATAAGAAATACTCATTCTGAGGCCTGCAACAAATATTTGGAGTTTTGGCCAGCTGGGAAAGTATTTCAGGGAATTCTGATGTGGTGCAGGTGTTCTCTAAAATGTAAATAAAGTGGATTTTTTTCAGTTTAAGCAGAAAAAACCAATTCCCTGAGATTGGACTTTGGAACATATTATAACTGGGAAGATATTTGGAGTAATTTTGATATTTGGGGTAGTTTTTGTGTTTATTTGGGGTCGTTTTTGTGTTTATTTGGGGTCGTTTTGATACTTATTTGGGGTCGATTTTGTGTTTATTTGGGGTCCTTTTGATACTTATTTGGGGTCATTTTGATGCTTATTTGGGGTCATTTTGGTATTTCTTTGGGGTCATTTTGATACTTATTTGGAGTAATTTCTATATTTCTTTGGAATAATTTTAAACCTTCCCTTTAGGTTCTTTGCTTTATGAATTTGACAAGAACTTAATTCAGGTCTGGAATTCTCTCAGATGATGCAAAAATGCTTTGAATCAGGCTGATTTCGGGGGGTGTAAATGGGGTTTTTTTCAGTGCTGGGCAGTGCAGTTAATTAAGGACAGCTGTGGAGCTGCTTGGGAGCTGTTGTCTTGTATCTGTATAAAAAGGCAGTAATTTTTTTGACAGCCACTGATTGGAAAGTTGCTTGCAGCTCTCTGAAAGCAAGGGCTACACGCTCTGGATCAATAAGTGGCAAATTTCCCATTAAAAAGAATACCTGAACAATGTTCCAAATAGCCACTGGCATCTTAATTTTCCATGGAAACCTCCAGCGCTGGCCTGTGGAGGACAAGTCATTTTCAGACAATTTTTCCAGACTACTTGTTAACAGTTATTGCTGTCCCAAAAGGTTGACAGCTTACATGATTGATATTTCATTTACTTGTCATCACTGGTGAGTAATGGAGAGGCTTTTTCCTCCCTCTCCCTCTCTCCCTCCTCCTCTGTTGCGTTTTTTGGGGGGCAGGAACCACTCTCAGGTGTGTTTATTCCAGTTGGTTATTCCAGGGAGGGATCAGAAACGTTTCTGTCCTGTGTGGGGGATTCCGCAGGTCGTGGAATTCTCTTGGTGAAGTGGAAATTCCAAAGCTGAAAGCTCATCCCGTGGGCAGGGACAGCTTCCACCAGCCCAGGCTGCTGCAGCCTGGCCTTGGATATTCCAGGGATCCAGGGGCAGCCCAAGGCCAGGAATTCCTTCCCAAAATCCATCTAAATCTTCCCTTGTCCACTCTGAAGCCATTCCCTGTGTCCTGTCCCTCCATCCCTTGTCCCAAATCCCTCCCCAGCTCTCCTGGAGCCCCTTTAGGATCCCTGATCATTCCCTGATCCTTCCCTTCTCCAGGAGAACATTCCCAGCTCTCCCAGCCCGAGCATCTTGCTGGGTTTTGATGTTCTCAGCTCCTTTTCCAGCCCTTTTTACCCATTCTGGGGTTTTTTCAACCAACAAACACCCCTGGATCACTGCAGCAGCTCCTGCTCACTGTCTCAGGATGTCTGCAGGGAATTTTTGGGCTCTCAGCTTTGGGATCCTCTGTGCTGATCCTTCATCACTGCCCAGAATTCCAGATCCCTTTGGGATTCCCTTGGAGTTTTCAAACTGCCCGGTTTTGGGGTAATTTTGGGGATATTTGGGGTTTATTTGCACCAAGTCTCTGTGGCCATGTTTGGTTTTCCTGGCCCCTCCAGCTGTGCCAGCTGCTGCATTTGCTGTGAATGTCTCATTTCCTCACCTGCTGGAGCACTCCCAGCTCTCCCTGCCGAGGCAGGAGCAGATCCCTGTGGCCCCACAGCTCCCTGTTTTAAATTCCTTTTTGTGGGAGCGCTGCAGATGGACAGGAACCATCTGAAGGCTGATCTGCACTGTGGCAATTACAGAGAAAACTCAAACACACAGAATTAAACAATCCATAAGTGCTTTTACCACTCCTGGCTTACTGACTCATCTCTTTTTTGGGTTTGTTTTTTTTTTTTTTGCAGTATTACTCCACTGTGATGGAGCAGCAAGTGAATGGACAATTGATAGAGCCTCTGCAGATCTACCCACGAGGTAATGCTGAGCAAATCCCAGTCATCAGCCCGGGGAACTGGTGCTGGAACAGCTCCTGGCACGTTTTGGGGAGGTTTAAATGCACAGAGTGTCGTGTTTACCTCTTAATTTGGAGAGAGGAATTCATTATTGTGGGGAGTGTGGAGAAAAGTGCATTTATTGCATAGAAAGCAGCTAATTTCCTGGAGTAAATTAGACTAACGAGGTTGGCAGAGTACATATTTAAGTACATTTAAAGAACTCGTTGGTGATGGTTCTTTCCAAGCAAAGCAGATGAATAACTGAAGGCTTGGATACTTATGAAAATTGAGCTTTTTAAAGCTGTTTTGATGTCATTAATCAGCCTGCCAGGCTGGGAGTGTCCCTGTCACCACTGTGGGACGTGTCTGCCACAGCAGCTCCAGCCAGGACCAAGTTTTTATCTGAAATTTGGGCATTTAGTGCTGTCCAAATATTCACAAGCACTTCAATAATTCTCCTGAACAGGGAGATGTAATCAGTTCTGTGGACTGAGGCAGTTAAAATATAGGTTATCTCCAAGCTGACAGAAATCCACAGGCAGCTCAGGAGGGTTTTTGGGAATGCTCTCTCTGAGCTCCAGGAATGGCTGGAAAAAGCCTCCTGCGTTACATAATTCACTCAGATCTCAGTAGCCAGGCTCTGAATCTCTGCCTCTTAATTGATGGAACTGAGAAGGTTGAAATTCTCCAAGTAAATCTCCCAGCAATAAATTAATTGAAATAATTAAAAATTAAACTCCCCTCACTTAACAGATATTACACAAATAATCATACTGTGAGGCTCCCAATTAAACATTCCACACTTCCATTACTTACAACTCTCTGAAGTTTGAATTGGGCAATTAACAGGAGCCTCCTCCAACCCTGCTTACGAGCTCTCCAAAGAGGCTGGGGGGGATTCCCTGTGCTCCCCTGCAAAGGGGACAGGAGTTTGAGGGGAATCTGGGAAATTGGGGTTTGTGGGAAATTGGGATTTATGGAAAATTGGGTTTGTCTGGCTCAGGCTGGCAGGGTCTGGGTGGGAGGGGATTCCCAGGTGTGGGAGCTGTGACCTCCTCAGGGCAGGGAGAGGGAGGCGTCTCCTGCCTCTTCCCAGGCATGGATCATGGAGTCCTGGAATGGTTTGGGGGGGAAGGACCTGAAATCCCATGGGTCCCATCCCATCCTATCCCATGGATCCCATTTCATCCAATATTTATGATTCCATCTCATCCCCATTCCCATTTCATCCAATGGATCCCATCCCATCCCATGGGCAGGGACACCTTTCGCTGTCCCAGGCTGCTCCCAGCCCTGTCCACCCTGGCCTTGGACATTCCCAGGGATGCAGGGGCAGCCCCAGCTGCTCTGGGAATTCCATCCCAGCCCTCCCCACCCTCCCAGCCAGGAATTCCTTCCCAAAATCCCAATATTCATCCCTGCCCTATCCCATTTAAACCATTACCTGCGTCCTGTCCCTCTAGCCCTTGTCCCCAGTCCCTCCCCAGTTTTCCTGGAGCCCTTTAGGGATCCTGGAAAAGCTCTGAGGATTCCTTGGATCCTCCTCGTGTGTGGCTCAGGGAAACTGGATGATCCGAGTAGGTTGGGAAATCTTGGGATTTTCCTTTAACTCTTTACCTTTCCCTGTAAACGCCCAGTCCCAGGGAATGCTGCCAGGAGCTGCTCACACCTCACCCACCCTGGGTTTAAAGGACATTTTGGGATTTAACCTTCTCCCTTTGGCTCATTCCTGGAGAGCCAGCCCTGGGAATTCCTGTTCCTGCTGCTGTCTCCTGGATGATCTCT
Organism: Geospiza fortis; assembly: GCF_000277835.1. Lineage (NCBI taxonomy): Eukaryota > Metazoa > Chordata > Aves > Passeriformes > Thraupidae > Geospiza > Geospiza fortis. The sequence goes on from NW_005054366.1 coordinate 2,573,454, forward strand.
GGCTGGACAGAATTGGGAATTGTCTCAGTTCTGCCCCAGCCACCTCCAGGTCCTCACCCCTGGCTCAGCTCCGGCTCTGCTGCATTTCCTCCTCCCCACTCCCTCCAAATGCTCCAGAGCTCAGGTTTTGTTTCATCTTCCCAAACCACCTCCTTAAAATCACTTTTTTCCTAGGTTAGAGCTTTCAAACTCCCCCCAAACCACCCCTGAGCTCTGCAGCTCCTCTAAAATACCCAACAAAATTACAAAATCCACTTTCCTGCTCTTTTTCTTTTGCTTTCCTTCTTTTTTTTTTTTTTTTTCTTTTTTTCTCTCCTTTTTTTTTTTTATTTTTTTTTCCCTCCTCCAATTTTATTTTGCAGCCTCCAACTCCCTCCTAACACTTAAAGGCCCTTTTCTCCTGTGCCCTTCTGGCCCTGCCTCTCCGCATTCCCCACTTGAAAGCCCCAGCAGCTTTTCTGCCTCTAATTTCCACTTCTTCCCTTTCAAGAGATCCCTTTGCAAATCCTTTGAGTTCTTTTCCTTTCCTGCCTCTCTGACTTCTGAGGAAGCCTCAGTTCCTGCTCCCAAAAACTCCTGTATTCCATAAAAATCCTGTCAGGAGCACATTTCCACATGCCAACCTGTGTTACCTGGGCTGGCTTTATTTATTCATAACAAAAATATCTTCAAGGGGAAAAATTTTGGTATTTTCTCTATTTTTAATAGGTTTATTATTGCTGATTAGGTAGTAAGAGGCAGAGGGGGATTTTATATTAAAAATAAATGTCTGTATGTGGTGTACATATAAAAATGTGTGCACACATATATATCTATATATATATTTAAATCTCCTCTCTATATTTGTATATATATCTGTATATATAAATATATTTTAGATAGCTATATATATTTATATATATGTAAAAATTAATAAAATTTTTATATCTACATATATTTTTATATATCTACATTTTTTGTATATCTGCATATTTTTAGTATATCTATGTATTTATATATATTTCTATATTTTTATATATCTTTATATTTTAAACATATACCTGTATATATTTATTTCTATATATATTTATCTCTACATATATTTTTATATATGTATATATTTTTATATATATCTACATACCTTTTAATGTATTTATATATTTTTTTATATATATCTACATACCTTTTTATGTATTTATATATATTTTTATATATATCTACATACCTTTTAATGTATTTATATATTTTTTTATATATATCTATATACCTTTTTATGTATTTATATATATTTTTATATATATCTACATACCTTTTTATGTATTTATATATATATTTTATATATATCTATATACCTTTTTATGTATTTATATATATTTTAATATATTTATCTCTATCTTTTACCCATGTTATTTACAGCCTATTTATGGAATGCAAGGTGAACACAGCATCCAAATACACACCCTAAAAATCACTATTGATTGAATATCTTGTTCAAAATGTCAATTTTAATCTATTGGCAAGCCAGAATGGTTTTATTATTTATTTTTTACGAATACTTGTATGTATTTATAGTTTATAATTTAGGGTTGGTTTTTTTTTAATATGCAATATTTTCCCTCTCTGGACGCACGTGGTAATTTTGGATGTTGTTGGAAGGCACGTGGCCCTCAGTGCTGTGTCCAGTAACCATCCCCTGTGTCCTTCTGCCTCATGAATAGTTCTGCTGCCTGCTCTCAGAAACAGGAGGAGGGGAAAAAACTCAGATTTCTGCCATCCCTCAGCAGTGCCAGCCCCTCTGACGCACCTTGCAGGGCCCTGGGGCTTCCAACAGCTCATCCCTGGCTGGAGAACTGGGAATGTTCCCCTGGAGGCAGCTCAGGAAAAGGTTTCCTCCTCCTCCTCCTCCTCCTCCTCCTCCTCCTGCAGCAGCTCATCCCTCTGAACCCAGCCAGCGCCATCCAGTGCCGCCTTTGGAGCCCTGTCCCCAAAAAGTGACACTTTTGGTGGCATTTATTCAATATTTAGCTCTTATTTATTCAGTATTTACCTTTTATTTATTCAGTATTTACCAGAGAGGCTCACTGCTGTTACCCCTGCCTTGGTTTTTTCCCTGTTCGTTTTCCCCAGGTGTTTCCCCCATATTTACCTTTGATTTATTCAATATTTACCTTTTGGAGGCTCTGCTGTTGCCTCAGGTTTGGGTTTTCCCCCCAGGTTTGTTTTTCCCCAGGTTTCCCCCATGTTTTTCCTCCATATTTACCTTTTATTCATTTGGTATTTACCTTTTAATTATTCAGTCCTTACAAGAGAGGCTCACTGCTCTTACCCCTGCCATGGTTTTTTCCCCCCTTGTTTGGTTTTTTTTTTTCCCCATTTGTTTTTTTTTTCCCATATTTGTTTTCCCCCATGGTTTTCCTCCATATTTACTTTTTATTTATTCAGTATTTACATTTTGGAGGCTCTGCTGTTGCCCCTGTTTGGTTCCCCCCCTCCCCGTTTGTTTTTCCCCAGGTTTCCCTCATGATTTCCTCCCATATTTACCTTTTATTTATTCACTATTTACCTTTTGGAGGCTCTCTGCTCTTACCCTTGCCAGGTTTTTCCCCAGGTTTGGGTTTTCCCATGTTGCTTCCCCCTATTTCTTGCCCATTTTCCCCCACATTTCTTCCCCATTTCCCCCAAAGTGCCTCTCCCAAAATGACCAATTCCTGACACAGCCAACTCCCTGAAAATCCCAATATTGGATTGCAAACATCCCTGTGAAATTCCAGAGGAAAAAACCACAAGCATGTGAAAACACAATCCCCTTATTTGAGCTAAGGGTTCTCTGGGTTGGGGTGTGTTTGGAGCAGAAATGAGAATTTCCAAGGGTTCTCTGGGTTGTGCTGTGTTTGGAGCAGCAATTAGAATTTCCATGCCACGGTGTCAGGAGTTCTTAGCATTTATAAATGCTCACTCCTGCAAGTTAAAAATCCTGGGCTGTAATTCCCACTCTGGGTCTCGCCAGGCACTTTTCAATCATTTCTCTCTGCTAATTTTGGTGTCACCCTCATTTCTTTTGAAAAGATTCATTTTGAGCAAATTTGTAAATGGCCCTGATGTGTTCTACAATTTAGTCAATTACTGTTTCAGCCTGCAAACCTCCTGGGAAACGGAACATACATGGCCTCAAGGTACGAATTTCAATAATTGTTTCAGGAAAGTTAGATGGATTTGTAATGCTGTGTTCCACTTATTGAAATGTCAAATAAAACTGCACTTTCTTGAGCTCTGACAAGCAGATTTTTTTTTTTAATTCTGATTTTTTTTTTCCCTTTGGCGAGGGTGGGAGAAGGATTCATCTGCAAAATGTTGGCTGTGATATCTATATTTATGTATGTGGCTTTATTCAAAATGGGTTTGCCTTTTTGTTTTTAACCTCTGCTAATCATGTTCTTAAATTTTAGTAGTTCATTTATCAGCTGCTGTCTGCCACTACTTCAAAGCTTTTAAACCCCCACCTCGTTCTGTGATTTCAGTCATTTATCCAATTGTGGAAGGCACCACAATGGAATTAGTTTAGATTCTTGATTCCTTATTGCTCCTACAATCAAATGGAGGGGACTATAAACGCATGAAGCGATTTTTGAGTGTTTAAAATGAGAATAAACCCTGAATTTCCCACCCTTCCCCAGCGCATCCTTTGCGCGCTGCGGCCCCGGAGCGCTGCAGCCCGCTAACCTACATCCATCCATCAGCCAGCAGCGTGCCTAGCAACCAGCTCATTAACCTTCCCCGCCAGATGAGGCATCCGTGGCAAATTACAGGTTAATTAGCAGGGTGTCCCGTGAGCAGGGCTGTGCTCAGGCTCCTCTCTCCTCTCCTGCAGGTGAACACGCGGGCGGGGGCCGGCAGCGGCGCCTCCGAGGCCCTGCCCAGCAACAGGTAAGGACCTGCTCCTCCCTCCTGCCCTTCTTCCCCCCTCAATTCCCCGTTTTTGGGACCCAGAGCAGAGCCCCACACCCTGCTGGTTCTGGGAACGCTGGAGTTGGGGGGGGTTCTGGTGGCATTCCCGTGGGTGATGGGTTGGGGCTGATGGGGGATGCTCCCCACGGGTTTGTGCTGGGGAAATGGGGGTTTGGTGGATGTTTCAGGAGAAATTGGGGTTTGCTGGTGGAGAAATAAGGATTTTATGAGTATTTCAGGGAGAAATCAGGGTTTGATGGGTGTTTCAGGAAGAAATCAGGGTTTGCCATTGCAAAAGTGAGGGATTGGTGGGAATTCCTGGAAGAAATTAGCGTTTGATGGGTGTTTCAGGAAGAAATTGGGGTTTGCTGCTGGAGAAATGGGAGGTTGCTGAGAATTTCAGAAAGAAATTGGGGTTTGATGGGTGTTTCAGGGAGAAATGGGGGTTTTGGGGGTGTTTGAGGAGGAAATGAGGGTTTGCTGGTAGAGAAATAAGGATGTTATGGGTATTTCAGGGAGAAATCAGGGTTTGATGGGTGTTTCAGGAAGAAATCAGGGTGTGCTGTTGCAAAAATGAGGGATTGGGGGGAATTCCTGGAAGAAGCTGGGGTTTGATGGGTGTTTCAGGAAGAAATCAGGGTGTGCTGTTGCAAAAATGAGGGATTGGTGGGAATTCCTGGAAGAAGCTGAGGTTTGATGGGTGTTTCAGGGATAAATGGGGTTTGATGGGTGTTTCAGGAGGAAATTAGGGTTTGCCGGTGGAGAAATGAGGGTTTGGTGGGAATTCCTGGAAGAAATTAGGGTTTGATGGGTGTTTCAGGGAGAAATAAGGGTTTGCTGGGGATTTTAGGGAAAAAAATCAGGGTTTGCTGCTGGAGAAATGAGGATTTGCTGGTGTTTCAGGGAGAAATGAGGATTTGCTGGTGTTTCAGGTGGCTCTAACTTTAAAAAGCACTGAGGTGCAATTGGGCTGAGCTCCTTTGGCTGCCCCAGTGCCAGGGTCTGTGTTCAGCTCTTTGTTGCTTGTTCATTCCAGGACTCCTTGATTTGAAAGTTTGATTCCCATTCATAGGTTTGTACCAATAAATAGTCTAAATAATAAACTTAGGTAGGTTTGTTAGGGTGGGGTAGGATTTCCAAAAAATCCTTTCAGCTCAAGTGCCTGTTTCCTACAGTTCCAGCCAAGTTTTGGAGTCCATCCCCTTTATCTTGCTTTTTACATTCCAGCCCTAATTTGAAAACTCATATTAAGGTCTTAAAATGCAAGAGAACTCGTTCTCTGGGGTTTTTTTTTTATTTGTTTTTCAAATGCTGGAGGATAAACTCCTTTTTATTACATGAATTGTTACAGGAAGTCATAATACTGGTGGTAAAAACCTACAAAAAAACCTTTCTGTATCCTTAAAAAGAAATAAGGAGGGTCTGGCTCCATCTTCTTCCTACAAGAGCATATCTGAGCCATGGGAATAGAATTCTCTGGAGGCTCCTTTCAACCTAAATTATTCTATTATTCTAATAAGCACACAGTATTCCATTTATCTGTGCATCAGCATCCTGCTCCCTTTTCTCCCTGGGAAAAAGGAAGGGAAAAGGAAAGTTGTGAAGAATAAAAAGGTGAATTACCACAGATTAATGTGATCAGAGGGGCACTTTTGTGGTGCTTTGGGCACGTTTGGGGGGTGAATTTTGGGGGCCTGTCCTGAGGCTGGGACAGTCCCACAAATCCCATTTTCACTGTGGGAGATCCCAGCAGCAGGGCTGGGGTTTTTCCCCACTGGAAACCCCATCCAAAACCAGTAATCCCAGTTTGCTGCTCCCTTTGGTGGCTCTGTAATTGTGGAGATTTTAAAAAATCCCAGCCTGGCAAAGTTTGCCCCATCCCTGGGGGAACATTCAATCCCACCCCCAAACTCTTCAATGGGAAGAGAATAAATCAGAATATCTGTGTGCTCTGCAGTCCCCCCAGGCTGAGCTAAATAAAGCTGATTTTTCTGTCACTGCTGCTGCTTCCTTTCAGTACCTCCTGTACTTTGAGCTTGTTCTTCAAGTGCATTGAAAATGAAGCTTCTAGAAGATTCTTGTCACCTTATCTGGTGGTTAATTGCCGTTCCTTTTCCAAAACCCTCTGCACCAGGAGTTTTGTTTTTGAAGTAATTGAAAGTCTCTCTTTGTTTCATGTTCACAAATTGTTAGTCATGAAAGATGACAAGATCAACTTATGTTTCCTTGGAAAACTTAATTTTTCTTTAAAGCAGTCGTGGGAACAAGAGGCCTATTAAAGAACAAAGCCACCAAATATGAAATCTGTGTTTTCACTGTTCCTGTTAATAATGATCTGTGATCAAGACACGTGCACAGCCCTTTCAAGAATATATTATTTTGTACTTTTTTCTTTTTTTTTTTTTTAACTTCAGTAATAAGAGCAGAATGTCCCTTTGAGATGAAGTTTTGCAGACGTTGCTGCCCTGGCAGTTTGTTGTGCTGAAGCTCCAAGGAGCAGAGTTTGTCAGGAAAGGAGGGGAAAAACCAGGATTTTGTGGGTTTTTGAAAGAGTTTGAGTTGTGAGATTTTGGAGGAGTTTGAGGGCATTAAAGGTTTCACCCTTCAACTCACTGAGCTGAGAGGTGGGGCTTGGTGAAGTTCTCGTGGGGGAAATTAAAGTGAGGTTTGGTGTGTTGGTTTTGGGATGGATTCTCCTACAAAAGCAAAGGGATTAAATTAACAGGAGTTTTGTTGTGTTGGTTTGGGAGTGAATTCTCTTGGAAAAGCCAAGGGAAGAAATTCAAGTGAGTTTTGCTGTATTGGTTTTGGGAATGGATTCTCCTGGAAAAGCAAGGGGAATAAATCAAAGTGAGTTTTGTTTTGTTGATTTGGGGGTGGATTCTCCTGGAAAACAAAGGGAAGAAATTAACGTGAGTTGTGTTGTATTGGTTTGGGATGGATTCTCCTGCAAAAGCAAAGGGATTACATTAAAGTGAGTTTTGTTTTGTTGGTTTGGGGGTGGATTCTCCTGGAAGAGCAAACAGATTGAATTAAAGTGACTTTTGTTGTATTAGTTTGAGGGTCGATTTCCCTGGAAAAGCCAAGGGAAGAAATTAAAATTAGTGGGTTTTTTGTTGATTTGGGGGCGGATTCCCCTGGAAAAGCCAAGGGAAGAAATTAAAGTGAGTTTTGTTTTGTTGGTTTGGGGGTGGATTCCCCTGGAAAAGCCAAGAGATTCAGCAGGCTGCCCTGGGATGGGTGCCCATGGAAAGCTGGGCTCCCTTTGGGGATTCAGGCATGGCCTGAGGTCCCAAATCAGGAATTCTGCCCCAGCCTGGGTCCCTGGAGGTGGAGGTGACATCCCTGGAGCTGAGATCCACAGCAATTCCTGGAATCCTGCCTTGGGGAGCTCAAAAACCAGATTAGCACAGGAAAACTGGGAGTGAGCCGCATTTTCCTGGGGTTTTTTGAAACCCCTGGCACGTGAGAGCAGGAGTTAAACACCCAAATTTATTTTAAATTTCCCTCTTAGAGCTGGTGAGCAATAGCTTGTGTCCCAGCAGGTTGTGCAGTCGGGTGTCTAAACCAGCTGGAAGGTGGAAAATCCATTGATTTTTTTTTATTATTATTATTTTTTGAGCTGTTCATTGCTTGTTCATTGCTGCTGTCTGCAGTGCTGGCTGCTCTCACCACACCTTCCCCTTCAAGTTTAATCTCAGAATATGGAACCACAAACTCCCCTTTGTGTTCCTCACTTTGTCTGACTGAGTGAAATGTTAAAAATAATTGCTTTAATTTTTTTTTTTTTTTTTTCCAGCTTGAAGAAGTCCTCTGCAGAGCTGAAGAAGATCCTTGCCAATGGCCAGGTGGGTGCTTTGGCTGGGGCACACCTGGTCCCTGGGTGGAGCTCCCAGCTCATGCAGCTGAAATGTGATTTTTTTAACCCAAAATTGGGGGCCATGAGAGCCTTCAGGGTCCTGATTTGCTTTTATTGGCACAGAAATTTGCTCCCCACTTCTCAAAAATTGCTTTAGCTGCAGATGGATGGAGGCCCCTCAGTCAGTTTTGGGTAACTGAGTGAACTGCTCACTTGTCAGCCTCACCTCAGAGATGGAAATGGGATTAGATATTTGGTTTTTCGTGTGGGATAGTTATTTTTTTATTTACTTAGTGTATTGTTAGAACCCTGGTGAGTGGGAATTTTGGACTTTCTGCACTGACAAACACTGACCCCCAAGAGAACCCTGCATTGCACCTGAGAGTGTGGAGAAAGCTTCCAGAATTGAATGATGAAATTAAGATTATAGGTGTGTGGTTTGGTTAAAAGGGTGCAGTAAAGAATCCACAGTTTTTATTTACAGGAATATTAGAAGGTCCTGTGCATGAATTGATTAACAACCTGCTGAAATTCATTTCATTGCCAGTGTGTGTGTTTATTAAATGTCTCTGTTTCTGGGTAGTTTACAGATTTCCTTTTCAGATTCTTATGGGATAGAACTCTTGTTTTTGCAGGTGTAACCTGGTTTTTTCACCAGAATAGGTTGTTATGTAAACTGATTTTCACTCTTGGAGTTCATTTCTCATGGGAGCTCCACGGGCTAGCTGTTAGTTTAGTTGGAATAGCAATAAAGCCTGATTTTACAGTTTACTGTAAAATAAATTTTATTTTATAAGGTTTTATTTATATGCAACAAATGACCTTAGTGGGGTTTAGGGCGGGAGATGCTGAAATATTTGT
>NW_005054366.1:2582680-2583036 GCF_000277835.1 Geospiza fortis
ATATTTATTTCATATTTATAAAGACAAATAAATGTATTTTAATATAGAAATACATCGTGCCAGGTTTGGCAGCCTTGGAGGGAAGCAAGTGGCCACGGAGCTGCCTATTAGGCTCTATTGACTGAGACATCTGTGTCACTGCAAATAAAAGACTCTTATTGATTTTCTTAACTGCTCTTCACTTCCCCTCTGCCTCGGCAGGCTGAAATCTTCATTATCTCCGATGCCTATTCAGTGTCACACAATGACCTCCGCAGGCCTCGTTGGCATTTCATGGATCAGGGGCTGGGCCTGGCAGCCGGATCAAGGTTCAGCTTGGTGCTGGCCTTCAGCCTCACCTGGGATATTTTGAGGGG
>NW_005054366.1:2583148-2650648 GCF_000277835.1 Geospiza fortis
ATTTTAAAAAAATATTTTTTTATTATTTTATATTAGTTTTTAAATTCCTGAATTTTTAAATTTTTTTTTTAATATTTCAGAATTGCCAGGTAAATAATGTATTTCCCTTGGTGGCTTGAGATTCTGGGAGTAGCAGCAGCAGGTGGCTGAACTTGTAAATCAGGGTGGTGCTTACTCTGCTATCACTGATTTATTTTAAAGTGATTTATTTTAGAGTAAAACCCCAGAATGGGAGTAAAATCTCACTGTGGTTGGCTGAATTTGGCATTTTATTTGTTCTGAACTACAGAGAACAAGGGGTTGGTGTGCCCCGCAAGAGATTCACAGATTGGTTCCCTGGGGTTTTGAATTTGAAAACCAAACTTCTTCTTGTGATACTAAAAATGTTACTTAAACTCACTGGAAAAAAAACAGAAAAGAAGGATTAAATGCCTCTTCTTATGATATTAAAAATGTTACTTAAACTTACTGAAAAAAAAAAAGAAAATAAGGATTAAGTGCCTCTTCTTATGATATGAAAAATGTAAGTTAAATTCACTGAAAAAATTTTAAAATTAGGTACTTCTTATGATATTGGAATTGCTACTTAAAACCCACTAAAAAGAAAATAAAAATGAAATATTAAACTTAAACCAAATTTAGAAAAATAAGGATTAATAATCTCTTCTTCTGATATTAAAAATGTTACTAAAACCCACTAAAAAGAAATAAATAATTCAGTTTTAATACTACTTTTTAGTCAGCCCTGATGGGAGTTAATCTGCTTTTTGTTGAGAGGAAATGAGATTTCAGTTGAGTTCTGCAGAATTTTGGTCACAGATCCACAGCTGGTGATGGGTTCCTGGGTGAAACTTTAACTTTTATTCATTTTGGGGGGATTAAGTCGCACTTAACCATTACTTAAGTCTGCCCTGGGTCATTATTTTTGATTATTTTTTGGCAGTTTCTGCTTTGAGGCATCCCTAATGATATTCCCCCAGTAGTTTCCATTTAGCTTTAATAAGGAATTCATATTAATCATTAAAAGAAGGGGACGTGATTCTTCAAGATAATCAAATATTGACAGGTTAGAAATAGCTTTCTGCCCGGCCTCATTGATAGAGGTGATGTGATATAAATATTTATTTCTTTTCTGTCACTCAGGGTAAATGCCACCAATTGATTCAGCATTGATAGAGTGTCACCAGTTCATAAGGAGCACTGCAGTGCCTGTGCTGCCCCATTAGAGCCTCCCTGCAAAGGGGATTTGCTAAAGCTCCTCACTGGGCTCTCAATAATGCACAAAACCCATCCTGGTTTCACCAGGATTCATTGGCCATTTGGCTTTTAATAATTCACAAAAACCCACCCTGATTTCATCAGGATTCATTGGAATTTGGCTGTTTATTTACAAAAAGCCTGTCTTGATTTCACCAGGATTCATTGGCCATTTGGCTATTAATAATTTACAAAAACCACCCTGGTTTCACCAGGATTCATTGGGAATTTGGTTGTTTTTTTTTACAAAAAACCCACCCTGGTTTCATCAGGATTAGTTAGGAATTTGGCTCGTAATAATTCACAAAAAGTCCACCCTGATTTCATCAGGATTAATTGGGAATTTGGCTTTTAATAATTTACCAAAAAACCCACCCTGATTTCACCAGGATTAATTGGGCATTTAGATTTTAATAATAATTTTTAAAATTTACAAAAAACCCGCCCTGATTTCACCAGGATTAGTTGGGAATTTGGTTGTTAATAATTCACAAAAACCCACCCTGATTTCATCAGGATTAATTGGGAATTGGACTATTTATTTACAAAAAAAAGTCCTGATTTTGTCAGGATTAATTGGGGATTTAGCACTTAATAATTTACCAAAAATCCACCCTGATTTCACCAGGATTAATTGGGTAATTGGTTATTTATTTACAAAAAGCCCACCCTGATTTTATCAGGATTCATTGGGAATTTAGCTTTTAATAATTTCCAAAAAGCCCACTCTGATTTCACTGGGATTAATTGGGAATTTGGCTATTTATTTCCAAAAAACCTGCCCTGGTTTCACTGGGATTAATTGGGAATTTGGTATTTATTTCCAAAAACCCACCCTGGTTTCATCCCCCAGCCAGTGGAAGGGAGGGGTGCTTTGTTTGCTGCTCCCTGCTTGGTTTTCCACGAATTCCTGAATTTTCCAGCCCATCCAAGTTGGGGTTGCAGGTTTAACACCTCCCTGCTGTAAGGAGAACCTTTTATGATGGAGAATCCAGTTTTCCCAGTAGGATAAATAAATCAGCCGTTGCTTTTGGCACCTTTATTTGAGCCAGTAAATCCCATTTTATCTCCCATCAGCTGCAGCTCCTGCCTCCAGCCCAGCATTCCTGCTTTTCCCTGGAATTCCAGGTGCCTCAGAGGATGGAGCTGCTCCTGTCCCTGTCCTTCAGGGAGTGATGTGGAGAAAAATTCCCTTTTCCCAGTGGGAAACAAGCAGGAGAGCAGGGAATGTGCTGGATGTCTCCAGTTCTGCTCCATTCTGAGGAACCTCCAAAAAAATCTTCTCTTTTGCCCCACCAGGATGCAAAAATACAAATTTGTTGTTGGTTTTGTGGGTTCATTGGATTTCCTTCAGAGTGATTGGGAATTGCATGCATCTCCTGCATTTTTGGGGATGCAGGAGATGTTTACTCCAAGGCTGGAAATTATTTTTATTTTAGGGGTCCACTGTAGATTCTTTGCATATTTTAAATCCCATTCATGAGCAGTTGTTCCTCATGAGGAACAACTTCCCCCCTTTCTGTTTGCATTTCCTGATGAATGCAGTAAGCCAAGGAGCTTTCAGTAATGAAATAAATGTTAATTTTCATCACAAACTTTGGTGTTGGAATGGGCCCTCCTAAAAAAACTGGCCCAGGTTTAATTACCAATAAATAATAAAATCATCACCTTCTATTTTGAGTTGTCTCCACTCAGGTTTTCCCATCCCTGTGTAGCAATTCCAGTGAGAAACCACAATTTTTTGCTCAGGTAGTGAAAGGAAAAACCATCAATTTTGGATTAATCATTTCTGTCCTTGCAACTTCTTTTAAATCAATAGAATATTTCATTTTCTGGTCATTAGAAATGCTGAGTATTGACTCTTTGGGACATTTGAGCTTGTTATCATCACTTGTGTTAATACACAAAAATGACATCTTTAAGCAGCCAGGCCAAGTCATGTGAAATATTTAACTTGGTGTCCCATAAAATACAAGTAATTACTGAAAATGAGTTAATGTTTCCTAGAAAAATATCTTTTCAAAGCAGGATTTGCTCAAACATTTTCTACTTAAAATGATCAGGCAACGGGGGAACCTTTCTGGAAAAGAAAATTGCTTTTAACCCAGAATTAATTCTGTTCCAAATATTTATTTTAAAGTATAAATGTGCATTGCAAAAACGTCTTTAATGGGATTTTTAAATTTGTGCCAAATCAGAGTAACTCTGCTTGTCCAGGAGAAGGTTGAACTGTGGATTTACATTCCAGTTGCTTCTCAGGCAATATGTTAAGCTATTCTAAAACCCATATAAAATAAGGTGCCAAATTCAGGAATTTGTGCAGTGCTTTTATCAGCTGAGGATCCGAGTTGTCCCAGCGAGCAGAAAAAACTGAGGCAAAGAATTTGCTGTGTGTTTCAAGGAAAATCACTTGGATTGGGATTCCAGGCTGATTTTTCTGTAGGTAAAAAATGTCCAAACTGAGGCTGTGCCAGAGCTGCCTCTCACTGAGGCTCAGCTGTGTGATTCCAGAATCAATCCCAAACTTTTCCAGCTGCCAGGGTTGTTCCCATTCACCTCCAACTTTGGCTCTGCTGATGTGCTGCTCTGGAGCCCCTTTTCCTCTCAGCAGCAGTGCCCTGACCCTCTTGAGCTATATTATATCATTCCATTTTGACACCTTTTATCAAACTTTAATGAAATGACCCAGGCAAACAAATTGTCATTAAACTTTCCATCACTTTGTCCCTTGGTATCGTCTTTTATAAATTGGACAGCAAATGTTGTATTGATCTTCTCGTTCTTGCAGCTGAACTTGAAATGACCCAGACTGCTTGTTGTTTATGGCCTGGAGTTGCTTTTCCTTGACATTTCCATCCCCAGCATGACATCTCTTTTGTTTTTCTTCCTTTCTTGTGGAGATGAATGAACAAGACATTCGATACCGAGACATCCTCGGCCACGGCAACGGAGGCACCGTCTACAAGTGAGTGGGGGTTTCACCTCAAACCTGCCCCAAAATTCAAATTTCACGACGTTTTTACTTTTTTACATTTTGGGGTCTGGGCAGGCCCTCGCTGCTCTGCAGGAGAGCAAATCTTAATGTAAACTTTTAAGCCGTTCTGGGGTGTTTAATTCTGGTTTTAAACGGGGCTTTGAATCTTTTCTGGGAGCCAGTTGGGGGTTCACAAGTGGGATTTGGGATGGCCTGGGTTGGCCTCCAGGATTTGGAATGCCTGCTGGCTCACCTGGGGGTGACAGCAGTGGGATGTGGTGGCAGCAGAGCCTTCAGGATCCCTCACCCCCTTTCGCTGCTCTGCCTCCCTCCCAGCCTGATCAACTCCCCCAAATTTTGGTGCAGAAGCTCCAGCCCTGCAGCCAGGATTAATTTTAATACTGTAAAAAATTAAAACAGCACAGATAGGACTCTCCTGTTGAGAAAACTCCTGCTTATGCATCGTGCAAAGTTTAAACTACAGAATGTAATATCTGGGACTTAATAGTCTGCAGTGGGGTATGAAAAATATTCCTGTGGGAATTAAGAAATCCATACTTTGTCAGAAAGCCTTGAGGGAGTAATAAAGGTTTCCTCCAGAGAGCTGTTTACCATATACAGTAACCCAGCATCCCGTTAGGGTTTTGTTTATACCTTAGACATTTTAACTTTGATATTAACATTCCCCCCCCTTCACTAAAATGTTTTAAAAGCCATAGTACCTTTAGTTTGGTTTCTAATTGGCTGCCAGCATTGCAAAACAGCTCCTGGCACAAGGTTGGGTGGAAATGGACTCCCAGAGCCTCCAAAGGGGGAAATGCAGCCTTGGGATAGACCCTTAAAAATCAGGTTGGCCCTGGGGGTGGAAGGTGCTTCAGAAATCTTTTCTTGGGGAAGGATGTTCCTAGGACTTGAGGAAATGGTGTTATTTTCTGATTTTATTTGAGCTATGAGAGAGAATGTTGAGCTTTAGAGCTCAGCCTTGTTGGTGTTGGGTGGAGAGGCACAGAAGGGAATTGGGGTAAAAGCTGGATGTTCCTGTGTGGCACCACCCTGTGTTCCTGAGGCTGTGCAGCTGGGATCCCCTGCCTGGAGGGGGGCTGTGACAATTCCCTGCCCTCAGGGGAGGGACAGTCTCACCTGGAGAGGCAGGAGCCCCTCCTGTGTCAGGGAAGTGCTTCTGTGGCTCCTGTTCCTTTTTATCCCATTGTTATTTGAAGTCAGCAGCTTTGGGGACTTTGGGGTTTCTCCAGGACAGGAGTCACTCCAGCCTTTTCCAGGGAATGGGTGCTGGTTTGGGTGTGGATATTTCACAGATTATCATGGAATCCTCCAATGGTTTGGGCTGGGAAGGGGGCTCAGTTTATCTCATCCCACCCCTTTCCACTGGCCCAGGGTGCTCCAAACCCCTCCAGCCTGGCCTTGGACACTCCAGGGATCCAGGGGCAGCCCCAGCTGCTCTGGGAATTCCAGCCCAGCCAGGAATTCCTTCCCAAAATCCATCTCAATCTCCCCTTTTCCACTCTGAAGCCATTCCCTGTGTCCTGTCCCTCCATCCCTTGTCCCAAATCCCTCTCCAGCTTTCCTGGAGCCCCTTCAGGCCCTGCAAGGGGCTCTGAGGATTCCCTGGATCCTTCCCTTCTCCAGGGGAGCATTCCCAGCTCTCCCAGCCTGGCTCCAGCCCTGCGACAAAACCACCTCAATCCCCCCCTCCCAAAAAGTTCCCAATTCTCCCAGTCTGGCCGAGCATCCCTGCCCCAGCAGGCAATGAGGGACTCAAGCTGGGATCCTCCCAGGTGGCTGCAGTGCCCCAGGCACGGGGAGCAGCCCAGGGATATTTTATTCCAGTGAATCAATGAGCATTTGTCAGGTGCAATGAATTGCAGAGCTTGGGCGCTTTCCCTCTCCGGCGTGGGGCTCCTGGCTCGGGGAGGAGCGGCCGTGTGGGGATCGATGTGCAGCTCAACAGCCAGCCTGTCTGCACCCTCCCTTTCATCTTTTTGCTATCCTTACCTTGTATTTTTTATTTTTTTTTTTAATCCCCCCCTCTCTTCCCTGAGCTCTTTATCCTGCCTCATATCCATTATGGCAGTGAAATATTCCCGGCGTTCCAGGGACACAGGAGGCTGAGCAAAAACCTCCCAGCCTCTCTTTTTTCCATGGAAAAACTCTTCTATTGGAATAGTTTATTGAGATTGAGGTATTGATCAGCCCTCCTGCTCCCCCCTGGCTGGAAGTGTGGGTTGGTTCTCTTTGGAAGCCTGTGTTTAGTTAGGAAACATGGGATTTTTTTAGTTAGAAAATGGATTTCATTTATTTGAGTTCTTTACAGCTGCGAGTGGTTTATGGCTTGGAGAAGAGGTATCTTAGCTTTATTTTTATGACAGTATAATTATACTTTAGAAATACACTTGATTACTGTGTGGAGCAAAATTGTTCCACTATATTGGCTCGGCCAATATTGCTATACAAACAACTTTTCAGTCAATTGAGCCTGGTGAAAAATCAATACTTTATAGCAATATTTCTAGGGAGAACTTGCTGAATCTAAATGTTTTTCCTGTTCTAAAAAGAAGGGATTTTATAGTTCTTTGACAGCTTGTTCTGCCCCTACCTTTTGATCCGCTGTTTGCTTAATTAAGGAACGATAAAAATTCTCGTGTTAGATATGGCAAAACCAGTTAATTAGCTTTGCTTTTTGGTTGCTTGCATGTTCAAAAATATGTGAGAAAATAGAAAACAAGCCCGAAGTGTCTATTGAACATTGCAGCAGAAAGCAGGAATTCTTCCAGTGCCGCTGAGGGGGCAGAGTGTGCCCTGTTTTGGGTAAAGATTGTCAAAAAAAGGGGAAGATCTGCTGTAGCAAAGCCCCTGAGGGTGCTGCTCTCCTGTTTGCTAGGAGCTGTAGGTATTTGTGTCATCTGCTCTGATTGCCGCTGCCCATGCAGTATTTAATTCCAATTTTATGCATTTTTTGAAACTGAGCTGCCCATGTGGCAGGACATCTCTGGATTTGCTTAAATTGCTTTTTTTTTTTTTTTTTGGAACAAATCATTCAGTGGTCAGCCCAAAAGGCATTTAAAGGATCTGCTTTGTGCTGCATCTTTGGGCTCCATCGGTGCCTGCAGAAACCTCTCTGAGGAGATCTTTCCTTAGGTGAGGGATTTCCTTTGGAATGTCTGGATGTGCCAGCCAGTTAAATTAAAGCAGCTTCATCAAATTATTTAGACCTCAAATCCTTAATTTTGTATATTTTGAACCTAAATATTACAAAGTGCAAGTGTTTATCTCTGGCAAATAATTCCTCTGCTAGATCTTCCTCACACGATGTGTCTAAAGCATCACTATTTCCTTTATACAGGAGCAAAATGAAGGTTTTATCCTTATTTTGTGTTCTTTACTTTTTGTTTTTCAAGGAGAAAGGAGAAGTGAGATGTCCTGAACTCTGTTTGGGGCAGGGCACATCCTCCTGGGATTTGTTTTACAGTGAGGTTTTGTAGCTCTGTGGGTTCTGTTGGAGTCTCCAGCAGCAGGAGCATAAAGGAAAAATAACCATAAAGCCCCAATGATGCCCTAATTAATTTGGGAGTTACCAGGATCTGGGAGAGAGGGAAGGAATGGGAACATCAGTTCCCATCTTAGCAAAGTGCTGTGAGAGCAGAAGGCTTCACTTGGAAGTTGAGTAATTGGGAGAGAAGTGGCTGTGGCTGATGTCCCACGCTGGAAGATTGGATAGCCTGGAAAGCAGGGAGAAATGAGGGAGCTTAATTTGTCTGAGCAATTTCCTGAGCAATTCTGCAGTGTGGTGGAACATTCCAGCATCTGCCCTTCCCCTCATCCCTCCCCCAGCCAGCCTTGGGGTGCCCCATCAGCACATGGAATGGAAAGTGTGGGAGACAGCTGGGGCTGCTCCATAGCCTGGAATCCATCCTGGGACGAAGCTGGGCATCCTCTGGCACTGCTGGGGCAGCTCTGGAGCAGGTGATGCCCCAGGTTTGGATTTTATATTTTCACATTCTGTGCTGCTTTACTGGGTGGGTCTGGGTTCCCATGAGGGGATGGTGAGCTCTGTGCACAGAACAGGGAGACAAAACAATTCCTGCTCCAGCTGGGCACCAAGGACAAATGATCCAAATCTCAGCCCCAGAGCACAAACACCGTGGGCTGGAGAGAGAAAAACAAGCAGGGTGGGACTGCCTGGGCTAAAGCTGAACTTGGACAGCCTCACTGGTGGGTGATTCCCAGAAGAGGTTCTCCCAACCTTTCCCCACAGTTCTTGTCCCAGCCTGGTGCTCAGGGAGGGGTCACAGGCAGGTTCAGTCACTTGATTGGCATCAAAACACCTCTTTGACCCTTGGAAGTCTTCAAATTGCATCTCCCTTAATTCCTGGGGAGGCATTTCCCTTGATCTCCTTTCCTGTGCATTCATTTTCTGCTTTTCTCATTTGGATTTATTTTTAGTCCCACTGAAGGCGTTGGAGCAGCCCTGCCTGGCTGAGTTAGAGGTGTTCCCCTGGATTTTGTGATTGTAGTGGGGTTTGGAGAAGACTGACCAGTGCCGCTGGTCACTCCCTGCACACTGACCGGTGCCCGCTGGTCACTCACTGCACACTGACCGGTGCCTGCTGGTCACTCACTGCACACTGACCGGTGCCTGCTGGTCACTCCCTGCACACTGACCGGTGCCTGCTGGTCACTCACTGCACACTGACCAGTGCCTGCTGGTCACTCACTGCACACTTGCCAGTCACTCCCTGCACACTGACCAGTGCCTGCTGGTCACTCACTGCACACTGACCGGTGCCTGCTGGTCACTCACTGCCTGTGACCCCAGCAGGCGCTCGGCCCCCCCATAAAATCTGTTCTGCACAAAAGTGCATGAAATGAAGATAAAGTACCTCCTTGGAGCCTGACAAAACCCATTCCTCTGCAGAATGGGAGCTGCAGTGAAAGTAAATAAATGAATGGACAGCAATCACAGCCTAGTTGATGAAACTGTTCAATTAAAGCACAGGCATTTACATGGTGTAATTTCCCTAAATTGCCAATGAGCCCCTTTAGACACAACCAGTGTTCAAATTGATTTCAGCATTGATTTTGGCTGAAGCTGATAAATTTCTGCTTGTTAGTTAAAGTAATTTTGCAGAAGACTTTGTAGTGCAGTATTGAAGTGTTCATTTAGCTGATGGTTAAAAGAGGAGTTATTTACAGAGGGTTCTACTGTTGGGCTGAGATGGGACAATTCCCCGGTCATCTTTTTACTTTTAATTTTTAAGCTTCAGTATCCAATCAATACATTATTGAAACTGATTAAAATGTATCCAGCCAGCTGCCTATGGCTGTTTAATTAGAAACTGGATGATTCTTAAATTAAAGTTGTTTTGTTTGTGGTGGATGTCCATAGCTGGGAAGATGGAGCGAGTGGGAAATGGGAGTTGGTGCTGGTTAGCAGTGAGTGAGCCGGGGTGAGGGCCCAGGGCCTGCCCACCCTCCCAGGGAGCAATTCCTTCCAATATTCCAATATCCATCCCTGCCCTCTGGCAGTGGGAGCCATTCCCTGGGTCCTGTCCCTCCATCCTTTGTCCCCAGCCCCTCTCCAGCTCTCCTGGAGCCCCTTTATGTGTTGGAAGGGCTCTGAGGGTTCCTGGATCCTTCCCTTCTCCAGGTGAACACCCCTCATGTTGGCATCTTAATTCCTGCCACCAGAGAATGTGAGGCAGGTTTTGGCTCACACTCTGGCTTCATATTCCTTTCCTAAAATTGTGATGGGTTCATTCCAGGCTTTCTGCCACGTGGGATAACCCACATCAGTCAGAGCTCAGGGCTGCTGTGCTGCCTCTTGTCCTTGCCTCTTGTCCAGCAGGTGGATCCATCCCTGTGCCTGCAGCTGCTCTGGGTGCAGTTTAAATCCAACTTAAATCCAGCAGGTATGGTCTGGGTGACCTGATGGCACTGGGTGACTCACTGTGGGTGCTGGTGGCACTGGGTGGCCTGGTGTGGGTGACCTGGTGCGGTGGGTGCTGGTGGCACCTGACTCTGCTCGAGCTCAGTGTCCGTTGCAGGTCTCTCTCAGAAATGGGTTCTGCCCCGCAATGGGATGGGCACAAATCCCATTTCTGGAGCTGCCCCTGAATGTTTGGCTGCAGGAGAGGGGGAGGAGTCCCTGAGTGGTCACAGATGGGAGGAGGAGCAGGCCACAGCACGGAGCTCAGGGATCCTCACTCCCTGTGCTCGGATTCCAGCACTGAGCTGGGTTCAGTGAGACTTTGCTGCTCCTTTCTGCAGCCTCTGCTGCCAGCTGTGCTCTTTCCCCCAAGTTTGAGCATTCAGGCACCACTGTTTGCTGTTTGTTTGCCACTTCCCCAGCAAATCATTTTGCAATCAGCACTCGAGCATCTGCGGTGGCGTTTCAGAGGAGGGGAGGTTGTGCTGTGAACCAGCACAGCCCCATAAAAGCTCCTTTCTCCAACTGCTGTGCACTTTGGCTTCCCTGATTTAACAGCTATAGAGTCAGGCTAATGTGTTTGCTATTGCAGGAGGCAGCAACTGGCAAAGTGGTTATTTCCTAGGAGCAATTTGAATTTCTTTCTTTGGATGGCCGTGGGAGTACGTGACACTGCTGTCACTGCCCTGCCACAGACAGGGGCAGCACCAGGCCAAAAAAAAAAGGGGAAAAAAGGAAAAAATGAGCAAATGTTGGGTGGTTTGCTATGTGGGGCTTGCAGCTGGTGGCTGGGTTCCTTTTGCCTGGCTCTGGCACAGCTTTGTGCTCCTGGTTGCTTCTCCTCAGTGTCCAGTTTGGCTCCTCCTGTGCCCTCACGTCTGGAGGTACTGCTTGCTGCAGCTTTTCATTTCTGAGCTCACATGAGAAGCTTCAAGCTTTTATTTCTGTTTGGGGCCATGGCAGAGGGTTTCCAGAGAGCTTTGGGGTGTGGGTGTGGGTGTGGAGATCTTCCTGGGCAGCTCCTCAGTGCTGAGAGGAAACCTTGGAGAAATGGGAAAAGATTTCCCAGCCTTTGGAGGGAAATGATGCCTTGCTGTTTTTAACAGATGTGGGTGATGCTTTCATCCCAAGGTGTGAAAGAAACAAGGCAGAGAGAGGAACCAAAATATTCACTTGTGGTTTTACTCTGTGGCCTGGGAAGTCCAGGTGCCAGGAAAGGAGGAGCTGCAGAGCTGCAGCACGGGGACAGGCCGTGGGAGAGGCAGGGATCTCCATCCTGGGGAGGAATTTCTCCCCAGCCTCCCATCCCTGTGGCAGTGGGAAGCCATTCCCTGGGTCCTGTCCCTCCATCCCTCGTGGCACCAGCCTGAGGTGTTCCTGGGCTGGAGCATCCCTGGCTCCTGCAGCCCCATCTCTGCTGCCTCCCTGGCACTTCATCACTTTGTCATATTTGCTGATGTTTGTGATATTTCTGACTGACTCATTGGCATAGCAGACAGGTCATGGCTTTCCCTTGAATCCTTCAGGCTTGCCAAGGAATATCTTATTGATTAGAAATTGTTTCCCTGGTTATTGTGGGGGAGGAATAAAGGGATTTATCCTGGTGGCCAGAGGAAGCAGATCCTGTGCTGCTCCAGGCTCCTGCAGTTCCGTCCTTATGACAAAATAAATGTAATGGATTTTGGCTTCTAGGTAGAGATTACATTTGTTTTGGGGTTTAACACAAGACTAAACTCAGTTTCTAGTGAGCAGTTGCTGTGTTTGATGGGAAAAGCTGCTGGAAAAAGCTCAGGGGTCTTTGCAAACTCAGCCCCTGCTTGTGATGTGACCATTGTTGTGTTACTCACACATGGGCAAGGGGTTTGCAATTATAAAATTAGGAAAAAATTCAGAATTGGTGTTTCCCTTGAGTTGCCTGCAGGTTGCAAGCTATAGTTGGTTCTTTGCTTGCCCTGGAAGGAATTATCCCACAACCACAGCATCCTGCAGCTCCCTCTGGGCTTTAGGGAAAATTCCTCACAGGGAAGAGAGAAAATTGTTGGTTTGAGCAAATTGAAAGAGAGAGAAGTGTTTTGTTTGCCATCTCAGCTATTTATTAGGAGTTTATTAGCTCTTGATTAAGAATCTGCTGCATTTTCTCTCAAGTTGGGTTTGTTTTCCTTCTGTGTTGAGTAGAAATTCATCATATTCAGTGTATGAAGTTTTTAGCATTAAATATTAGGAAGGGCACTGGTTTATTCCATGAGGAGCCCAGGGCACTGACATTCCTCCTTGGTTTTCTGTATCTCAGGAAGAACAAATCAGATAATGTGGATTTCATTTCAAAAGTTCCCCTTTTTTTCCTTAAAACACAAACCAGCTGCTTCTGATGCTCCCAGTTGTTAATTTGCTTTGCTGTGCAGCCACAATTCCTCTCTGGGGTTGGGGGGAGATGCTGAGGAGCTGGGAGATGCCCCAGAGCCCCACTCCACTTTTCCCTGGTATTGATTTTGATTTTCTGGGACACCAGGGATGCTCTCTGCAGTCCATCACGAGTTTGGCTTAGCTGCAGGGCTTTGTTCAAGCACAGTGCTTGCTCCCACACCACCTCTCTCATTTATTCCCCAAAATAACCCAGATTTTGGCCACAGCACCCCTGAGGGACCAGAGTGGACGAGACAAAGTTCTGCTGAAGGACTTGGCTTGTGTGGGGCACTTCAGGGCTTCAGGTGGGGTTTTTATAGCCAGGGGTAATGAAATATTTGACAAAACTGTGCCAGCCTTGCCTGCTGGGAGCTGCTGGGATGGGTGCAGGGGCTTGCATGGTGAGTTCTGGTGGGAATGTGGAGGGAGGGAGGGAAATTGCTGTTCCCCAGTGGGGATTTTCCAGGCGGGCAGTGTTGGAGTCTCTGTCCTTGCCTGGGACAGTGGGGTGGTGCCAGGGCAGGCTCTGTGTCCCTGGGAGAGCTCCCCACCAGGAGATGCTCCCTGGCAATGTGGGAGTTGTCCCTGCCCATGGAAGGGGTGGAATGGGATGGGATTTAAGGCCCCTTCCCACCCAAACTATTCCAGGATTCTGTGCTTGGAGAGTGAGATCCCCCAAAACCCAGCTTGGTGCTGAGCATCCCCTGCTCCTCCCTGCAGGGCACTGCTCAAGCCCTCACCGGGTTTTGGGGTTTTTAGGAGTAGAACAGCTGGTTTTAGCTGGTTTTTAAGGATTTTCCTGCCATCCTGGAAGATTTTGAGTGCATTCCCTGAAAGGTTCCCAAGTTGCTGAAGGAGGTTTTGCTGCTTTTCTCTGCCTGGTTCTACAATGGTGGGTTTGGCTGCTTCGCTTCCGGAGGTGGCACCAGAATCTGGGAGGTGAGACTTTGAGTGGGAATTTTGGTTTAATCCCCTCACAGACGTCCATGGATTGACTAAAAGTCTGGTTTTCCTCATGCTGTGCTCACTGTCCTGCAGGATTTTTGTGGTTCATCCCTCAGAACCTGCATTAAGGTGTTAAATTCAGGATCTTGCAGCGCTGCCTGCGACCAAAATGATCAATTCCACCTTCCAGTCCCACAGAACATCCCAGAAAATCCCTTTTTCCTCGGAAGGGGTAATTACTGCAGCAGCTCCAGCCTAATTTGAAGCGTTGGCTGTTAATTAAAACACCACAGAGGTGTAGGGTTGTCTTTTGGTGTAACCAAAGCTCCCATCCCAGCTCCATTAATCACTTTGCAGTTATTGTGCCGCGGAAGGCCAGGACAACTGAGATGCTGGATCAGCCTGGAGTAAACAAATTCCTGCCCTCCTGGCATCCCCCAGGCCCAGCCCAGGGCTGCCTGCTCTTTGTGATCCAATTCCCAGCCATAATTAAATGTTCACTTGGTGCTGTCAGTGCTCTGTAAACCAAACCAGGTACCTGCCCTCTGCTGGAACCCGAGCCCAGCCCTCCACGGATGAATTGGCGTGCATCATGATTAAATCATCACCTCCTCCCTTCCACCCGCTCCCCAACAGGAGATCTGTCCCATGGAAAATGGATCAGCTTTCCTCAGCAGCTAATTAAGCTGTCCAGTGGGGTCCCAATTAACCCAACAGATGTGGAGCATCCCTTCCCAACCCCTCCATCCCTTATTCCTGCTCATCCTAAACCCAGGGTGTTTCCCCACTGCTGGGTTCATGGATTCAGCTCCTGTTCTGTCAGAGTTCCCATGGATAATCTCATTTTTTACACTGATTTTTTTCCCTTCTGCCTCGCTAAATCATTTTTTTCCTCCCCTGAAATCCTGGAAATCATCCTAAATCCAGGGTGTTTTCCCACTGTTGGTTCATCTCCAGAGCTCCTGGATTCATGGATTCAGCTCTATCAAAGTTCTTCCCATGGATAATCTCATTTTTTACACTGATTTTTTTCCCCTCTGCCTTGCTAAACTGTTTTGTTTCTCCCCTAAAATATGGGAAATCATCTTAAATCCAGGATGTTTTCCCACTGTTGGTTCATCCCCAGAGCTCCTGGATTCATGGATTTGCGGATTCATGGATTCAGCTCCTGTTCTATCCAAGTTCCCATGGATAATCTCGCTTTCTACACTGATTTTTTCCCCTCTGCCCTGTTCAACTGTTTTTTCCCCCTCTAAAATCTGGTGCCAATCAGTTCCATAAATGTTCATCCAGGAGTTACTAAATTAAGGTGAAGTTTTTAGGAATTTCCAAGCCATTACCAGAAATTAGGGGGAGCGCTCAGGGTTATAAATACGATTAAATGACATTTTTGCCCTGTCTGAGGGTGATTTTACACGCAAAATCCCCAACTATTAAAGCTTTTCTTCTTCAGCAATAATTGCTGGAGGTACAGAGAGGTGAAATATTAGAATTCTTTAAAGTTAGTGCCACGTCTCTGCCAATGCCGCCATAAATCAGAGTGAGGCAGTAAAACCAGTGAAGAGGAAAACCTTTAATGGTTTTGTTTTTATGCAAAATTACATTGGATTTTGAGGTTTTTATTTTTAACTTCCTTTATTTTCTCACGTTTTCGTGGTTAGAAATATTCAAGTCGTTGTTAAATAGCCAGTTTTGGGTGTTTCTCCTCAGAAATTAAGACAAACTGCTGTTGAAATACTCTGGAAAATTATTTTGGGTACATGGGAACATCACCAATAATTCTTTCTATCTTTATATGCACCCTCTGATCACCAAATAAATGCAGGAATTGAATTTTGCTGAGATTTTCTGTGAGTCCTTAAATTCTGAGAAAGGATTGGCCATAATCTGCTTTAATTCAATTTATTTGGTGGAGCAGCTTGTCTCTGAAAATACCCATGGGACTGAGATAATCCTGATTTTCCATGAAAATTCTGAATAATGGTGATAATCTCAATTAATTCCATTGAAAGAAAATGGGAAAATGGATAAATTCGAGGTTGGACTCAAAGATTTTAGGTTGGACTTAATTTTGGAAGTCTTTTCCAACCTAAATGATTCTGTTAAATTCCCGTTTATCGTTTATTTTTCTGCTGTATCAAAACCTTCAATGTGTGTATTTTATATCAAAAATAAAGATAGGAACCCCTATAAATGGTTCCCTTGTAAATATATTTTTGATCCCTTGTTTTCCTCAGTTTTCCTTTAGAAATGCTGAATAAAATTGAATTTACAGAAAATCCATGGGGTAAAATTCATTTTTCTGTGAAATGAGTGTATTTATATTTCACATCCTTTGCTGAGGCAATTTTACATAATCTCAAATTATTGAATTTTTTCCTCACCCAGGGCTTACCATGTCCGTAGTGGAAAAATCCTGGCAGTGAAGGTAAGAAATCCCAGATATTTTATTTTTTTTCCCAGTTTTTCCTGCCCTTGCTTTCCTTCCCTTCCCTCTGATTTTTTGCTCTCAATTTCATTTATTGCATTAATTAATTTATTTACAGGAAATTTATTTATTTATTTAGTTAGTTACTGTAAATTTAGTCATTCCCAGTGAGCTCAGATTCCCAAAATTCAGGATTTTGCCTCAGGGAATTGCCTGAAAAATCTCACATTTTGGTCCTCCAAGGATGTTTCCAGGAGCAGTTGGGCTCCTTGATTAAACCTGGAATTTGTAGGTTTTTGTGGTCAGGAAAAATCCCAATTTTCTCTGAAATTCACTTAAAACTGGGATAAAATAATAGCAACAATGGGGCAGATCTTGGATGCAACTTGTGAATTAAATTATGCTTGTAAATGAAATTATTAATTATACTATGGATTAAATTATTAATTGTATATTATATTAATTAAGAATTATATTAATTATTATTAGTTCATATGCAGAAAAATAAGCCAAAAAAAGTAATTTTGTGGGTTTTTTAAATGATAAAATCCAGATTTAATTGCACAAGATAACCACAAACCTGTTGACTAAAACATTTCCAGCTGGTAAATAATCAACCCAATGCTAATAATCCACACCACAATCCCTCAGTGATGCACCAAATTCCATATTTTGCATAACCTTAACCTCCAGAGGACTTAATCCCTTTTTCCAGGTCGCTTTTTCCTCTTTAAAGGGGAAAATCCCAGTGAGAACCATGAATCTGCACTGCTTTTTGCCACTCTCCCACTGCTTTTAGCTGCAATTCCAGTGCAGCATTTGCTTATCATTATTACCTTTATTATTTATTACCCCTGCCCACAACACCCCGAATTTCCTCTGAGCTGTGCATACCGCAAAAGACAAGGATGCCTTAATTAAATTAAAGCAGAATATCTGAGTTTGACCTGTGATTTTTGCTCTGCTTCCCTTTAGTGGAGGCAGCAAATGGAGGGAGGCAGCAGTGACAGCCCGTGATGAATTGCTGTGTTTATTCTGGGTATTTTAATGGCCTCTCCCTAATTCAAATTGAGCAGGGAGTAAATTATAATTCAGTCACTCAGCTGCTGGGCCTCACCTGACAGCTCAGCCTCAGAGTGCTGGGGGAGCACAGCCTCAGGTGGATTCCTCTCTCCAAACTTCACCCTGGCCACGAGCAGGGCTCCAAAATCGCTGAATTTTGGGCAAAAAAAATCATTAGGAAGATGCAGCTTGCTCAGGAAGATCAGAGGCCTTCCCAGATGACTTGCATGTCAGTTTAAATTCATTTTTAAAACGTTCTTCTGGTCCAACATCCATCCCCAGCTCAACTCCAAAGTTCACCCTTTTCCCTGGGCCCGAGGGCTCCAAAATCACTGAATTTTGGGCAGAAATGTCATTAGGAAGATCAGAGGACTTCCCAGAGGACTTGCATGTCATTTAAATTCATTTTTAAAAAGTACTTCTGGTCCAACATCCATCCCCAGCTCAAGCATCTCACCCAGCTGTGACCCTGGGCACACTGAGGGCATCCCAGGGAAATGATGATTGGTGCTGCAAAGTTCTTGGTTTAGGGAAAAAAACCCCAATGATTGAATGTTCCCAGGGAGATTTTGGATTCCCCATCCTGGAGTGTCCAAGGCCAGGGCTAGGAGCCCCTGGGATGGGGAAGGTGGAATGAGATCCCTTTAAGGGCCTTTCCCACCCAAACCATCCCAGGATTCCAGGAATTTGCATCCAAATCTTCATTCCCAGCTTCATCCTCAGCAGCAATGACTCTGAGGAGATTTTGTTTTTGTTTTTGTTTTGTTTTGCTGTAACACAGTTCCAGCCCATGCTGGAAACTGCCCCCTCGTGAATCCCTGGAAGTTTTTGTACCTCTGCAAAACAGGCTTGGAAATTTCGTACAAAAGGAGATGATAAATGCAGGTTAAGGTGAGATATAAATAGTTTTTTCCTCTTTTTGTGCTGCAAATAAAGAAATTTCCTCCAGCCTTGGCATGAGGTGGGGTCACACAAGCCACACGTTTCCAGCTGGAAGAAAACAGTAAAATAATTCTGCAGAGGAAGTGAGGCAGGTCTCCCCTAATTAATTTTGGGGTGAAATAATCTTGTAGTTGCGCTGTCTGTGCCCTTCCCTTGGTGTCCTGACCACCTGGAAATGGGGAAACTCTGCTTTCCCAGGTTATCCTCATTACTGGGGTGTTTGTAATTAGGGTTGGTGCAAATGAGCCCCAGACCTTTCCTCATTCTAGGCCTGGCTTTGGGATGCCAGGGATGTTTTTGCTCCTGGGGTCGGAGAAATCCCTCGCTGGGATGAGAAGTGAGTGAGATAAAATTTTGATTTGACACCCCTGACAAGATGGAATTTGGTGAAGTTCAGAGAACACCACTGGTGGGATCCCAGCAGATGAATTTCTGAGGTTCTCACGCTGGAAAAAATGTAAGTGAATATTGTTGGCAAATGATTATTGATCTGGACAAGTGTGTTAAATGTTTCTTGGCAGCCCTGTACTCTGCTTACAATTTAGTTTAGTGACAGCTTTTATAAATAACCCTGGAGCAGCTCTGGAAGAGGCAGGTTATTGGTTTTTCCTGGAGACAGATTTTGGTGCTGGGTTGGAAATGGGCTCCCCGTGTTGTGTTCTGTTCTGTCAGCACTATTCCTGGAATGTTTATTGTGCTGATCCTGAAAACTGACTGAATTCTGCTTCCCTTCAGCTTAAAGTGTTAAATACTGAAGGGCTGGCTGGGGGCAGACTGAGCCTGGCTCCAAGCACTGGGTCCAGTTTGGTTTGTGAAGCAGAGCTTAATAATTGAGTTTTCAGGTCTTCAAAGAACTGTGGCAAGAAATTCTGTGTTCAGTTTGTCTTTCGGTGCCTCGCTCAGAGGGTCTGCCATGAAAAATCCTGGGAATTTAGAATTGCAGGAAGTGCAGCCCACTTTGGCTGCAGTTCCTGGTGCTTTGGTCCTGCTGGGCACTTGGGATGGTGAGAAAATGTCCTTCCTGTTCAAATATTCTTCCCACCTATTCCTCTCCTTCTTGTTACCCCACAATGATCATTATTCCATGGATCTTCAGGATTTTTATTTGAATAATTCACTTCCCTTTAACATGAACTCTGTGTATTCTGTCTTTCAGGTCATACCCTTGGATATAACACTGGAGCTCCAGAAGCAGATCATGTCAGAGTTGGAAATTCTTTACAAGGTATGTGGGTTTTACCATTGGAATTATTTGTACTTCAGTTTTCTTACAGCAGATTTTAAAACAGCCTCATGGCTTTTTTCTCTCTTTTCCCAGTGTGACTCCTCGTATATCATAGGATTTTATGGTGCTTTTTTTGTAGAAAACAGGATTTCATTGTGCACAGAGTTCATGGATGGTGAGTAGTGGATCCAGTTTGCTTTTGATTGCTAAGTAATTAAATGAGAGAAAATTTTTTTTGGTAGAATGAAATGCAACAGTAAGACTCGAAAATGTGGAGTATTAATAATATTGCAGGTAGTTAAAAAACCAGAGCAGGTTGGAATTGGGACTGGGGGACATTCTGCATTTTCCCTGCGTGGAACTTCGCTTACTTTTATGGAAAATGTAAATAGAAGAGGAATAAAGGCAGCCTTAATTTGTGGTTTGATATTTGAGCCTCTCGTGCAATCTGTCCTCGCTGACAAAACAGCTGTTCCTCACTTGTAGTGTTTTGATAGCCAAAACAGCTTTTCCTTTCAAGAAATCTATTAACCCGATGTCCTGGGTGTTTGCAGTGGAAATGGTCTCTTAATTACCAGGCAAGGAGTTATTTTCCAGCCCAGCTGTTTCCCAGCTCGCTGCCGAGTTCCTTCTGGAGCCCCTCTCGTTCCTCCCCGCGCGAATCCTCACCCCAAACCCACCCCTGACCCCACAGCCTGGAATTCCAGAGCTGGCCCAGCCCTTGGCTGGGGAATTTGGGATATTCCTGAGGAAAAGCAGGGCCTGGTGCAGCAGTTTGCCAGATTTTTAATTCTCAATTTTAAATTTCTTTCCTTGAGAATTTGTGTTTCAGCCCAGGGACATTTTGCACTCTGGTTTCATCACGAGGTTTTTTTGCAGAAGAGAAGGGAGGTTTCCCAGTCCCTTGGGAATGTCTGTAGGGATTCAGAGGGAATCCCATGTCCCCATCAATGGGGGATGCTCACAGGGCTGTGCCAGGTTTTTTCCCATTCTGGATTTACTGGGAAAACTTCAACTGCTTCCCCAGGAACTCCAGGAATTTTATTTCAGGCATCAGTGTGGACACGGCCAAACCCTCCCTGGTGTGATGTCAGGAGGAGATGGCTTTAATCATGGATATAAAATGGATATTTATTTCCATTTCAATGGCTGTTTATATCCATTTAATTGGATATTTATGTCCATTTCAATGGCTGTTTATATCCATTGAATTGGATATTTATATCCATTGAATCATGGATATAAATATTGGATACCACAGAATGGTAGCAGTAGGTTTTGGGGACAAGAGCTGGGATACTTTGGACCTTGAAATCTGCTTTTTGGGATGGTTTTGTTATCCCCAAGACATTTTTCCACACAGTTTGGAGCTCTTTCATGTTGATATTTATGACTGGAAGGTTTTGTAACGTTTTGTCACTGCTGCTTCCTGAGTATCAGTGCTACAAGCAGAAATCAGGGATGTGGTAAGAAGCTCCCTGAGTGCTGTTTGGTGTGTTTATGCAGAGTTTGGGAGCTTTTTAAGGTCAGTTATTTCTGCCACAGCTATTGCTCTATCACTGATGGTGTTTTTATTAATAACCAAGGCCTAGAAAACCCTTGGGGCTTCAAATCTGGGGCACTGTTTCATCTGGCACCACCTGAGCTCGTGCTGTTTGTCCCTGCAGGGGGGTCCCTGGATGTTTATAGAAAAATTCCAGAACACGTTCTCGGAAGGATAGCGGTGGCTGTGAGTCGTTTATTGCTTTTTATCTCGCAGTTTTTGGCTGTGGGGGTGGAAAATGCGGGTTTGGGTGGTCATTGGGAGGCTGGGGCAGCTCCAGGGTCTGTGTGGGAGGAGGGTCTTTCCTCTCTCCTGCTCCTCCAAACCATCCCCTGTGCTCAGGGGCACTGGATGGGATTTAAGGTCCCTCCCAACCCAAACCCTTCCATGATTCTGTTTCTCAAATCTGTGTGACAGGATGGGGTAAATTGGCTGGGATGAGGAAACAAAAGAATTTGCTGGAAGTCTGTGTGGTCACATCCCTTCCTGTCAGCATTTCTTCCCGTCAGGACGGAGAAGTGCTTTTAATCACCTTGATTTATTAAATTATTTCTTTAATCAGCTCCTTAAGCCCTTCTGCTCTCTGTGGTGCCTTCAGGAGGTGGCTCGGGAGCCCTCTGGGCATCCTTTGTCTCTGAGTGTGTGATTTCCATCCTGGCCGCCCTTATTCTGGCCAGAGGGTCTCCCTTGGTTTTCCAACCCTCTCTCTTTGGTTGTTCTGTGGGTTTTCCTTGCCAGCTTGGAGGGTTGGGTTGGTTCCTGCCACCCAAATGCAGAGGCAGAACAGATTTTCTGTGTTCTGCTCAAGGAAGATGGAATTTTTCCCTTGGCACAAGCCAGAGCTGCCACAGGCTGGTCTCTCACCCTGAGCAGCCCCAGGGAAGAGTTAATTGGGGTCATTTTTGGGGTGGTGAGGCTGAGCTGACAGAAGAACCCTCAGATCTCCTGGGTTTGGTCTTGAGGTGTTGATGGTGGGAGCCTTGAAGCCCCTGGCAGCTCATCCTTGGGGCTCTGCAGCCTTCAGCTGCTGAAAATTCACTGGCCATGATTGAAAACTCAAATTACAGACCAACAGAAAATTCCAAAGTTCAAAAAACCCATCTTTCCCCGCAGCTGAGCAGAGGGTAATGACCAATGTCTCAGTGGATCTCACCAGGGAGGGAGATACTGCAAAACAATTGCCAAGTATAAGGAATACTTTGATAACTTAAGCAGTTTAAAGCATAACAAAGTTATTCTATCATGTGCCATTTAATTAAGTGCTGGCTTTTCATATTCATTATACATCAAGCTGACAATTTAAATCCTTTAATCCAACACAGGCAGCTATTTAGTCTCTGTTCATTGTAATTCACAGCTCTCCTTTCCTCTTAATTTGTGTGGCCTGCCCAGGGTGATGAGCATCCCTCTCTGATGCTGTTCCCTCTGAGCAGCTTCAAATCTGCTCATTATGTACCTGGCAGTTCCTGGTGCAGTTTGAGTGCTTTTCACCTCAGCTCAGAGGGAGAATCTTTCATCTCCATTCCTCTGGAGCAGTGAGTGGGAAGTTGCTCACAGAATCCCCGTTTTCCTGATGAGGATGATGAGGATGGTTTGATGATCTGGGATGGGCTTCCAGCGTTCCCTCAGCTGCTCATTCCTTCTCCTTTTGCTGATCTTGGTGTGGGTTTAATCCATCACACCTTGGTTTTATCTCTCCCCCATCCTCCCCTTGCCATTCCACAGGTGTCTCCTCCACTTTTCCTCTCACCCCTAATGCTGCTGTCCAGCCCCACCTGTGGTGTCTCCATATCTGGATTTTTTCATTCCCCTCAGGGTCATTTTGTCCCTGGTCAGTCAGCCTGGGAGCCTCAGTCCCTGAGATGGATATCTCACTTTTCCTGATTATTTTATTTCCTATTTCCTACTTGTGAGCCTGACTCCCTGACATGGATATTCCACTTTTCCTAGTTTTATTTCCTGCCTGTGAACCTCACTCCCTGACATGGATATTCCACTTTTCCTAGTTTTTATTTCCTGCCTGTGAGCTTCACTCCCTGACATGAATATTTCACTTTTCCCAGTTATTTTATTTCCTATTTCCTGCCTGTGAGCCTGACTCCTTGAGGTGGATATTTAACTTTTCCCAGTTACTTTATTTCCTATTTCCTGCCTGTGAGCCTGAATCCCTGACATGGATATTTCGCTTTTCCTAGTTTTTATTTCCTGCCTGTGAGCCTGACTCCCTGACACGGATATCTCACTTTTCCTAGTTTTTATTTCCTGCTTCCTGTTCCCACTGCAGAGCAGGGGCTGAGGAAGGAGGGGAACAAAGGAGCTTCAGAGAAGGGAAGCTGCACCCTTTTCTGCTGCTCTGGGAGCAGAAGGTGAGCGCTGAGGCTGAACCAGCCCTGGCAGCTCCTGGGCTCTGGTGCTGATTTTTGGCACAGTGGAGGAGTTGGAAGGAGGCACAGGAGCCTTTTGTTTTCCCTGGAATTTCTCTCTGGCTCCTTTGAGCCTCCCCAGGCTGTGTCTGAGGGGCAGCAGAGCCTTTTCAGGGGGCTGGGGCACCTTTGTGCTGAGTCCTTGTAATCCCCTGAGCACTTTGGGATTACCCAGGTCCATCATTTTTTCC
The DNA here is from genome assembly GCF_000277835.1 of Geospiza fortis. Lineage (NCBI taxonomy): Eukaryota > Metazoa > Chordata > Aves > Passeriformes > Thraupidae > Geospiza > Geospiza fortis. The sequence continues at coordinate 2,606,486 of NW_005054366.1, forward strand.
CCGGTCTGGTTTTTTTCCCATCCCCACAGTCATTTTTTTATTCTCCCAGTACATGTCCAGTGGAAGCTGCTTGATGACGTGTGTGACCTGCACATCTGTTAATTGCAATTTGTGGAAGTTTTTAAGGGAAGCCATTTCCAGGGGAAAAGGATGCAGCACATGCAGGCAGGCATTCCCTGCACCCCAGCACTCCTCTGGCTCCAGCTTTGGGATTTCTGGCCTTGGACTTGTTGATCTGGGAGGGCTTTTCCAGCCTAAATGGTTCTAAATGGGCACCACTGGGTTTGTCTTTTTCATTTTCTGCCCTCTCAGCCAGACTTGGCGTGGGTGTGGGGCAGTTCCAGAGAGGCCCCAGGGGCTGGAGAGAGCTGGGGGTGCTCACCTGGAGAAGGGAAGGATCCAGGGAGAGCTCAGAGACCCTAAAGGAGAGCTGGGAATGTTCCCCTGGAGAGGAGAAGGACCCAGGGAGAGCTCAGAGCCCTTGCAGGGCCTGAAGGGGCTCCAGGAGAGCTGCAGAGGGACTGGGGACAAGGGACAGGACACAGGGAATGGCTTCCTGTCCAATGTGACCCTCCAGGGATCCAGGGGCAGCCCCAGCTGCTCTGGGCACCTGTGCCAGGGCCTGCCCCCCCTGCCAGGGAACAATTCCTAATTCCCAGTGTCCCACCCAACCCTCCCCTCTGGCATTTTGGAGCCGTTCCCCTTTCCTGTCCCTCCATCCCTCGGGAATTGTCTCTCTCCATCTCTGGTTTGGGTTCCTTCAGGCACTGCAAGGCCACACTTGGGTCATCCTGGAGCTTCTTTCTTTTCTCCAGGCTGGACAATGCCAGTTCTCTCAGGAGATGTGGAGGGATCTCTGCCCTCACCCTGAAACCCATCCCTGTTCCCTTTGTGAGTCACCAGCAGTGAGAAGGGGAAATCTCCCTCAATCCCTCTCCTTCCTCCTGTTTCTATTTCCCTGGAGGGCTGGGGTGTTTTCTCGAGGAGAAGCAGATTTTGGGAGCCCCAGAGCGAGGCTGTGGCCACTGCAGGGGTGGTGCTGCTCCCTCTGGGCTGGGCTGGGGCTCTCAGAGCCTCTGTGCCTTGGCTTGCCTCTTCACACATTTATTTTCCCTCCCTGCTGGAGCAGTGACATTGTGCTCTGTGCTGTTGATTGAAGTTCTCCCTGAAAGGATGTGCACTTGAACTGTCAGCAGAGTGAGAGATTGACAGCAGGTGGAAGCACTTTTTGTGTCAAGGCTTTGTCAAGGCATTGTTGTAAAACCTCCTTTACTGAATACCAATAATTCCTGCTCCAGCTTCAATCAAAAGATTCTCCCCTCCAGTTTTAGAATAATATTTAATGCTTGAGAGTCCTTCCCTAATAGGCAAATGTAAGGGGAGTGAATAACGAGCTGAGTCCATTTGGGGGGCTCCTGTGAGCAGATTTACAGCCCAGGAGAAAGGGAAAAACTCCTTTTTTATTCCTTTGTACACCCAGAGAGTCTGAAGGGAGAGTTTGGTAATTCCATCGCTTCCCTCACTGCTTACCCAGCACATGTTCATAATAAAGATGTTTAGTAACTCGCAGCTGTGGATTTGTTTCCTGAGAAATGTTTCCTTTTTCTTTTAAATGGATGCTTGCTTTAAACAAAATAATTTCCTATGCTTTTAAAGATTTTCAATAGTCTAAATACATTTTTAATAATCAAAGAGTTCACTGTTCTGAAAAATCCCTTTGGCCATTGGAGGAGGTTTGAAATGTTGCATCTCCTTGATTTATTTTTGCATTGGTATATTATTATTTCTATTTATAGGTATATCTATATTTACAGATATACTTGTATTTATGGATATATTTCTATTTGTAATTGCATTTATTTGTTTGTTATTTGTTATTAATAATTATTATTTTAATGTTATTGCTGGTGTAATTACATCAAAATGCTGTAGGTAGAATTTCCATTTGCTTTTCATAAGCCATGGAATCATGGAAAGATTAAGGTTGGGAAAAAAACCCTTTAAGATCATCAAATCCAAGCCTTTTGAAAGGCTTGAGTGAACAAGCCACACCTCTGGGCAGGCAGAATTGGACCAAAGCTTTTGTTAAAGGTAAAAAGCATCTGAAGGCAGGAGATGGTTGGGTTTGGAGTGAGTTTAAGGGAGGAATTATCTCCTGGAACAATTCCTTTGGGATCCACCATCATTATTTGCTTTACAAAAAGATTCTGATTCAACCAACATCATTTTTCTTACAGAATAAATGTTAAATTTTGAAGGAGTTTCTAATGCAAGAGGAAGGCAGAAAATGACTGTGCTCTCTGCTTTCACTCTGTATCATTTTTAGCACTTCTGCTCGATCACTGCAACATAAATAATTTCATTTTGGGCTACTCAGAGCACAGAAAATGAATTGTCTTGGCTGCAGAACTCACACAACTTTAACAGTGTCAGAAATGCTTCATTGTTCTGGAGATCCATGAGGAAAACCTCTTGGAAATGGAGTTAAATTTCACCTCAGAGATGGAGAGTGTTGAAAAGAGCCAGCAGGGGTGGGCTGGGGAGCTCAGCACTGGTTGGAATTTTTGTGGTTGGAATTTTGTGCTGCAGTAACTGGGTTTGGAGTTTGGCTTTAGCAGCTTTGGTGGTGAAAGGAGCAAATTTTGAAACCCGCCCAGGTTTAGGAGTTGTATTTACTTTTAGGAGTTACATTTCCTTTTAGGAGTTGTGTTTTAGGAATTGTATGTGGTTTAGGAATTCTATTTCCTTTCAGGAATTGTATTTTAGGAATTGTATTTGGTTTTTGGAGCTGTATTTCCTTTTAGGAGTTGTGTTTTAGGAGCTGCAGTTTCTGTGCTGTGAGATGCAGCAGGATTTGTGGTTTTGTGTTTGGTCCAATATGAGAGGAAAATGAGGGAATTTTCACAGCTCGAGAGGAAAAGTTCCACATTTGCATTGAGTAAATTAAAACAAGTAAAGGAAAAGGCTCAGGGTGCAGCAGATGGAAGAAAGGGAAGGGAGGATGAAGTGGAAGAGGTTATTAAGAGATTTTCTTGGTTTCTGGCCTTTTGCAAGAGGACCAATCATTCCATCCTTTGGCCCTCATGGTTTCTAACACCCCAGCAAGGGCAGGTGAATTAAAGATCCACTTGAGATGCCTGAAGGGATTCAGTGTGAGCTCAGCTGAGTTCAGCTTGCAGCTCCTGGCAAGAAATTAAAGTGTGTATTATTAATTTGTGCATTAATAAAGGACCTGCTGCAGGTTTTTAGCGGGGCTCACCTGGGAGGGAGGTGGGGTCTCCCCTTTTCCTGCTCCTGCTTCATTCTTACACTTGGCTTCTCTGATCTCCCACCCCAGCTGAAATTGGGAATTTTTCCTATCAGGAATCCCTAAAATGTGATTTTTTTTTTCCTTTCTTTTACCTGAAGGTTGTGAAAGGCCTGACCTATTTATGGAGTCTGAAGATTTTACACAGAGGTGAGTAGCAATGTTTTCTGTTTTCCAATGACATTTTAACGTCACTTCCTCCAAAGACCAAGCAGACATCTGCTTTGAGTCCAGTGGGGTGATGCAGCATGAATCTCACTCATTAACCTTGCACACTTTCTTGTAAAACATTTTTATTGCTCTTTTATTGCCCTCCCTCCTCCCCTGGAAAGAAAAGCACTGCGGAGAGGAATGAATTTTACAGGGATTTAGGAGCTTAGGGTTGCAAACAGGTGCCCAGTGGAAAAAATCAGCGTGGAAATGAGATGTTTGATGGTGGTGGAAACAGAAAATAGGCAATGAATTGTCTTTGGTGCTTCAGAAATCTCATGTAACAGCCACAAGTGTTGCTGGAGGCTCAGATCTGTGAAATCATGTCCTCTACCATGGTCAGGGACAGGGAAAGGCTTTAAACCTGCTTGGACATAAGTCAGTTTGGGGGTTTTGCTGTTTATTCTCTTTCCTGCAGCTAATTTGGGGTGTTTTTTTTTTTTTTTAAACTCCTCATTTATTCCTTGCTTTTTGCTGTGAAATTTTGCTTATAATGTGTCTGTTTGGAAAAATTAATTCAGATCCACCAAAACTTCAAAAACAATGTGGGAAATGCTGTTTAAAGAACAGAGAAGCTCATTCCCCCTACACCAAACTTCCAAAACAAATAGAAAAAAATTAAAAATGAGAAACTCATTCAATTTTTAATGTTTCCAAGGAGTCTGGAGGTAGCTGCTCTGCTCCTTGGTGTTGCTGTGTATTCCCACATCTGTTCCCTCATCCTGGGAGCAGTAACCCTGGTCCCTCCTGAGGAAAGAGCATCTCAGTGGATCTTTAATTCACCTGCCCTTGCTGGGGTGTTAGAAACCATGAGGGCCAAAGGATGGAATGATTGGTCCTCTTGCAAAAGGCCAGAAACCAAGAAAATCTCTTAATAACCTCTTCCACTTGGTCCTCCCTTCCCTTCTTTCCATTTGCTGCATCCTGCACCTGCTCCAGGTGAATTCTGCTCGTTTCATCCTGCCGTTTTTGGGCTACAGAAAATGGGAATTTCTGTCTCTCCAAAGCAGGGACAGAGGGATGGAATGGCAGGCAGGTGATTATTTCTGCAGGTGATGTCCTGGAGTGCCAGGTTCAGAATTGTATTATTTTTACCCATTTTGGACTACAGAAAATGTGAATTTCTGTCTCCTCAAAGCAGGGACAGAGGGATGGAATGGCAGGCAGGTGATTATTTCTGCAGGTGATGTCCTTCAGCTGGCTCCTGGTTTTGGTGCTCAGAAGTGAAAGGAGGAATTCTGGCTCCTGGTTTTCCTGCAGGGTGACCCAGGGCAGAGCAGGAGTCAGGAATTTCCAAGGAAGGGCTGCAGCAGTCCCAGGGCAGAGCTGTGGGCTGCAGCAGGGAATTGGAGAGCAGGAAACAAACAATGAGCAAGGCTTTTATTGCAGATCAGACATCTCAGCAAATATTCCAGCTTCACTTCAAAACAAAGCTCACAACTAATGAGGTGATAGCCGTGCATATTAATAAACCCGAGCTGGAGTCATCACACCCACATCAAACATAAACATAAGATTAACACCTCCACCACTTCCTTGGAAGATGTGAGAATGTCCCAATGATAAGTGTGCTCTTTTCCCCAGAGCATAAGAAGTAGAAATGGAAGGGTAATGAGAAATTAACTTAGATTTAAAACAGAATTAGCAATTAAACAAGTCTAATCATGTACAAAGTCAAAGTTTGTCTAAAGACAAACCAGAATCTGTTAAGTTCAAGAATAAGTATAGACCGTGTGCATTTTATCTGCTGTGTTTTGCTTTGTTCACACCTGCTTCTTAAAGGAGTTGCAGGAAATCAATGTTACCCACTTGTGTTTAATTGTACTGAGCTGGATTGGTGACTTGGCTCTCTGAGTACTGGGGCTGTTTATATATATTACAAATATTTATTTATTTTGTGGTTTGGGCACCTCAGTTCTTGGTTAGGTTTTAAATAGAAATTCTGGAAGTGTTGCTGGTTTGAAAAGAGGGACAATTGAGGATCTGGAGATGGGCTCTGTGCATCACTCAGACTATCTCCTTTTCCCCCAGGACATCAGAAATCCAAGGATATTCCACTTCTCTTTGTTCTGGCTGGGAGGGACAGGCACTGGAGGAGCATTCCCATCTTCTCACCATTACTATTGTCATTATTATTAATAATAATGTTATTGCTGTTATTATTATGTAAAAACGCTGTAGATAGAATTTCCATTTGCCTTTCATAAGCCATGGAATTGTGGAAAGATTAAGGTTGGGAAAAACCTTTTACAAGATCATCAAATCCAAGCTTTTTGAAAGGCTTGGGGTGAACAAGGCACACCTCTGGGCAGGCAGAATTTGACCAAAGCCTTTGTTAAAGGTAAAAACCCATCTGATTGTTTGCTGAGGATTTCAGCAGAGATGTCCAGGGCTGCATATTTTCATCTTCCCCCCTTTCCTGTTTTATCTCTGGGGGATATAATCAGCATTAGGGCCACCCAATGGAGCACAGACACAAACCCAGGGGTGTTTGGGGATTTACCAACCTGGGATTGTGGAAGCTGTCCCTGCCCATGGCAGGGGGCCCAGGATGAGCTTTAAGGTCCCCTCCCACCCAAGCCATCCCAGGATTCTGGGTTTCCATGCATTTATTTATGCCTGTATGTAAAGCTGAGCACACATTATATGTTTCCATGCATTTATTTATGCCTGTATGTAAAGCTTGCCCACTCATGGACCACTTAAGGCTTATTTAAAAAAAAACTTAATCCTGGCCTCTGCCAAACCACGCTGCTGCCTTCCTTGAACCTGGCCTGTTGCTGTTTGCTGTTTTTAAAAGCCAGCAGAAGTCAAGAGACAGCTTTTAAAGCATCTCAGGGCTTTGTTTTTTTTCCTTTTTTTCCCTTCACACAATCATGAATCTGTTTGCTTTTCAATGCCACCAAGGAGTGAAATGTTTGGTGTTCAAAAAGCTGAACCTCTGATGGTTCTATTTACTGGTGAGTAAGAGCTTGGAGGTCCTGTTTGTTTGCAGAGAGGTGAAACTACTCAGGCAGCTCCATCACCAGGAGAACTTGTTCATCCTCTATAATGATGCTTCATAGAAATCATTTGTATTAAGCAAGCCCTGGTAATGGGAGCATAATGACCCCTTTTGGCTCTTGTTTAAATTCTTTCACTTCTCAACACTAATATTAATCACAAGCAGATGGTGCAGAACATTATTTATGCACACTTGTTTCCCAAACCCAAAAAATATTTAACCCATTAACTGAAGTGGGTGATGAGACCAGGAGGCTGATTTGCTGATGGGCTGATTGTCTCCCTGCTCTCAGCATCAGATATTTTGTGCAGGGCTCTCACTTCCTTTCCTTTCTGAGGAAATGAGCACAGCCACTGAAAAGCACAGCAAACATTTGAGTGAATTCCCTGGTTTTGTGGTGTTTGGTCCTGCTGGAAGGACAGCTTGGGTTTGCTCCTGCAGGGTTTGTGTGACTGCCCCTTGCTCTGCAGGGTCCCCAACCTCCCCTGCCCATCCTTGAGGGGCAGATTTCCCAGTCCTTTCTTCCTTCTAGGATTTTCTCATGTTTTCAGCTTTGTTTGTGGGGGCATTTCAGGATCCTTTTTGTTCCAGCTAAAAGCAGAACTGGTCAGACTCAGTTTTCCCCTAGAAGCTGGGAGCAGCTGGACATCCTGGGATAGATCTCAGCATTCCCTCTGTGCTCCTGGGGCTGGGCTCATTCCACGCCAGCCAAGCCCAGCTCCATCCTTTTAGGAAGAAGGTGAGACAGGATTATTCTGCACCTTGTTCAGGATTCAGGGGAGAGCCTCTGCTGTGCTCAGCACGTCTGCTTGGATTTAGCAAAGTCACTCAGCTCCAGAGGAGGCAAAACTCCATCAAAAGTGCAGCACGTGGGTGGAATTCCTAAAGATGGAGATCAGCAAACACAAACTGAGCCTCTGCGTGCCCAGGACTGGGTTTTTTGGGGGGAAAATTACAGGATTTGCAGGAATTACAGTGCCAGCAGTGTTGATACCTCACTTACAAGGTACTGATCCACCCGGGGTCTGTAGGAACTATTGGGTGCTCCCATTTTTAATCTGGATTTTTAGCTCAAATAGAGGCGAGCTTTAATCAGCTTCTTAATTGAGGTTCTGCATTTCTACATCGCAGAGACAAATTAAGGCAGCTCCTGTGGTACCAGCAAACAGCTGCTAAAGCAAGGCAAACCTAATGATAAACAAAATTAGGTTCTTTTCTAGTTGGGTTTCATCCATCTGCCCCCAACCAGTGCTCACTTTGAGGGGAGGCACTGATTCAAGCTGCTGCCTTTAATCCATTTTGACAGAAGAAGGCAGTGATTAGGCAAAGCCAGGCTCTAATCTTCCCATGTTTGAGCCAGGCTGTAACGTGCACGTTCTGCTCCCCCACTGGCACCCCTGGAACTGCAAAGATGTTCAGTGTTTCCTGCACTAGAGCCAGGCTGGATGTCGAGTTTGTTCCCAGTTGATTTTATTTTACAGCAGCGCACCAACTTCCTGTGGCAGCAGGAGCAGTCAGCACCAGGGTATTTGCACTGATGCTCTGGTTTTGGAATGGGCGTTGGTGGTTTATTTATGGAATTCCATCCTTTTTTCAGGCTGATTTTGCAGTTTGGTAAAATCCCTGTGAGTTCAGGACGAATCCCTGTCCAAATGCAGTAATTCCATCTATCCCTTTGTAGTTCCATCCTTTTTTCAGGCTGATTTTCCAGTTTGTCAAGATCCCTGTGAGTTGTTTTCCTGTCCATCAGTGCACTTGGTTCCAGATTCCAGATTGGTGTCACCTGCAGGTTTAATAATGTGGATTTTTAGTATTGTATAAAGTCATCTCTGTAAATACCATCTCATATCTGTGTGGAGATGATGTATGTTATATATTTTTTGTATATATGGAATTTTATCTGTGCTGCTGACTTACAAACCACTGCATTTGAAATAGATATTTGTGATATTTCCTGTCAAAAGCCACCATGCCAATGCTCCCTGGCTATTTGTGGTTGTCCTGTGCAAGGCCAGGAGCTGGATTTGGATGTGGCTCTCTTCCAATGTTCTGTATAAATGGTGTATTTATTGTCCAGGATAATGTGGGTAATGCAGCTTTTCCCCCAAACAGATGTGAAGCCCTCCAATATGCTGGTGAACACCCGGGGCCAGGTGAAGCTCTGTGACTTTGGGGTCAGCACCCAGGTAAATCCCCCCTGTGCATCTCCCCCCATTCCCCTCCTGGTGTCCAGATCACCTGGCAGCCCCACAGCAATCCCCTCTCTGCTGGGACAGCCCTTTTCATTTTTAATCTCTGGGCGACTTCTCCTCCATCTGAATATGATTGTTCATTGTTTAATGACAGTAAAAACTGCTGATATTGTAATTACTACTTACGAATAGCAAACTTCATTGAAATGCAGCTTTGATCTGGGAGCCTTTTGCCCAGACAAAAGGGAGGGCAGAGCAAGAGACGTGTCTGGGGAGCCCAACTGGCCCACAATAAAAATTAATATTGGGAGCAACAATAGTGGTGGGCTTTGACAATGTGCGGCACAAATTTTAATTAATTTCCATTTTGGGCCTCCCTGGAGGACTTCTCTGCTAGTGACCCATGAGCTCGCTGTGCTGTTGATTTGAATTTCAGCACCTTTTCCTCTCAGCCAAACACGAGGCCCAAAGAGAAGGTCAGCCTTGTATTATGGGCTGGCAGGCTCTGTTGTCCCTCCAGTGTTGAAGGGATGAATTGGGGCTTTATTCACATCTGACTGAAAAATGAGTGTGCTCAATCCTGCTTCCTCCTAATTCACTTTTTATATCAGACTGGTTTGGGGTACTAAAACATGCAGCATCCTGTTTAACACAATTGTTTAAGGTTATCTGCCATAAACTGTAATGCAGTGCTTGCTGAAATTGGAATCCTCATTCCCCAACCCAGGCGAGATTTAATCATTTTTAACGCCTTGGCGGATAAATCCCTTCCCTTTTTTACATAATTTTTAGTTGATTTATAGGGATGATGATTGTAGGTTAAATGAGGAATAATTGCCCATTTTATTTCCACATTATCTTTATATTGTTCTAACAGCCTGTTTTGTCTGATAGCTGGTGAATTCCATAGCCAAGACGTATGTTGGAACAAATGCTTACATGGCGGTAAGTGGAGTGATGCAGGAATAACATTTCAATGGAATTACTTGTCCTCACTCTTGTTCTGTTCAGTGCAGGAGATACCCTAAATCAATCCTCACATCTCCATCTCTTCCCACACCCTGTCTTCATTCCATGGGACAACTCTACTTCTTGCTGACAGGGAGGAGGAATAGTGGAAAAGTGGTTTTTTGAAATATATTTTCCCTTGGTTTTGCTCCTTGTGACAACTGGGAGCAAAGAGAGCCAGTTGGACATTGGAAAAAAACCAGTTTTTCACTCACAGCTTGTGGCTCTCTGCAGATCACTGACAGCCCCAAACCATCCAGCTTTTGGGAATGCTGGAATTTAGGGAAGCATTGTGCAGAGGTTGGTGGGCATTCCTAGACACCCCATGGAAATCTTAACCTAAAAACATTGGGATTAATAACATCAGGGTGTTAAAGTGCAAGTTTTTTAGCTCAAAAAAGTCATCAGTACTTCTACTTATCCGTACAAATTTTGGTCAGTCTTTGTTAACACAAGACCACTTTTGTCCTGTTCCTGTACATTAAAGCCCCTTTTTTTTTTTTAGATTTTTTAGCACATTGCTCAGGATGCATTTGGAGCAGGGTTTGGGTTCAGAGCTGCCAAGTGCCAGCCTGAGCAAATCAGAGTGGATTTTCTGCACAATTTGTTCTGCACAAAATTTCTCTGCAGAAAACAGAGTGGATTTGCTGCACAAATTTCTCTGTACAAATCAGAATGGATTTCCTATCAGATCCATTGGATCCTTTTCAATTCCCCATTTCAGATGTGAAAACTCCTCTGCCTCAGTTTTTAAAGCACTTTCTGAACTCTTATTTTGGCCATTAAAATCCTTTGAGCAAACTGCTCCTGATATTGCTGAGAAAAGAAGTGCTCTGCTGGTTTAAAATAAAAATATAAACAGCACAAAGTGGTTGGTGCTCATGTTTTTCAAACCTCAGGGAAAGGGAGGGGGAAATCCATGACCTTTAATCGCTTTCAGGTATTTTTTTCTGATTTTCTTGTCAGGGTTCCCATTTATTTGCTAAGTGCTTTTCCACTCGAGCTCATTGTGTGGCTCCTGAAAGGCTCAAGTCACCATCCTAGAAAGACTTGGGCTGTCCTGTGTCATCAGAACACTCAGAAACAGCATAAAATAAATACTTCAGAATAGCAGAAAAATGGGGGGGTTTTAAATAAAAAACAGAGATTAAAAAAGAGCTGGAACACAGAGATCCAGACAAAGAAACAGCTTCAAATTAATCAACTTTTCCAGCTCAGCTGTTGCTTCAAACTGGTCTTAAGCAGGGCTGAGAATTAAATTGTATTATGCTTTTAGTGCCCAAACCAAGATTACAGTTCTCTTTCCCAGGTGTGCATTAAATAAATTGCTTTTTTTGCCTTTCTGGATAGATGTGGTGCCTCCATCTCTTGATTGTGAAACAGAAGTTTAAGCTCAAAATGTGCTCGATCTGATTTTCTGTGTTAAAATCACTTTGCTTCTTGATTGAGTCGTTTGTTTGTCATCAAATTTCCAGGCAAGCCCTCAAAAAATAATGGAGGTCATAAGCTTTGCTTCACCCACTTGGCACACTGGCAGTGAATTTGAAACTCTTGAAAAAATTGAGGTTTTCTGTGGAAAAAAAAGAAGCTTTTTTGATTTTTGGGGGGTTTTTTTTTGAAAACAAAAAAGGCTTTTTGACTGAGAAATTAAAATTTCCAACCAAAACACATTTTCTTAAAATCATTTCATCAGCGTTTTATATAGAGAAAAAATTGGATTAAAAAATAATCAGTTCTAGAAATTTGAAGAGAAAATACCTTGGGCTGTGTATTTAGAGTGATCCATGTGTTGCACCCCTGATGCATCTGTTATTCCTATTTTCCTCTTCTTTTCTGTACTTTTAAATCCATCTTTTGTTTAAAAAGCTGATTTCTTGGCCCTTTTCTTTTGTGAACCCACAGTTCCTCACTGGAGCTTGCTGTTTAGAGCTTGAACTTTAAGAATAAACAATTTAATATTGCTCAATGTGAATGATAAATCTCATGTGGTGGCACGGGAAGGGTCTAAAAAATGGGGTTTGTGTTGGCACCTTGCTTGGGCCAGGTTAGCACATCCCATGTCACTTTATAAAATTACTCTTGGCTGCACATCTGCACCTTTGTGAGGATATTTGTCAGTATAAAAATATGTCAGCATAACAATGCATCACTATAAAAACTTATCAGCTTAAAAAAATCACACGATGCTGTTGCAAACATTTCTAAATGGGCTGACCTAGGTTAATTATACTCAGCGAATTAAAAAACAATAAAATAAGATTTTGGGGTCACTCCCAAGTGAGATTTGGTCAGTTTGGTGCAACTGTGGGGATTTTTGGGGGGTTTTGGAAGGTTGTTTTTAGAGGGAATATGGGCAGCAGTGTGGTTTTTATTTAACATTCACGCTGCGATAAAAGCTCCTGACCTGGGAGTAGCAGCACAGGATAAACATCCAAAACCACATTGGAGTGGCACTAATTTGGGAGTTTGTTTTCTAACAGAGGTCTCTGGATTATTAAAGAGTGAAAATCCTTTGTAGGTGGCTGGCCCAGACAGGTGCATTAACAGCACAGTGGGGAGAGGAGTCTCAGGGAGCCTTTTATTGTTGCATTTCATGCTGTACTTGACCTTGGAAATGCTTAAATTGTAGCTTTCAAGTAAAAACCAGCAGATATTTTTTACAGCACTCCATTTCATGAAGCATTAAACCTGCTATTAATAGTTTGGAGCAGGGGCTTTTTTTCTTTTCTTTCTTTTTCCCCCCTACAGGTCAAAAAGCCCAAAATTAAGAAGTATATAAAATAAAGTTGCCACCGTGTGGTGATTCTTTTGGCTTCAGTAATTTGGCTTTTTAACTGTGGTTATTCCTCAACCTCTGGACTCCACACTGGGAATTTTTTCCTTGCTGTGGTGCCTGGTTTTGGGGAGGGAGGTGGAAAATTGGATTCTCTCAACTTGACCTTGTGCTTTGCTCACGTGCACGAGCCCTTGGCTTTTCCCTTGGATTAAACAACCCCAACACAAATCCAAGGCCAACCTTGCAAGGACTCAGATTTTCCTGAAGAATTCCTGAATTTTCCTGGATTTGCTCCCTGCTAGGAAAGCTTTGAAGCATCTTGGTGATTTTTTGGTGTCTCCACTTTCCACAGGGCAGCTCCAGTCTCTACTCTGGGGTCGGTGACAGAGCCCAGGGGAGGGCTGGAGCTGGGCCAGGGCAGCTTTAACTGGATTTTAGGAAAAGTTTCCTCCCCCAGAGGGTGCTGGGGCACAGCCCAGACTGCCCAGGGAATGGGGGAGCTCCAGACTGTTTGGCCAACACTCCCAGGGTGGGATTTGGGATGCCTGTGCAGGGCCAGGAGCTGGAATTTGATCCCTCCCAACTCCGAACATTCCAGGATCCTGGGATTTTTCCCATCCTGTGATTTTTCCCATGCCTTGCCCTTGGAGCAGGATCCCTGTGTGCCTGCAAGGCTCAGGAGCTGTTCCTCTGCTTTTCTCCACAGCCTGAGAGGATTTCGGGGGAGCAGTACGGGATTCACTCGGATGTTTGGAGCCTGGGCATTTCCTTCATGGAGGTATGCAGAGAGCTCTCACATTAACTCTTACATCAAAAATAACATCAAAATATTTCAATTTAACCTTGGTTTATTCCTTAAGTTCCCTGTATATTCATGTTCTTTTACCTGTTGCTAATTTGGGCTGTATTTAGAATGGGTTTGTTCATTTGAGGTCTTAAATAAAAATCCTTGTTGGGGTAGGAGGTAGGGCCTGGTGTGTGGAGGCTTTCCTTTTTTTCCTTTTTTTCCTTTTTTTCCTTTTTTTCCTTTTTTTCCTTTTTTTCCTTTTTTCCCTTTTTTCCCTTTTTTCCCTTTTTTCCCTTTTTTCCCTTTTTTCCCTTTTTTCCCATTTTTTCCTTTTTTTCCTTTTTTCCTTTTTTCCTTTTTTTATTTTTTTTCCTTTTTTCCTTTTTTTCCTTTTTTCCATTTTTTTTTGTTTTCTTTTTCTTTCCCCTCTCTTTCCCCTCTCTTTCCCCTCATTTTAAGGTGAAGCTGGACATACCTTTAAGTGAACTGCAACCAGTATTTTTAGCCCAAGGTGAAGCTGAGCAGTCTCAGTGCTGGCCCTCTGCATCTTGGCACATCTCACATTTTGCAGCCCAAAATTGAGCTGTTTTTACATTTTCACACAACAAGTTCCTTGCCAAAACCCTTTTAACCAAAATGTAGCTGGTGAGTGCTGGATCAGTGCGTGCAGATGTGGTAAATCAGTGTCACTGGAGCCAGCCCTGAGTGGCAGGGTGACACGGTTTGATGTGTCCCAGGGCAGGGATGGAGGGAGGGCCCTTCATTTGTTTCAGTGCACATTTGAATGGTTTGTGGTGCTGGAGAGCCCTCCCTCAGGATTTTGGAAGAGATACAGACCAAATTCATACACTCTGTCAATAACCCTAGCCAAAAGAGGGCTGAGGTTGTACTCCAGGAAGGCTTTGTGGGTGATAAAAAGAGTGATATAAACAGGACTTCATAAATAAAGCATTTCCCAGTTCCTTTGCTGAATTAAAAGCTGTGCCCCAGCAGCTCAGTGATCCACCACAAGATATTTGGAGTTTATTTTAGGGCTGTTAGTGGCCAACTTGGCTCCTCACCAATTCCACACGCAGGCTGAATTTTATTGGTAAAACTCCTTTCATTTGCATTCCCTCCTCTGGTTTTACACCTTCCCAACTTTCCTCTCCCTCACTTCCCAGGGGTTTCTCCTGAGCCAGATGTGCAGGATCCAGTTTGGGTCTGGGTGCTTTGTTAATTGGTTTGTCAGCTGCTCCTCCGAGACCTCTCCCACCAGCAGCAGCTTGATTGAAGTGCTCTGAGTGATGGTAAATGATGAAAAACAAGGACAGTGCCTCAGAAAAATGCCTCCAAAGAGGTGAAGAAGGTGCTCCAAGAGCCACACAAGGTCACTGTCATTAAAGTAACACCCTATTGACGTGGGGATTGGGAGTGGAGACACTCTTGTTGCTGGTAAAAAGGGGAGTTTTGCTGGTGTTTGCTGCAGGATTTAGAATCATCTGCACTCAGTGAAGTGGTGCTCCAGCCCCACACCTGGCTGTTAGCAGCATGTTGATTTTAAAGAAATATCAGGTGGGATCGAAGCAGCAAGGGCTGTGCTGGCAGGTGAGGATGTGAAATTGTCAGTAAATCTTCTCATTTTCTTTAATGCTCTTCTGAGCCCTTAAAAGCTCTGGAATTTCTTTGCTGCAAAGCTGTGTGTGATGAGGAAGTGGGAGTGTTATTTGGGAGCTTGAGGAAACTGCCCCAAAAAAGTTGGGAGGAGAGAGGGAAGAGTCTGGGATGGGAGTCCTGTCTAAGCTTTGAGAAATGGGGGGAATTTGTGTTTCCTTTGAGGCAAGAGGGGTCTGAGGGTGCTCAGTCATCCCCTCAGAAATAAAAATATAAATTAAAAATTAAGTTAAAATATAATGAAAATAGATATGCAGCTATATAATCATCATTATTATAGATTATTACTATAATCATTATTATTATCATCTTCTTTGTTACTTCTTTTTTTTGAGTTTGCCTTTCTTTCTTCAGGATTTTTCTGAAGGGAATGGAATTTAGTCCCTAACCCAGAAAAACTGTTTAGAAGTGTTCCACCACAAATAGTTTGTGTGTTTCCATGAGGTTTCCCCGTGTTTTATTTAAGTGCTCTTGGCTTGACAAAGCAAGTTCAATTTAAACCCGTGCCACTGCTGTCACTACACTGACCACTGTGTCAGCATTTTCATTTCTAAAAGCTGTTTTTCAGGGTTTATAACTCAGCCATAAAGCACATCCAGGCTGGGCTGGGGCTGGCTGAGCTCTGGAACCCATTCCCTCTCTCCAAGAGCCGTGTCCTGCGCGGGAGGAGAAATTAAATTGCCCAATATTTCTTGTTACTCTCCAATATGACTCTGGTCCTAGCTCTAATCCACAAGTGAACTTTAAAACATCCAAGGGAGGATAAAATCCATCTGCCTGGGGTTTAATAGCAGCAGCAAGGCTGGCTTGGGTGGGTCTGGAGCAGCCTGGGGTGGTGGAAGGTTGCCTGCCCTTGGGAAATACACTTTAAGGTCCTTCCCAAGCCGCCTCATCCTGGAAGTCTGTGATATTTATCATTTTATCTCCAGACAGAATTGGTGTTACATTTAAATTCAGGAAGTGAAAGCAATTTGCTAATGCCCAAAACCAAGTAAATTTTGGAGGTAGAAGCTCCTGAGCTTGGCTTTTTGCTTCTCCTTCTGTGTCACTTCCTGGCCTCTGCTTTCCACTGCCCTCTGTGTTCCAGGTCTCCTTTGAAAATCAGATTTTCTTACAGAGATCACCCCTGTTGTCTCCCCCAGAGAAAATGAATTTGTGCATCAGTTTTAATAATTGTTCTTATATATTAGTTCTTAATATTAGTTCTTTAATATTAGTTCTTAAAACTCCCAGAGTGAGGATTTTAAGTGTTTTATGACCAGAGTTCTCAGTAGCTATGTATTTGCAGGAGCTTTCAAGGGTTCTTAGCAGTCTCTTAAGAAGCCATCAGGCGTTTTCAGTTGTGTGCATTCCCAGACAGAGGAAGATCAGGAATTACCCAACAAATGTGCCTTCCTTGGTACTTCAGGCACAGCTGAGCACTGTCAGGGTGCTGAGCTCAGACCCTTCATCCCACTCGGGCTGGGGGCACAGCGGGAGCTGCAGAAGGGCTCGCTCAGCCCTCAGAGAGGAGGAGGAAGGTGCTGCAAGAGGATGCTCCAAGGAAAGCAGCCGTGCTTGGAGATGCTTCTCTAAAAGCTCTTCAGTCTCAAGGGTGTTGAGTGCAGAAAACTGGAGTCAAGACTGTGTCAAGGAGGGGAGGTTTCAAATCTCCTTCTGAGCAGCCTGAGATGTGGGATCAGTTACATCTCAGCAGCCTGGCAGTGAGAGTGGTTCCAGGTCAGGATTGTGAGCCCACCTGAGGGAGGCTCTGCAGGATTTCTCTGCCCCGGGGGTGCTCTCTGATCAGGTCACCCCTCACCTGAGCCAGGGCTGCAGTTGTGGCGCTCAGGGACAGGCTCTGGTGGTGGCAGTAGTTGCACTTGATGCTCTTCAAGGTCTTCTCCAGCATAAAGGATTCTGTGATTGGAGGTGGTGAAGGAAGAATCTGAACCCCAAATCTTGGTGGTACAGCCTAATTTTTGTATAGGTCTGGAAGAAACAGCCTCGGGGTGGGGAAAGGTAACACCTTCCCTTTAGGATTAAGGAAAATGAGGATGTAAGAAAAGCTTTTTGTTGTTGGTGTTATTGCAAGGAGCCTCACCTGGTTGCTGTCAGGTTTTAGGGACCCTAGTGCTGTGATGTTGGTGACTTGGTGACAACTCCTCGTGCTCAGCCAGGCACAAGGAGCTGTCACGTGCCCAGCCCGCTCAGCAGCCCGAATCCTCCTTATTGAGGAATATTTATGGAGTCTCAGCCATTCCACGTGGAATGATGCACTTCACAAACTCCTTCTCGGGCAAAAAAAGCTGGCCTGTATTTTGATTATTTCATTCCCTGGAGCTGTGTGGGGTGATTTCTCCAAGCAGAGCCCGTTCCCTGTGGTTCCTCTCCCACCTCCATCACGCACCGGGGTGGGGACAGACCATGTCCAGCCTGCTGCTGGTGGGACTGGGGGTGGAGGGAGCAGTGCCTGAGGGTTGGGCCATGAATTAATAATTGCTGTGTGCTGGGGGAGGCCCCTCACACGGGCTGCAGCCGGGGAAGTTGCCTGGCAGAGCGCTATCAATCACTCAGTGACCAGAACTTCCAGTAATTAGTGTATTTTATGGGCCTGTGCTTCAGTGACTCGGAAGCACATATGCTCCACTCCCAGCTAAACTTAGCCAGAGTAATATTCCAGGATGATTTATCCGCCTGCTGCTCTGGGATGTAACCCTATATTAGGTGAAGATTGTGAACTAAGCTGCAATAAAGTGGAAGTTTAGGTACAGTTTGCACGGGTTGAGACCTCGATGGATCATTGTTGCTCAGCAATTGCTCCTAGGCCGCTGTGGGCAGGGAAATAAATAATCCAGTTCTCCACCCAGGCTGAGGGGTGAGGGGACAATTAAGGCATGGCATCAGCTCTGGGTGTTTGGAATGTGGGTTTTATATGTAAGGTTATTTAATGTATAGAACAGAATAGGTTATATATATTTTTATGTGTAAGTGAGGCCCTGGCACAGAAGCTGTGGCTGCCTTTGGATCCCTGGAATGTCCCAGGGCGGGGTGGACAGGGCTTGGAGCAGCCTGGGATGGTGGAAGGTGTCCCTGCTCATGGTAGGATGGATTAGAGGATCTTCACAAGGTCCCTTCTCACCAAACCATTCCAGGATTCTATCACTCTGTGTATTGTTTCCTATTCTTACTCTGTAGTTGTTTCTACTTTTAAAGAGTCAGAAAATGAGGCCTTTGCCCGTGATTTAATGGCCTGTCCTGGCAGATGAGCCCTCGCTCCAGCAGAGCTGGAGGAGAGCAGAAGCCGAGCTGTGTTTCCACCAGCACAGCCACATTTAACCCATTTCTCCCTTTTTGTACCGAATTCAAACCCAGCAAACAGCTAAGCAGGAAGCCTCTCTGCTGGAGCAAGGAATCAAATTAACCCTCCTGGAGCGCTTGTGGAGATTTTGCTCCTGACAATTTCCCTGGAAAGGCCTGGCCCACCTTTGTCCCTTCGGAAAAGGCGCTGCCATTCCTGGTGTCACCTTTGAAGATGCAGCAGTAAAAGGCTGCTAATATCCAGGATTTGTGGCCAGGCAGAAATGTGCAATTTAACCCTGATTGTCTGCAGCCTTGAGCTGGCAGTGCATTTGCTGTAGTTCATATTTAAAAGAAATCAAAGTGAAACTAATTATCTTTAATTAAGGCGAATTAAGCTTTGATTTTTAATTTATTTTTTTTTTTACTCCGAGACAGAGCTGGAACTCATCTGCTCAAGCCAAGGAATGTCCCAAAGGTTATTAGGGCATTTTTCTGGTGGTGGTAATAACCTTCCCCCCTCCCAGCCCTGGCCACCAACAACAAATCTGTCACTTCATCCGTCTGCGCCGCCGCTCCTGCCCCTCCGCAGGGGTCGCAGATTCCACAAGTTATCAGCTAATGGCCTTATACATTAAAAATTGAAGCTTTCCTCACTCCCAGGCCTTGCAAGGCTTTGTTCTTAAGCCCCAGACACTTTGGAGTGCAGCTGCAAACTATAGGCAGAAGATTAAATTAATTTGTAACTCTTTTTTTTTTTCTCTCTCTTTTTTTTTTTTTTTGTCGGGGCCCTGCATTACTAAATCCTGCACATTTAATTGAAACCCTACTTCAAGATGCTTTGTGTTTCTGTTCCTCTTTGTTGTCAGTTTAACCTCAGAAGCACTTTAACTCTGCTAAATTGCTGTTATATCCTTTTGGATTTTTTTTTTTTTAAAATCCCTCCGCAATAAGAGGACAGCAGAATTGATATTAGGAGGAGAAGAAAAATCTTGGAGTAGTTTTTGAGGTATTTAATATTTATTAGGGTCTGTACCCTGCAGAGTTTCAAGTGATTTGAAGCCCATCTATCTAGGAATGTATAAATTGGTCTTGGAATGGAATTTCACCTGGGGAATTTTGTGTTATCCAGTAGTTAAGTCTGCTTTTGAAAGTTTGAGCGTGGTGGAGTGGCGGCTGCTTTTCCAGAAAATGAGGGTTTAACTGCAGTGCACAATCTAAATGCAAAATCCTGAGATGGAAATTTAATTGTGTAAAATGTGCACGAGGTAATTAAGAACAAATTTTAGAACATTTCAGACTATAAAGTCCTCCTTCAGCTCCATCACTGGTGATATTGCCAGCGCTTATTTTCAATTTGCAGTTATGCTGAGAAACATGGAATGTGCCTAAATTAAGAATAAAAGCATCCCCTGCTCTCCAGTGTAACTGTAAATTAAAAAACAACTTGCACAACATCGACAATAATCTAAGTGGGAAACTTTATTGCCTGAGTGTCCTAAAAATATGTTTTGAACTTCCTTCCCTCAGCCACTTTGCAAGCAGGATCCAGACAGAGCTGCTGCTGTAATTTTATTCACAATGTGCAGCAGGCAAGGAAGAAGTGAGGTGGAGGAAGTGATGTGTAAGGGGGGGGGATTTCTGATTTCCCTTTTCAGTTCTACAGTGGCAAATTACATTATTTCAACAAGTGATTTGAATTTTGGGTTCATTAGTTGCACCTTAAGAGTGTTTGAGAGCAGGTTTTAGTTGCTTTCCAGCCCTGCTTCTGGTGCTCAGTCCAGAGGTTCTTCCTGAATCAACACTTAATCATTTGAAATTTTGAATTTTAGAATCAAAATTTTTGATAGTTTGGTAAAAGTCAGTACACACACGCTCACTGCACCTCTGTTATTCCATAATCTGGGATTATTTCTCAGTTGTATCAAGTACTGGTTTGAAATCTGCTGGTGCATCCCACCCATCCATGCCCTGGCCAAGCCTTGGGGGAGGCTCTTTCTCAGGCCACAACCTCCCTGAGCTGCTTTGATTGCTCTCCTGAGCTACCTCTGTGTTTGAAAAAGTAATTGTTTTAAAAAACACACACCCCCACACCCCAAAAAACTCCTCCACGGAGCTGCTCCGGGGAAAATGGGGTGAGAAAGTGTTTTCCTGGCATAATTGTTGGTGATTGATCCCCCTCTCATTTGTTTCCACACCATTCTGCCACTGCAGGTCACTGGGCTTTTGAAAATGAAGATTTTTACAGTTCTTGTGTTGGAAAAGAGCAGAAGATCATCAAATCCAGCCATTGGGAAGGGATCCATGGGGAAATGGGAAGCAGCTTCCTGAATTTCAGGCATTCCCTCCTCAATATCCAGACATAAAACCCTGATCAGTTCCCAAACCCACTGAATTTAAACTGAGATATTGTATTTTTGTCAAAATACCTTAAACAAGTTGCAGATTCCAGAGTTTCATCCTTTAAATGCAGAGACCTTTTGGACAGTGTGATAATTTGGTAGATTTTGGTTTTCCAATCCTGCACTGGGTTTGTTCCTTGTGTTCCTGTCACTTCCTTGAGACAAATGATAATTTGAAAATCCCTTTAGTGAATCTCTCATCTGTTTGTTGTTTGGTTTGTTTTTTTTTTTTTTTTTTTTTTTTTTTTTTTTTTAATCTTATTTTAACTGTGACACTTTTTATAAATCTAAATCTACACCCAGAGGTCACTGGTTGGCTGAACTTAAACCGTTTTACTTAGTAAATTTAATTAAGAAAATACAGTGCAACTCATAAGCAAATGAGTTTTTCCTAGTTTTAAACCAAACCACCCTCTCGAGTGCTGATTGCCTCGCTCGACCCCTGGTGATACAGAAACAGGCAAAATTAAAAAGGACATTAAAGCTTCATTAAATCTGAAACACATTTAGTACAGTGACATATCTGCAGGCTATTTCGGGGAAGATTACAGACTCTTTGCTAAGTTTCTTAATTTATAATACCTTGACAATGTTGCAGGGAGGAAATCTGAGCAGATGGATGCAGTGGTGGTGCAGGGGATGCAGAAGTGGCACAGGAGCTGGCCCTGTGTGTTCCAGCTCTCAGCTTCACTGAGAAATGTTTGTTTTTTAACACCCCCTAAAGAACTTGTTGCTGATGCATTTTGGGGTCCTTCAGTGCTCATTTATTCACCCTGTATTTGTGTCTGGCTCTTTTCCCCATTTTTTCTGCTGCCTTGGGGGCCCCTGCTGAGCCTGGGGTGGTCAGTGGGAATGGAAATGCTTTGTTTGGAGTCATCTTCGAGGCAGGGATTGTTTTTCTTAAATAACATCTGCAGAAAGATGCTCTGTGCACAGGACCCTCATTATCTGCTTGTTCTGTCTGGAGTGTTTCGCTGTTCTTCAGTGAAAAATCAGAAATGGCTTTGCTTCTGTTGGGCATTGATGGGTTTATTTCTGTCCCAACAGCACAGCTCCTCCTCAGGACCTCAGATTGCTGCTTGGGGCAGGAGAGTGGAGCTCCCAAAAGAGGAGAAGGTGGTAAAGGATGAGTTTTGGTAGCCCCACAACAGAAAATGAAGGGTCTTTGTTGAACTCTGTAGCAGCATTTTCAGGGCCTACCATGAGTGTGACCCAAGTGGCTTTGCTGAGATGGGAACGATCAGGGAATTCCAAAATGCTTTGGGTGAAAGGGACCTTAGAGAGCATCCCATGGGCAGGGACACCTCCCACTGTCCCAGGCTGCTCCAAGCCCCCATGTCCAACCTCACCTTGGGCACTCCAGGGATCCAGGGCAGCCACAGCGGCTCCGCTGGGCACCTGTGCCAGGGCCTGCCCACCCTCACAGGGAGCAATTCCTTCCCAATATCCATCTAAATCCCCACTTTCCCACTCTGAAGCCATTCCCTGTGTCCTGTCCCTCCATCCCTTGTCCCCAGTCCCTCTCCAGCTCTCCTGGAGCCCCTCCAGGCCCTGCAAGGGGCTCTGAGCTCTCCAGATCCTTCCCTTCTCCAGGGGAACGTTCCCAACTCTCCCAGGCTGGCTCCAGCCCTGGAGCAGCTCTGAGGCCTCCCCTCGACAAGAGTTTTGAATTCTCAATATTGTGAAATTTCATTTAGCAGTAGCCCCAAAGAAATTGTTTCATCTGTCTCACCCAGGGGCTCTGGGCCCCGCTCTGGGTTTGTGATGTCTCCCCCTGGCAGGAATTTGCTGGTTTTGCTGAGGCTCCCAGGCCAAAAGCTGAACTCTCCTGGGGCTGGAGAGTGGGAGAACCTGCCTAATACAAAGAATTTCTCTTGGAATGTTTATTAGTTATGGCCAGTAGAATATTTTTAGACAAAATCCATAAAAATACTGATTTTGGGACTGCACTGTAATGCCTGAATTAACTTATAAAGCATCAGGGGCAGCAAATGGAGTTGATACCCTGGAAAAAGTGGATCTGGAGGGAAGATGGGGTTTCTCTGTGGGTGCTGTGGGCTCTCCCCACATCCCACTCAGGTTTGTCACCAACAGGGACACCAAGCTCAGCTCTGTAACCCAGATTTTACCCTGAGCCAGTTAAGGGAGGACTTTGGGAGTTGAGAGCTGCCTGCTCATCACAGATAATTATCAGCAAAGGGCAGCGCCTCGGCCTCCCTGCTGAGGCTGAACTGGTTTCATTTCCACTCCTGGGGAACCTGGGCATCCATGGTGGCACTGAGGGAGACACAAGGCTGGAGAAACCCAGAAATCCTGGGGAAAATGAGGGGTGAGGGTTGTGAGGGGCCCATTCTAAATACAGCTCCTTTTGTCTGCAGAATCCTTTTTTTGCCATTTCAATTTCTGCCATTATGAGAACTTTTCTCTCCTGAAGGAAATGTGGCTGAATTTGGGCATCAAAGGGTGGCACTGAGGGAAATAAAAGGGCTGGAGAAACCCAGAAATCCTGAGGGGTGCTGGTTGTGAGGGGCCCATTCTAAATACAGCTCCTTTTGTCTGCAGAATCCCTTTTTTTGCCATTTTCTCAGTTTCTCGTGAGAGTTGAGAATTTTTCTCTCCTGAAGGAAATGTGCCCGAATTTGGGCATCAAAGGGTGGCGCTGAGGGAAATCCCCAGAAAAAAAACGAGGGGTGATGGTTGTGAGGGGCCCATTCTAAATACAGCTCTTTGTGCCTGCAGAATCCCTTTTTTGCCATTTCCCCAATTCCTACCATCGTGAGAGTTGAGTACTTTTCTCACTTGAAGGAAATGTGCCCTCCATGCAAATCTCTATAACTAGACAAATATTATTTCCTTTCCCAGCTTGCTCTTGGGAGGTTTCCATATCCTCAGGTAAGATTGTTCATTACTGCTGTTTGCCACTGTGACATTCATTCCTATGTATGAAGGTGCAGAGAGCAATTGTGAACATTTGAGCCACATACAAATAAATCTGTCCTGTTAAATTGAAAAGTGGGAGCTGGAAGGAGTCATTTAGAAGTCTCTATTGATTTTTTTTTTCCTTTTGCCCCCCTCTTTTTCTCTTCTCCAAACTCTGTTTCCTTTCCCTGGAGACAATGAAAATTATGATGATGTTAATCTTGTTAATTTTGTCGGGAGATTAAAAAATAATCCAGTCTTTACAACATTTTTTTTTTTAAGCAGGAAGGTGTATCTGCTCCTTTCTTCATAATTTAATTTTTAATTCCAATTTTGAATAATGGTATGATGGTCTAAAATCTCCTCAAAAAGAGAATGTGAATGGAATACTTAAGGGAGCTTCAAATTCTTCCTTTGAAGAGGACCTAATATTCGTATTTGATGTAAATACTGGTATTTTCTAAGTTTTCACCTGAAGCTGCTGGTACAACTCTTTCCATCTCTGGTGGCAGTGGTTGGGTGGATGCTGAGCTCTGCACCACCACGGAATATTTCACTTTTTACACTTAAAAACCCCATCAAGCTCTGAACAAAACAAATCCAGAACTGGCTTTGGCGATTGCTTGAAATTCTCATCTCGAGATGGATGTTAGAATTCACAGGAACAAACTGTTCAGCAGTTCCTCCAATTATTCTTTCCGGGGAGAGGGGGGGTGAAAAAAGTGAAGTGTCCAGGGACAAAAATGAATTATTTGAATGTGGTTTTTTATGTTTTCATATGTTTTATGAAGACTGTTCTCTGCATCTTGGTCTCTACAGCTCGCAGTGCCTGGAGGCATGTCTGATTTAAAGGTGGTGTTGGTCTGTGCTCTTTAAGCATCTATTAACTTGCTATTATTATGCAAATAACTGTTGTAATACACATACTAATTTATGCATGGTTAGATTATGCAGATGCCTCACAAACATGGTTATTGAATAATAGGCTGGGACTCATTCCCTCTCCCATTTTTAGAAGCTGTTTTAAGCAAATTCTCCTGACACTTTTACAGACTTGGGAAGGTTTTGCCTGGATGGAAATATTCTGATTTTTTACTTTTTTTTTTTTGTTGTTGTTGTTTTTTCCTCTGCAAAATGTTTCACTGGCAACGTTAAGAGAATAGACTTGGAATATTTCATTTGGATTTTAAATGTGTTTTTGGAGGGCAGGATTGGAAAAGAAACTTGTGTTGAAGAGGCCTCCATGCATGGGGAGCTCTCTGAGGGTCTCCATGGTCATGTTTAGGTGTTTTATAACCCAAAATCCAAAGTGGTGAGGGGACAATTCAAAATAAACCTGGTGGACATGTCAGAGCACGGGGAAGGAGGTTGGAGTGGGCACATTCCATGTGGTTCCAGGCAAAAATGTCTCCCTGAACTGGGAGCAAACCATGATTGCCAAGTTTAAAGATGCTTTTTGCTGTTCTAATTAAAAAGCAGATCGGGTTTGTGAAAGAATATTTGGCAAGGCAGTAGTCCATGAAATTGTATATATTTTTTAATGCAAAACAGTCGAGGAGGTGAAACTTTTAAAATGTGGCTATTAAGCTTTTCAAGCAACTGCTTTTCAGAAGGGATTTTATGTGAATTTATGTATTTTAGGCATGTGCTGGGCAGGAGAACCCTTAGAAACCTTCTTTGGTTAGGGGGATAATTAATAGGGGGTTTTTAATCTCATTATTTTCCTAGTAAGGGCCTGATTCTGCTCATTCCTTGAGTAATTCCTGCTCGCTTCAGTGGGGTTATTCAGGGAATGAAGTTAATCAGTGTCTGGTTCCGAATTTGTCCCTAAAAACCTCCAAGTTGCTTCCCTGTGAAAATGGAGCGTGTGGCCACGTGGGTGAGAACACCTGAAATTTCCTACAAATGGATGTTTGTCTCCAGCTGCAGCTGCAAAAAATGTCTTTTTTTTTTCCTTTTTTCTTTATTTTTAAGACACAGACAAATGGTGTGTGTAAATTCAGTTTAAATGAAGAAGATTTATAGGGGGAAATCACTGCAGTGTGGAAATTCAGGACATCCTGCAATCTGTCAGTAAAACTAAAGGATGATTATTTCATTTTCTGGCCTTCACTAGAATATTTTAATGGCAGGTCTTCTCACATCTTTATTTTATAAGTGTTTATTTTGCTGATTTATTAATAATTATTTAATCTTTACAAGTCCTATCTTGAAAGCACTTTGAGCAACTGTTGTGTCAGTAAAGTTTCTTACAGGCGTGTTTAGAGTTAATATATAATTATTAACTCTAATTATATTTTTTTTTTGTCTCAATATACAGAATATAATCCCCATAATCTCAATATTGTCTCAATATACAGAATGTAATCTTCATAATCAGCCTGTAACAGCAAAAGGGAGCAATCTGAGCAGGGAAATAACAAGTAGTGATGCTCAGAACTGACTTTTCTGCTCTGAAAACTTTGCACAGGGAACTCTTTAGCCTTAAAGTGGAGCAAATATCTGAATTTTTGGTGCGTTTCATTGTTTTGGTGTTGGTTTTCCTGTCAGGTCACGGAATGTGCTTTTGTAAAATGTAAAAGTCCCTTTGGAAGCGGGAAGGAACGATGCTTGTAGGATTTTCCTTGGGTACAAAATGAAGTTTTTAAGAGCAAATTCACCTGGATTTATTTGCACCACACTATTCATTAATAAGAATGGTGCATGTGCTCACAAATACCCTTGAATCAAGTTATTTTCTACATAAACATTAAAAAAAAAGAAAGAAACCCCTTTTCCAAGGGTGCTGGTCCATAACCCATCCAGCTTTTTGGAGATGGCACACAAGGAAAATAAGTTTTCAATTTTCCTTTAAAAGTTTCACCTTAATTTACATTATTTTGAAACTGGAAGGGAAAACAGATACCCCAAAAGGCCACAGCACCTTGAATATTTAATTAAATTTAAGGTTGGAACCCCAAAGATCTGAACAAACCTCACAGAGAATCACAGAGATTGAAATTCCACGAATAAAACCACAGTGGGGGCAATGACTTGTTTAATGATAATGCAATTTAGGAGAAATGAAAGGAATTGCCCACTAAATATTCTCGGCTTGTAGTCAAACTTTCTAGAGAGCAGGGTGTGAAAAGGAGGGCTCATCCATCGGGGGAATATTCCAAAGGAGCAGGCAGCACTCAGCTCTGCCGAGGATTCAGCAGCTGCAGGACCACCACCACTGCATTTAAGAGACTTTTACATTCAGAAAAATACAATCCCAGCCTTCTCTTAATATATTAGACAAAAACGACCTGATATTTTTTATTTTTTAAAGGAAGAAAAGCACCAAAAATATTCCCATCCCTCATTCCACCCCCTCCCATCCCGTGCTCCCCCTTCCCATCCTGCTGCTCCCACTGCTCCCCCCCAAATCTGAGCAAATACTGCCCCTGGTATTGTAAAGCTTTGAATGTTTTCACACCCCATTAATTTATTACTTCTCTTGCCTCATCTTTAAAATTTTTTCCCCTCTTTTTTATTTTTTTTTCCTCCTTTCCTTTTTTTTTTCCCTTTTTTTTTTTTTGTTAAATTCCGACTCCCCGCTGCTACAGCGATTTTCATCTTGTTGTTAATTTTCCCTGCTCCATATGGAGCTCCAGACATTTCACCTGGAGGCTGTACTAGATTTTGCTGTAGCGATCGCACTTCCGGAGGCCAAAACTGTCATTTAAGGTTCCCGGTGCATCTGTCTACGCCAGGCTTTTTTTTTTTTGCTTTTTTTTTTTTTGCTTTTTTTCCCTTTTTTTTTTTTCTCTTTTTTTTTTTTCCTGGCACCGGGAGAGTGTGAATAACAAATTGGATGCACCTGAGATTCGGATGATTAGTGTGTTTTGTGGAGCTGGGGCGACTTGTAAGCAGATCGCTGTAGGGATGGGGAGGGCTAAAGAGCCACCCCGGGTGAATCCCCCTTTTCCACGCAGGGGGAAAAAAAAAATAATAATAATAAAAAAAAATCGGGAGCATCCCGGCACCAAATATTTCATCCTGCCTTGTCATTGATTAGAAAAGAGCCTTTAATTTCATTTCACCCCATGTTGTGATTAATTTGCATTCTTTGTCAGAAGTTAATGGAGTTTTTTATGGTTTGCTCTGAAATCCTTGAAGACGTCGGAGTTGATCTGATGTTTATACAACCGCCAGCGGAATTTTTGCTGTTTGATTGATGGAGAGCTTGATGTTATTCCAAACGGCTTTTTAAGCTGTTTTTAAGAATTATTTGAATAAAATGCGAGCAAGATATTGTTATAACGGCGGAGATTATCTGTTAAAAATCTGTTTCAAATAAAGAACATGATAAGTAGGAAAAAGGAGATCAAAAAGACAGGAGGAGTGATGGACGTGGGAGATGATATTTGTTAAAATAGATCAGCCAGGGATTCAAATAACTTATTTCAAAATGCAGTGGGAGCAAGAGACCTTAATTTAAGGCTCTTTTTTGTATACAGAGTTTATTTTTGCAGCAGGAGAAATAACAGGAATAAATTAGGGATTAATTTAGTCATAGTTGGATTTTCCCCTTGATTTTTATTTTTCCCCTCTCAGCTTTTTCCCCTTCCTTTTCCCAGCACTGTGAGCACAAACTGGGAGAGACAAGGCTGTCAGAGCTGGTAGTCCAACAAAATGATGACATATCCCTGGTCTCAAGGAGGAGGCATCCTTAAATCCCACAGCAAAGGAAGCAGAAGTGGATAAAGGGGAATTTTACAGCCCAGGAAAGCGCTCGCTGTGGACCTGCCGTGGCTTTGCTTCCTGAGAAAACATAACAGGGAGGAAAAAAAAATAAACCAGTGGAAGCAAACAGCTTTTTGCTCCTCCTGGTAGGGGAAGGTTTGTGCTTTTCCCAGATCCCGGGGTTTGAAAAGCCTGGGAGGGACAATGCAGAACGTTCGGGATGCTCAGCTGGGTCCTGCTGCTCCGGGGCTGGGGACAATGAGCCTCCCCCGGCCCTGGGACACGGCTCCTTCCTCCTGCAGGACACCTTGCCCTTTTTTAAATTATTATCATCCTTATTATCACTGTTATTCTTTTATTTCTGCTCCCAGAGCTGAGGGGTTTCACAGGATTTCATTTTTCTCCCTTTGGTTTCTCTCCTCTCTCAGCCAGTTCTGCCCTCGCCGCGGTCTCTGCCAGTGAGATTTAATTCCAGCTCCGGAAGCTCCCGTGCAGCTTTGCCGTGGAAAACGTGGATTTATTTGCTGTATCTTAGTTTGCTAAATAATTGCCTGCCTTGAAATGAAGTTGCTGCTTTCTGATCCCTGCATTAGCACGGTCTAAGGTTCTTTTTGTTCTCTGCAATCCATACTATTGACCAAATTCGGCCTGGCTTCATTTAAATGGAAGCAGCTTGTCAAGGGAAAAAATATTTAGTTAAAGTTGGGATGCGAAATCACCATTTTAGTGTTGTTTTTTCCATTGGCAGAGGCATCCTTTAAGCATTCATTTCTTTGGGGAGGATAAATTGAGGGTTGTTTACAGCATGTTTCCTGGTAAGAAAGAAATGTTTTGTCTTCCAGATCTATCATTACATCGAACCATTTAAAAGACATTAAACACTGTTCAAATGCTAATGCCAAAATAGTGAATGAAATTGTTGGGTAATATCTTAAATATGATAGATTTCTGCAAATCTTTTTGCTTTTATAATATATTCCAGAAATCACTGGCAATATTTGAAGTCATCTGCTATTGTTTTAAACTCCTCCTAATTTCTTATTGTAGGTTTCACATAGATCATTCCTGATTATTTACTTCAGATACTTTTTGCTTTATTATTTTTTTCCTCCATAGCCAGAAATTAGTTTGAACTTGAATTTGATTTGCCTGTTAGAAACTTGCTGTGAAATTTGAATTTAGTTTATTTTTCCAGAGGTGCTTTCATGTCTGGAAAATTGAGAGATTTTAGAAAATTTTTTAAAAGATCTTTTAGGAACCTGAAATATAAGGAGAAAAATTTTATTTATTTATCTTAATATTCCTGATATTTTTTAAATGTAAATTTAATGTTCAAATAATATAGTCAAGTGCGGAAATGAAGGTAACCAGTAAAATTTTATAATAAGTCTTAATATAATGATTTTATAGGAAGTTTTATTATGATCCTAGTATTAACAGGGGCTTATTGGCTTGGGATTTTGAAAGGCTGATGTGTATTTTTTAATTATAATCCTAAGAATTCCAGGCAGTCTGAGGGAGCAGATTTGTTCCAGGATTTCTTCTGTCTTGTGTGGAACAAGGTGGGCTTTAAAGTCCCTTCCCACCCAAACCATTCCAGCTTTCCATGAAGTGCTGAAATTCCTGCAGAGGTATTTTTGCAGGTCTAGAAGGATCTCCTGCATGAGCTGGTGGAATGGGAGATGTCCCTGAGGGGCTTGGAAGGAAACTCCTCTCCCAAATCCTGTTCCTGCTGTGGTGCCCATGAAGGAGTTGCCTGAATGGGACCTTAAACCTGGGGTTGGAGCTTCCCTGAGGCAGAAAGGCTGCAGAGGGATTTGTGTGCTTGGGGTGGCTCAGGTGGCCCTTGGAGAGCCATCAGGAAATATTGGATTTACTGGAATTTTATCATCATTGAAGACTGGTTTGGGTTGGAAGGGACCTTCAGACGGTCTCATTCCATCTCCTGCCATGGGCAGGGACATCTTCGCTGTCCCAGGGTGCTCCAGCCTGGCCTAGGACACTTCAGGGATCCAGGGGCAGCCCCAGCAGCACTCAGCACAGGCTCCGGTGGCCTGGATGAGGAGCAGTTTCCTCCCAGGAGATGACCAGGGACAATCCCAGTGCTCCTTTGCCCGTTCCCTGGGCAGGGCTGCAGCTGTGAGGGCTCAGAGTGGAGCTGTGCTTCTCAGGAATTCCTGCTCCTCAGGGCTGGGGAGGCGCTCCTGGAGAAGGACACAGCAGTCCCAGGGTTTGGGCTGTGCCAGAGGCTCAGGAATGTGTTCCCACAGGAGTGGGGTCTTCTCCTCCTCTGCCGGGTGGTGGTTGCTCAGCACAGTGAGAAACCTGCAGCTCCAGATGAGGAGTGAATGATTTTGAGGTCTGGGCAGGTGTTTCCTCATCTCCAGAGCATCCGTTTTTCTGCCAATCCCGTGGAAATTTGGGGCTCATTCCTGAGAGTGCAACACAGCCCTCCATGGGCAGTCCAGTGACACGGGAGAGGATGATGGTGCCTCAGCCTGGGTAGGAAACTCCCCTGATGAACCCAAATTTTTATTGCTCTGGGTTACTCCCCTTCAGCTGTCCCTGGAATTGTGAGATCTGCAGTGATCGCAGTTGATTTTGCAGCTCCAATTTTTTTAGGTGGCTTAAAAGGTGAGAGACTTCAGCAATCACCATTTTTACCTGTTCATTTCCAAGCCAGAAGGGACCTGCAGGGGTGTCCTCAGGAGCAGGGACAATCCTGATGGAGATTCATCTGCTGCTCTTCAACGCTGCTGCTGCTGCTGCTGGAGGCTCTCAGCTCCTCAGATGGTTCCTCTGCTTTGTTCCTGGAAGGGTTTTCCATGCTGCAGGATTTGAGGGCAGTTGTGAGTGGAATGAGCACAGAGCAGGATGGGGTGGTGGTTATGGGGTCCTTGCTCTGTTTCCAGGTTCTTTTGGTCTCCCTGGGTTTCTGTCTGGTGGGATTCTCCTCTGAACGTTCCCACAGCTCCCTGGGGATGCCCAGATTGAGGCACAGGGAAGGAGGAGGGATCACCTGGCATGGTTCAGCCTGTCCTTCCTGGACATCCCACCACAGTGCTTGTGGTTTTTTTGGGCGTTTGGACTTTTTGTTGGATCCCTCTGAGGATTCCATTATTTTCCTCCCGCTCAGTTGTGCTCATTTTCCCTCTCCCATGGTGTCCAATAAGTTCTCCTGATGTTCCTCTCTGTTGTCACTTGGGTGGCACAAGGCAAGATCTGGGTGGAACAGAACCCATGTCTTTGTCTGGTGTCTGTTGGACCATTCTTTCTTCTCCTCACCCACTTTTTGTGGTGCTGGGAGCAAGGCCTGCAGACACGTTTGGGGTGATGGTTGGACTCTGTCATCTTGGAGACCTTTTCCAACCTAAATCACTCCAAAATTTTCAACAAAAATCTGCTAAATTTTTTTTCCCCTTGTCCTTACTCCTGCTGACCAAGGGCTTTGTTGTCAGGGTGTTCTGGTTTTACTCTGGTGTAGAAATTATTGCTGGGAGGAGTTGTTGTCGCCCCAATCCCTCCAACAGTGTGGAGCTTTCCGTGCCCACTTTGTTGAATTGTGTTTCTAAACTCTGGTAAAGAGATTTCTCTGAGAAGTGGCTGCAGTTCAATGGTGGATGAAATAATCTCTTTATATAAATTTGTTTGGAGACCTTGGGGAAAAGCAGCGTAATATAATTGTAAGAATATATTTAATATTAAGGTTGTTGTGAATTGTCTTTTTTTATTTTGAAATAATTTTCTTCTTTTTTTTTTTTAATGTTTTGTGACAGTGATTGAAGTTTGCCATTTGCAAAATCCCCAGATGGGGATGGGGAAGGGTGTTTAGAATATCAGGAACAAATTAGGGAGGTCATTCTCACTGGTTTGGTGCTTTGACTTCTTGCAGAAGTATCAGCAATTGCAATTTTGCAAGAAATTGTAAAATATGTCTGAAGATCATCCTTTAATTCCACAGGAATTGTGGAATGGTGGTGAAGCCCCCATGGAAACCAGAATATTTAGATATTCCTTTACCTTTTATATCAGGGCAGAGCTAAAGCTTTTGTCAGTAGGACACAATGCTAGTTTTTGCTCATAAAACCCAACCCTCATTTGTGCAGATGAAAAATAACTTCTGTCTGCTTTTAAAATCCATAGGAAAGTAAATGTTGTCATGTGAAGCCTCCCTTAAAAATCATAACTGTATGATTTGTTGGTAGATGGGTTTTTCTATTAAAAAACCCACTAAAAGGAGCTTGAAAAGCAGTATATATGTAAAGAGAAAATTTGTTAACTGCTGTGGGAAGATCTAACCCTGGGTCACCTGCAAATCTCTCAAACAAGAGCTCCAGGGCAAGTCCTAATTCCAGGGAGTAAAAGCGAAAATTAAAGCTGTAGCTGGTGACTCCTCCAAGTTACCCGGGGTGGATTCATTTGAGTTTCCTTGATTGTGCTGGTGCCTGCAATGTGAGAGGGATGGGAGAGGTCTTCTCAGCCACCTCCCGGCCCAGGGATCTCCATGGAGACAGAAAAATAACCTGATGGTCTGTCAGAAGTTGCCTTTCATAACCAGAGGCATTCATTAAATAGGAGATGAAGCAGGAGACAAACTCTGGCATTTTTAACCAACCTTGGGGGGAAAAAAGGAGTGCTTTTTGGAGACTGTGCTTTCTGGAGTGGATTATCCAGGTTCCACTGGTGTTCCGTGGCCTGAGAAATACTCTGATAATGGGACAGATTTATTGATCATTTCCCCGTTTCTCCAGATCATGAACTGTCACATGCGGTAGGTAAATCCACAGAAAATACAAGGCAGGTTCAAAAATACCAGATAGTGGAGCTGTTTCTGCAAGTTCAGACTGTTTCAGTGGCTTTTGGACAGGTTGGAGAAGCTTCTGGGCAGGAGGGGTTGGTGATGAGCAGGGCAAGGCTCAGAGATGGCTGAGGGAGACTCTTGGTGCCGAGAGGCTAAAAGGGGGAATGATCATGGAATCTTGGAATGCTTTAGTTGGGAAAGGATCTTAAAGTTCAGCTGGTTCCACCCCTGCCATGGCAGGGACACCTTCCGCCATCCCTGGGTGCTCCAGCCCCATCCAACCTCACCTTGAACATTCCAGGGATCCAGGGGCAGCCACAGCTGCTCTGGGAATTCCAGCCCAGCCAGGAATTCCCAATTCCCAATCTCCTGTCTGTCCCTGCCCTCTGGCAATGGGAGCCATTCCCTGTGTCCTGTCCCTCCATCCCTGTCCCCAGTCCCTCTCCAGCTCTCCTGGAGCCCCTTTAGGCCCTGGAAGGGCTCTGAGGATTCCCTGGATCCTTCCCTTCTCCAGGGGAACATTCCCAGCTCTCCCAGCCTGGCTCCAGAGGAGCTTCACCCTTGGAGCATCTCCGTGTCCTCCTCTGGAATTGCTTCAGCAGCTCCATGACCTTCTGGAGCTGGGTGGCCCCAGAGCTGGACACTGGATGTTCTAACAAGGACATCACATCATTCCTCGATGCTCTCAAAACATGTCCTGCTTTTTTTGTTTTTGCTTTCCTTTCACTCTGGGTTTTCTTGTGTCACTGCTACCATTTCACTATTTAAAATCCTTCATGGAGAACATGAAAACACAACAATCTCCTCAATCCCCGGGTTTTTTGGGCATCATGTGGGGTAAGAACACCCCGAATTTTCCAGCTTTTGAGCTGCAGCTGCTGCACTGGGATCCCTCAAGGTGAACCTGCCTCCAGAACCGTTCATCTCCCATTAATGCACAAAATCCTGGCACTTAGGGGAGGAGACAAAAATGGGACATTTTCTGAGGAGCCCTTTTAAAGCAGCTGTTAGTGCTCAGGAAAGCTGCTGCTCCCCTTTTCCCTGAACTGTGGGCAAGAGGAGAAGCCCCAGCCGTAAAGTTGTCGGCGCTCGGCTTTGGTTTATGGTGGCTGAAGCTGCCCCGTAATGGGAGCTGGGAAAAAGGTAAACAACGTGGGTTTAGCAGTGAAAAATCTGCCTAATATAAACACAGCAAAGTTCAGCCCCGCTCCCGAGTTGAAAAATACGGCTGCGGCTTTGTGGAGGGAAGGGAGGAGCAGAGCGTGGCCTCACCAGCCATTTATCCAAGGCAGGGAGAAGGGGTAATCCATCTAGCTGGGGAGTCTCGGTGGCATTGCAGAGAGGAGAGCACAGGAGCTTTATTTAATTGAGAAAATGAATCAATTACAATGATGTTGCATCATCAGATGCGAGGGAAGCGGCGGCGATGTCGTTACACCGGGTAACAGTGTTAAAAAGTAATTGAGTGTCTTAAGCGTTTTGAATCAATTCCAGGTAGTGGCACAGCCACCTCAATGCAAAATTTATGAAGATGATCTCCAAATAATTTGTTGCCATCAGAATTGTGTAATAAAGGCTGGTAACGACGTGTGTGGGAGCGGGGCCGCGGCTGGGCCAGGCTCCGGCGGAGCCGCCGGTGTCATGGGGAGAATTCCCTAACACTTGGATTTGTGTTGCTTGATTTTTCATTAGGAGGGCTGAGTGCTTTTATTAGAAATGATATTTTAAATCTTGCTCTGAAATTGGATGTAATCATCGCCGTGTTGGGGCCGCTCCGTGTGACCCCACCTCGATTCCTTTCTGTGACAAGAGCTATTTTTCCAGGAAGGAAATGTGACTGATGATCTGTTTGGCTAAAAACTGTTCCTGTGCTCTAATGTAAAGAAGCTCCAAATCATCCCTATTGAATAAGCTCAGTCTATTTTGTCATTTAACATCTGGAAGTGAAGTAGGGGGGGAAAAAAAAGGGTTTTTATAGCCACGGAATATTTCGCTTATTAGCAAAACCAGCAGATTTATTCTGTTGAATTGTAATAGATGGAGATTGACGATTAAAAAATATAATGGGCTGCTTATGCCTATTTATTATTGCATTTTCTCCTTGGAAGAAAACCAGAATTATACTCAGGAACTTTATGTTTGTGTGCTGCTGATACAGTAATAAAAGATTTGAGGTGTGTAACAGCAGCTATTTCCTTGGTGCTGGTCTTCACCCTCCTCTCCATCCCATTTACTGCTGGAAAAGTGTTCCTGGGGGATCCTGCCCCTGCCTGGGGATGGGGAAAGAGCTCCCAAAGCTGCTGGGAGCCCAAACAATCATCATCCTGGCGCCAGGCAAGGGAGAGTATGGAATGGAAGGGGCAAGGCAAAGGAAGGGGGTTAGACAAGAACATTTTCACTGAGGATCCTGTTCTGTTTGCATCAGGATTGTGTTGGGTTGCCAACAACTTTGTGAGTGTTGGGAAAAACAGGTGATTAATCACCCCAGCCATTAGAAATGGGGTGCATTGGAAAGTGCTGGGAGAGCAGCGCCCCAAAACTCGGTGTTCTACACAAAGTCCCTGCTCTGTGCTTTGTGTTTCATTCTTTGTGTTGGGATCCTGCCTTTGTTTGTTTTTTTCACCCAGGGGAATGTGGGTCAGGAGATTTTGCAGCCCTTGAAGCAGTGGGAGGGTCTGTTACTGCAAACTCTCCCCCAGGTTGCCCAGAAATTCAGAAAGGCTCGGAGATAAATCTTCCTTTTCAGTTTAAAACAACACAAAGTTCGCCAAACTTCCCCATCTCGTAGATGGTGGTGCTCTGCTCAGAGTCCAAGGAAAACTGGATAAACAACTTGGGGAAAAGTGGAGTGTTAGAGGCTTTCCTGAGCAGCAGTAGATACTTCAACCACATAATTAAAGTTTTCTTCACAAAAAAGGGATTGTGAGCAGAGCCTGGCAGTAATCCAAAATTCTAATTTCTGACTATGATTTAATTTCAATTTTAAATAAATCGGTTTTTAATTTAAAAAGAGTGAGCTTCATAACATTAGCAATGATTGCAACATTAAGCCCAGTGTTCACAATCTAGCAATATAAAACATTATTTATATCTGAATCGTAAACAGCCTTTTGAAATGGATTATGGTTTTTCTTCCTATTCTAATACAACCTGGAGGGTACTAAAAAGTGTTGTGTGAAATTAACATTCTGCTGACTTTCGCCTATAAATGAGAAGCGAGCTATTAACATTTGTGTATTTTCATTATGTAAATTGTGTTAACACATGCCCACAAATTGCCACCAGCGATGCAATAATTTTCTCTCAGTGATCATAATGTGTCCAAGTGAGTCATTTTGATTATGACATGCTAATTACATATTGTCTTTTTTCAGATTCAGAAAAACCAGGGATCTTTAATGGTAAGCTTTATGAGTTCAGAAAAAAATTCACTTTTCTTTTTCCTGATGGCTGCTCCCTCTGCATGCTTGAATGCCTTGTTTTAAACTTAGCAAATTGCATTTTGAAGAAAATGCAAACCTTTAACTGCCTGTATTAGATTAGGTACCATTAGAAATAATAGAACATCCTGAGCATCAATGTTTTGATAAGAGTTTGCTGCCGTT
Source organism: Geospiza fortis (assembly GCF_000277835.1). NCBI lineage: Eukaryota > Metazoa > Chordata > Aves > Passeriformes > Thraupidae > Geospiza > Geospiza fortis. Next base: position 2,643,139 of record NW_005054366.1, read on the forward strand.
GATTAATCTTGCTATATTTTATTGCATTAATGATTTTTTCTTTCCACTCCACTGTAAAGATATTGCATATAGTCTAATACTTTTTTTTCCCCCTCTCTCCTTGCCATTGCAGCCTCTCCAGTTATTGCAGTGCATTGTTGATGAGGTGAGTCGTCGTCTTATGTGCTTTCACTCCTAAAGTCATTCCTAATGGAGTGGAAAGCTTATATTTTGTTTCCTAATGAAGCACAATGCCCAACATCCTCCCCAGCACAAGTTGCAGCTCGGAGCTCTCACACATGGACTGGCCTGGTCCCACTCTCTGCTGGTTTTCTGCTCTAAATATTGAGTTTATCCAAGATTTGGGTGTCTCACAAGGCAGGGCTCGGAGCTGCCGGGCTCCTGGAGCCTCAGCCCGGGAGTGGGAGCTGTTCCTCTGATGAGCTGGGACAGGGACAACCACATCTTCCATGTGCGCATGTTAAAGGAGGTTTTGATGGGCAAAAAGGGCATTTTAACAAGGAGGGAAAATGAGGGGTAAGCAGGAGAGCACCTGAATGCCATCCAGACATTTTTATTCAACCAGAAGGCCACAATAAAATACTGGGATGCAGGAGATGCAGGTGTGAGCAGGAGACTGGATTTCAGTGGCAAAACATCACTTTCCTGGAGTGAAACACTCCTTGCATCTCCCACATCCCTCCCCAGCCGAGCTGGAGCCCAACTCTGAACAATGAGGAGATAGCTGAGGGCAGACCTCTGTCCTCTAAACACTTGAAAAATATTCCAAAATCCTTGAAAAAGTGGGATTTTTTTTCCTCCCTGAGAAAAGCAGCTCAAAGCCAAGAGACTGAAATCTCTTTAATAGCTGTATCGCCACTTGGATCCTTTATAAAAGGCTGCAAATGGTGTGCTGTCAAAAAACTGGAGTTGGCTTCATTTTTAAAGTTTATAAAGTGGTACTGCTGGTTAGGGAGTTCCATCAGGAGAAAAGGAGACACCACTCTCTAAAGAGTTGCCTCAGCCTCTAGCAGGAGCTCATGTCCAGCTCCTCAGGGTGAGTTCTGGGTGCTGATGTGTCTAAAACCTGTCTGAAGCCATCCAGCTGCTTCCAGCCTGTCCCTGTAACTTCTGTTGAGCCTGAGGTGAGCCAAGTCCTCCTTCCTGTTGTCTCCACCTGCCTGGGCTCACCTCAGTGAGTGCTTCCATCCTTCTGGTAGGAATGACTTGGTGGCTGAGCTGAACTTCTTCCTGAAGTGCCATTTGGGCCTTGAGGGGTGCAGTTACATTAAAATGAGCAAAGATCTTCTCTGTGTCAAGAGAAGTTTTCCCAGTCTCTTTGCCCTGGCTCTTGGTGGAGATCTGGTTCTTTGGGTGCTTTTTAGGGAATTCTGTTTCCTTAACCTCTTCCACCCATCATTATTCCTCTTACCCCTTTGGTTGAGGTGTGGCTATTGCAGAGCACCAGAGGTGTCACAGCCACCAGCAAAAGGCCCTCTCCATCCTCAGGGAGGTCAGGTAAAGACAATCACGTGCTCTGCTGCTACACAAATCCCTTTTAAATGGGTGCTGCTGCCTGAATCTGAGCTCACTGTTCTAAAGCACAGCCCCGAGGAGCTCAGATTGGGGTAGATTATTGGACTTGATGATCTTAGAGATCTTTTCCAACCTAAAGGATTCTGTGACCTTGTGGCAGCTTTCACATCTCCTCAGGATCAGAACTGCTCCAGGCTTCTCACAAAAACTTCAGCCAGTGCACTTTGTGCAGGCTGCAAACATCCAAGTACCTTCACCAGTATTTTGGCATTTTGGTATTTTTTAGATCATCATTCTCCTGAGGTGGTGCTCAGAGTGGGCTGGTGAAGCTCCAGGTGACAGAGCACAGCTCAGCTGAAAGTTCTTTAAGCTCCACTCGCTTTGGTTTGAACAGACTCGATGTCAGAGTGGGAATATTCAGAATTAGAAATCCTGGTTTTGTAAGACTGGTTATTCTGGGTCAGATTTTCCCCTTGGCTCCAAGGAGGTCTTAAAATTCCCTCAGTCCTTCCCCTGGAGTAAAACTTCAGAGCCTGATCCAGGAGAGCCTAGAGATGTTTTAAAGTGATGAAATGGAGACCTTGATTCTTTCTGGTTTTATTTCTGGCTTATTGTATTGGTAGTAGTGGGATTTGGTAGAACTTGCACCAAAACACAGCCGGAATCCAAGCTAATATTAATTCATAGGATTAATTAATTCAACTGCCCAGAGAAGCTGTGGCTGCCCCATGGAAGTGTCCAAGGCCAGCTTGGATGGAGCTTGGGGCAACCTGGGATAGTGGACACTGTGGAATAAAAATTCCTTGGGAATTTTTAGGTTTTCTGCAGTAGTGAGATTTTTGGAGCTGGTTTTAAACTCTTAGTGAAATACATGAACCACAGTGTGTCACTTTGGCAGTTTGAGAAGCGTATTTGTTGGTTTTCTAGGACTTCAGTTGACTCACAGAAAGGATGAATAAGCCATCTGAGAAGCAGGAGAATTGAATCAAAAGCGCCAGGCACGGTGGCTCCTCTGAAATCACAGCAAACCATGCCTGATGGGTTTTGTTGAGAAATGATCTTATGGGGCTGCTAATGGCATCGGGGCTGGGATTATTTTTTAATGGCAGAATTAGTGAGGAGCATTGTGTGGATGGGATCAATGTGCCTGCCAGAACCTTTATTTTTTACCATGTGGTGCCTTAGAGTGAGCTCTGATCCGGCTCCAAATAAGCCACGCTCGTTTAAGCACCAATCCCAACTGGAGCAGCATCTCCCACCATGACAAGATCCCTGCTCCTGGCCCAGAGATGGGATGGACTGGCTGTTCATGGAGTTCCTCCTGCCTCAGCCAGCAGTGAAGGCAGGCTGCTGTTATTTGGGATGTTGGATATTCCAGCACTGGGCTGAGTTTGTCTCCAGCTCCAGGAAATGTGGCATGGATGATTCCCATTGGGAAGGATGCGCCTCTCTGGCTCTGTGAGCCTTTCCAGAGCACTCCACATGAGGGATGGAGAGGGGCTGGAAGCAGGAGCCTGTCTGGGAAGATGTCCTGGATGTCGCCCTGTTGTTCATGGTGGCACAGCCAAAAAACCTGCCATGGAAGGGGATTGTGCTTCCAAAGCAATAGGTGCAGTTTCAAACAATTCCTAAAAGTTTTTGTCGTCGGAATCTGTTCCAGATACACAAAAAGAGCAGAACTAGGAATTAGAAATGCAAACCCCAGAGCCGCAGGAGCAGCTGAGGGAGCCTGGAGCAAAGGAGGCTCAGGGGGGCCCTTGTGGCTCTGCACAAGTCCCTGACAGGAGGGGACAGCCGGGGGGTCGGGCTGGGAACAGGGACAGGAGGAGAGGGAACAGCCTCAGGCTGGGCCAGGGGAGGTTTTGTTTGGATATCGGGAAAATTTCTTTGTGGAAAAGGTTGTGAAGCATTGGAATGGCTGCCCAGGGCAGTGGTGGAGTCACCATCCCTGGAAATGTTCAAGAAAGTGTGGAGGATGTGACACCTGGGGACAAGGTTCAGAGGTGAGCGTGGAGGTGCTGGGTTGGCAGCTGGACTCAGTGACCTTAAAGGTCTTTTCCAGCTTTGACAATTCCATGATTCTGGTAGCAGCTTGGGTACAAAGATCCCAAAAGCCCAAACCCAGGAGCTTTGTGGTGTTCAGCATTTCAGCTTCCCACCCTTTGGATCCCGTGGCTTTAGAGGTGTCTGCTCTGCATCTGGAGAAGGTTGGACACGCAGAAAGCTGGAAAACATCCTGTAGGGTCCTTTAAATATTCCTTAAGCTCTGCAGGGCTGTTTTGTTTAACCTTTATGTAGTTGGAGTGTCCCTTCTAGGAAAGCAATTCCTGCCAGCCCCTGGCGCACTTTGGGCTCCAGCTCTGTAGTTAAACATCAGCTCTGCTTTCCAACCTTTTCTTCTTCCTCACCTGAGAGAAATTAATTTTGGTTCCAAAGGTGCCGTGGTTTGTCTCGCTGTAATTGTGATTTAAGTGTTCCTTTTGCTTTATTTGTTTTTAATTGTGTTGGATGAGGGAGGAAAAGAACTGGATTTTGGCAGTTTTGAGTGATTGTGTTATTCCAATTCCATCAGAAGCTCGGGGAGGGGAGACTTCCAAGAGCAAATCCTGGTTTGTACAAACAGGAGGCAGCATTGCAAAACCTGCCTGGTTGAACAAGCCAGGCAGAAATTGAGAAGAAAAATTAATTAGTTGTCCTCATGAATCCTTAGCCTGATAGCTTCATGAGTAAGCAGAGAGAAGATTTCTGTGAGTTTCTTGAGCATTTCTGTGAAGTGCCCCCACAGAGATACTTGGTCTCACAAGACTGCAGTTTAATCTAGCTCAAGGACTTTCCAAACTCCACAAATCAAAGACCTCTTTTTTTTTTTCCTTTTTTTTTGTCTCTTTTTAAATCCTTACTCCAGAAACATTTAAGAGCTGGTGGGGTGTTAACGCTGAGCTGTGAAGCATTTCAGTGTCAATATGTTTTCAGATTTTCCTGTGGAAAAAAATTAACTTGCACTTAATCCATGTTTTCTGTATAGTTGTTCCTATTATATTTTTTTTTTAATGGGGTTAATATACCTCTCTATTTATTGGAATAGCCTTAAAAATTCCCACGATGTTCAGCTTGATCAAATAACATGAGGAGGGTTCCTGAATTCCTTCACCTTAATGAATCCATGCTGCATTTTGCTCTTGCTGTAAATGCAGTAAAAAAACTCCACAAGGCTCAGAATTAAACAAGATTTAATTTCTTTTCTTTGGGAATTTTTCTTTAGATTCTCAGTTATTGATTTAAATGTAGTAGGACACGTGGACATTCCTGGTGTTTTGGAGATTTCCATAGGTTATACACATGTGTGTGTGTTTACCCAAACCTACAATAATTTGTTTTGTGGATAAGCTGGTTTAAGGAATAGTTTTATGGAGACAGAAACTGTGACCTTACCAGTGTCTGAGATTCAGAGACTTCTACAGGAACAAGGTAAAACCACAGGTAGGAATTGCTGAATAATTACCTTTAGACCAACCTGAGCAAGAACCTTCCCAGGAGAACAAGCTCATTTAATGGTTCCTAAAACTCAATCTTGTGGATGTCAATGGTCATGCTTGATTATTTGCAGCGGTGTTTTATGAAAAAGCAATGAAAATGCATCGGGAGGGTGCAGGGGAGGAGAGGGAACAACAAATGGGTTGAGTTTTTTGCCAAGTCCCCTCGGTGTGGCTGTGTGTGTCTGGCTGCCCAAACCTGCCGTGCTCTGCTGCCTGATGAGCGACAGGAGAGGGAGGAATTCTTGGCTTGTTGGAGAGAAAAAGCAATTACACTTCTGGTGGAAGGAAGGATTAACCTGTTTTTGCAGACCCTGCAGAGGCACAGAGCCTGGCTGATGCCTTTTTGGGACTACCTGAAAACAGAGGGCAGACAAAAGTAAGGGAATAAAAATCAGTGGTGTTCATTGAAGGGCCTTCAGGTACATCTAGGATATTTCTACACCCAAAAATGGACCACAGGTTTTCACACTTTTATAAGTTTGGTTCATTTGCATATTGGGGGTTAATTCCCAATTACAGCTTTGGGTAATGAAGTCATTTATCCCAAGTTTGCTCTCCCCAACTCACTTTTGTTCCCATCTCTGGGGGCTGAGGCAGTGAGGTGTCCTTGATTGCCAGGCCTGGAGAGGAATTGTTGTGCCTGACCAAAATGGGACAGCAGCAGCTCACACTGTACATGGAGTTTAGAGTTATACACTAAAGAACTGCAGGATTATAAATACATGAAAAACATAAAAGCTAAAATCCTATTTTTTTAAAATATAAAACCTAAAATTCTTAAAAGTATATATACAAAAGCTAAAAATCTAAGCCATCACGGCAAGAGGAGGAATTGCCATGTCCCACACTCTGGATTATTCCTGCTCTCAGTCACTTTTTTCCTCCCTTTTTCTGGGCTCTGGAAAATATCCCCCAGCAGCTACAACCAAACAACCCCAATATCCACTGGGTTATTTAACCAGGAGCATTCTACGTTTCCAACAGAGGAATTCTGCTGTTCCCAGGAACTGGGGGAGCAGCCGGCTGGAAGAGGAGCTGCTCCTCAGGAGGGTTGAGGTTTTGAGGTAGGAAGAGGAGCTCAGGAGGGTTGAGGTTTTGAGCTAGGCTGTGTTTTGGGGATGAAACATTGGCCTTTGAACCTGGCCTCTGCCCAGCTCCAGCTCTGCGGATAAACGAGTTTCCTGTGCACACACAGCTTCACACCGAGGTGCCCCCACGGATCATTTGTCACTTTGGGCACCTGCTACTGAGAGAAGAGCGAGAGGTGCAGAGATGTAATCATCCTTCACCTTCCTGCCCGGGGTGGGAGCCGAGCAGGAACAATCCAGGAATTCTTTCAAGTCCGGGCCTCGGAGCCACCTCCAGCCACCGCTGGCTGCTGCCAACTTGTTACCTGTCAGAAATCCCCTGCATTAGGGCTGCTCAGGCCTTTTGAAGTAGATTGGCTGGAAAGGCAGAAATAGATTTTTTTTTGTTGTTGTTTTATATAGAGATATTGTTTTAGGAATGCTGTGGAAGAAAGTTGTAAGTGTAAATCAAAAGTCGGGCTTTGATTTTGTTTTTTATATAGAGAGTGGGGGTTTTTTTTAGGAATGTTGTGGAAGAAAAGTTGGTCTGGAAGGAGTAAATCTAAATTGGGAAATGGGTTTTATTTATGTATGTATAGATATATATAATTTTTTAATAGAAGAAAGTTGTAAGTGTAAATCAAAAGTCAGGCTTTGATTTTTTTTTTTAATATGGAGAGTGGGGTTTTTAGGAATGTTGTGGGAGAAAGTTGGTCTGGAATGAGTAAATCTAAATTGGGAAATGGATTTTATTTATGTATGTATAGATACAATTTTTTTTTTTTTGTGGAAGAAAGTTGTCCTTGTAGGAGTAAATCTGGGTTTGTACAATATTGTCATTAACTGCTCTTGTGGTAGCTGAAGACATTCACTTAAGAGTTGAGCTTGGTGATCCTTGAGGTTCCCTCCAACTCAGAATTTTCTGGGAGCTACAGTGCATTTATTACCTGTAATTGCACCTGGCAGCATTTCTGGTGGATCTAAAACTTATTTTTCTAAAAAAAAAAAAAAATTTAAAAAATCATTTTTTGGCCACAAAACGAAATGCAGCTACTACAGAAAAGTAAATACATTTCTTGAAAGCTTTAGTAGGAGAGAAGCCTAAAAATTCTTTAATCCTAGAGATTTTGGGGGCTGAAGTGATAGGGCAGGAAGGCTTTGCAGAGCCCAGGCATTATTTCTGCAATGCTGCTGTTCCAGCACCCAGGAGGAGGCAGGCCAGGAGCCCAGAGGAGATGCTCATTCCCCAGCAGAGAGGAGCTGGGTTTGCTTTGCTGGCTTCTGGTAACTTCCCTCCTGTGGCCCTGGAGCCACAGGACCATGGCAGCTCCTTCTGCACAAGCAGAGCTGAGGGGAAGGATTGAACAGGAGCATTTAACCCTTCCCAGAGCA
>NW_005054366.1:2655648-2660382 GCF_000277835.1 Geospiza fortis
GATGTTTAGGAAGGCAAGCGGCCTTGATGAATTCATTGGCTTCTCAGCAAGTCATTTTTACTTTACAGTAAGTAATTCATCTGCAAAATTCATGTATGTAATGTCATTATTTAGGGTTTTTTAAAAAAAATATTTAGTATAAAATTGCCTTGATGTTTAGAAGGCAAGCGGCCTTGATGAATTCATTGGCTTCTCAGTAAGTAATTTTTACTGAGAGCCGTGGTTTAAAACACACCACTGGGTATATTTGCTGTCCTTAAAACGGAATAGTTCATTGGAAACCTTTTAAATTAAAGGAGAATTGGGGAGAAGAGGAGGTTGTAGAATAAAGGATACGGTTCTTGAGCAAGTAGAGGATACAGATCTGGCAGGTAAGAGATCCTAAAGAAGCAAAGCAAAGGGAAAAATCCCTTTTTAACTGCCCCACACCCCTCAAAATCCAAAAAATAATTTTAAAAGGGGAGGCATTTATGCACAGCAGAAGAATTAAGGTTGAATTTTGTGAACATGGGAAGCGTTGGAGGGAGAACCATCCCCTCTTGCCGGGCTGGGTGAGATCAGAGGGAGCCACCAGAGTGGGAGCTGTGGGTGGGTGGGAGCAGGAATCCAGGGATGCGTCTTTACCCAGGGATTTTTCCTGCTCCAGGGATGGGTCCTTGTCCTCCCCCAGCCCCTCATAGGTTGGGCTTTGCACATTTTGGGGTTTTCTGGCACACGCCAGGGCTGCTGCAGCAAAAGTGACCCCATAAAACGGAATTCTGAACAGCTCATAGAGCAGAAAGTATCTCTGAGGCCTGCCACGGCCTGTAACAAATACAGCCACAAAAAGCAGGCTGATGAGCAGTTAATTAAAGTAACTAAATAATTAAAGTTTGTGTAACAGAGGCCTCAGTTTTCAGTGGTTTCAGCTTACAAAGACCGAGGGTATTTGGAGGATCCTGCAGCCCAAGCCGGGGTGTGGAGCTCCAGCTCCTTTCATCCTCCCCAAAACAGCGATGACAGGCTGCTCTCAAAAACCCCCAGTGAGGCAGAGGGAGGGACAACCTGTGCTAAAATCCCCCCAGATGTCAGCGTGCAGGAGTGATGGTGGCTAATAGGCTGCCTGTCCCGGGGGACAGGGCTACTTTGGGCTGTCAGATTAGAGCTGCTGCCTCAGACTGCTCGTGGGACTTGAGTATCTGAGGGGCTCACAGTTATTTGTAGGGGAAGGTAAATTGTGTCCTTAATATCTCCAATTTACAGCACAGCTCATTTGGTATTTTATACCCAGTGCTTTATTAGCTGTGCTATGCAGTGGGGAGAATTACTGCTTTAAAAAAAAAAAAAAAAAAAAAAAAAAAAACAACCCAGATAAGGAGCCAACTATATCTTATTTAAGCAATCAATTTGGAATAACCATGAGAGATGTCAAGTGAGCAGCATCCCAGACTTTGTGCCAGGCCCTCCATAAAGCCTGGCTGCTTGGATGGAATCCAATTAGTCCACAGGCAGCTCCTGGTGGTCACCTCTGTGCCACATTATTGTGTTCCCTCACGCAGCTAAGCACGGCCTCCAGAGCTAATTGCACCTGTTGCAGGGAAAAGCAGGACTGTTTGCATGAGAAACATGATCCTATAACCAGGTTAATGCTGTGTAATGAACTATCACCCTGCAGGGTAATGGAAATAAATGGGGGAAAGTGAAGGTAGGAACCCCAGGGTATTGCGTGTTCGGAGGTGGAGTTGGATTTCCCACCTGTTTGGCTAATTCTTTGTGTTGAGCTGTGTCATAATCCCCAGAAAAAATGGTGTGTAAATACAGAAATCCACACAAATGGATTTAAAAGTACATCATCAAATACAAATCAAATGAGCAAATACATAATCCCCACTTTTCATGGGGTGTAAATACAGAAATCCACACAGTGTGGAGCCCTAGATCACATAAGGGAAGGCTGGGAGGGAGGAAAATCCCATTAATATTTTGGTTACTGTTAGGAACCCTGTGTCTCATACGCTGAAATTTTTCACTCTGTGATAAAAGGGATAAAGTACAATCGGAAAAATGGGAATCAGCTCTCTGTATTTCCTGGTTTTGGGGATCTCTGTATTTACACACTCTTCATGGTTACAAACAGTGTGGAGCCCTACATCCCCTAAGGGAAGGCTAGGAGGGAGGAAAAACCCAAAATTAATATTTTGGTTACTGTTAGGAACCCTGTCTCCCATTAGCACCTGATAAATTTAAGAAATACACTTAAATTCTTCACTCTGCGATAAAAGAGATAAAACACAATTCAATATTTCAACATTTCAAATAAAACAATTCAACCTTTCAACATTTCAAATCAACAAGCAGTTGTTTTGATACAAACATTTTGTTTTATGACACAGCATGAAGAAGCAGCCAAAGGAAAGGCCAGCACCTGAAGATTTAATGGTGAGTGAAACCTCAGTTTGGATTTGTCAGTGAATATTTTTTGGTCATTTACATAGAAATTTATCTCTTTTTTTCCTGCATTTTTCAGTGTGCTCAGTGTATTTCTCTCTAAACTCTTCCTGCTTGTGCAGCAATTCCATATTTGCACCCAAAGCAAGGGTGGAATTGTGGTTCTGAAGTTGGTGGTATTTTGCTGTTGCCTTCACTTGTGATTTGGGGAGTTAATTCAGAACCTTCACAGCCACTGTCGAGTTTCAATCAAAACCATTTTGATGCTTGATACACATTTTCTTCCAGTTGGGATGTCCAGGGATTACAGCTTAATGTAGGTCACTCCTTGTCAGCGTTTGCCAGCCCGAACCTTCCCAAAAGTGAGGATTGAAAACAGAGAGTGGGGTTAAAATATGTATTTTAGTGAAGAACCACTGTTTTCAGTGATGGTCACGTAAAATTAGACCAGATTGGCTGCAGGAGAATGAGAACATTTGGTGAGGTGTGCCCATGGAAGGGCTTGGAATCTGAGCTCAGAGCCCACTTCTTGTGCTGGCAATTGTCATTTTTCAATTATTAATTATTGCTATTTACAGCAATTTATGTAGACTCCCAATCCCCTCTGGCTCATGTCAAACACCTTTAATTTTTAAATGTTTCCTTGCTTTCCTTTATATTCTGCTTTTTGTAACTTGAAAGCTCCTCTAAAGCCATCATGATTTATTTGAAATGAAATATACATTTCAGTATACATGTTTGAAATTAATATACATCTGTGCATGAAATCTACAGAGATAATTGGAACACAGGAATAATTGTGAGGGACTTGGACAGGATCAAGACACTGGTACATCCTCTCATTCCTTGCTACTAAGAAAGAGAATATTCTCATTGCTTCTGTGAGAATAAACAAGTTTTTCTCCTGCAGCAATTCTCTAGTTAAAGGCTAATCTGTGAAGATGCCCAGGGGCAGGTGTCTCAAATCCAGACCAGTCTCTTTCCTGGTTAGGAGGTATTTAACTGTGAATCTCATTTTAGGGATATTGACTCCACCAAATCTGCACTTGGAGTTGGGCACCTGCTTAAATACCTCACTGAAATGAAACCTTCAGGTTGATCAGAGCCCCTCCACTTTGGGTTTTCTCCCACCAAAGGCCGATTTTTGTCTTTTTTATGAACTTTTGATGGCTGGGGAATTCTTGCAGTTAGTCACATCTGAGAAAACTTGGAGCAGGTTCTGGAGCTGCAGCCACATTTACCTCGCGCTCCGTTCTGCCATGGCTGGGTGCCTCAGCTATTAAAACAATGGAATGGGCTTTCAGAAAACCTCTCTCTGCTTGCAAATGCACATTTTGGTGATGCAATAGGCCTGCCACTTATAAATAAAACATCTGCAGATCCCAGCGCCCCCCAGAAGTGTGCGTGGGGATGGTTGTGAGCAATAACACCACTCCAGGGTGTAGAGTCATAAAAATGAGGCCAAAGGGTGAGTGCCTGCAGTAGCAGGGAAGTGCACAGATTTATCTTTCCAACTACATGCCCTGGAGTGTGCTGGGCCCCTTTAAAGGAGGTGTTTTGTGAAATTATTTGGAAATTCCAGTGCCTCTGGGATAAAAAAAATAAATAAAAAAGGAGCGTTCCTACTTTTTAAACAATTTAATGCATTTTTTTTCCACCTCCTTTTTAGTCAGTTAGAAATGAGCTTGCAACAACGAGTAGTAACACAGGAGCTGCTCATTCCTTTATATTATAGAGGATATATGTAATATTATATATATTATATATTTATATTTTTATTTAATATTATCGTTAAACATATATTTATAATTAATTATGAATTATATAAATTATATTATAACATTAATTATATTGTTATATTGTGTGAATGATTTATTTTATATTATAATTAATAATGTTTTAATATAATTAATATTATTTATATAATATTAGTTATATTCATTTCTATTTATATATTATATATTTCTAGAGTCAAACCCTTTCTATATTTGCTTTTCCTCAGTCTTCTCAAGGAGCACTTTATTTATAAAATTAATACAAATATATACATTAGCATTATGTGTCTGTGTACACAGATATACACACAGCATATCTGTGCCTAAATATGTGTGCAGAAATTAATTTATAATTGCTGGAAAACGGGGCCAGAAAAAACCCAAAACTTTAAATATCGTGGAATTAATGAGGTTGGAGAAGCCCTCCAAGGTCATGGAGTCCATTTGAGCCCCACTTTGAGCAGAGCACTGAGTGCCACATTCCCTGGGCACAAAAATCCTGTGAATTCTGGAATTCCTCTCCACTGCAGCC
>NW_005054366.1:2660396-2668095 GCF_000277835.1 Geospiza fortis
TGCTGAAATTGCCACGTGGCTCTGGTGGATGGAGGGAATGCACAGAGGGATGCAGTGAAACCCTGCATCTTCAAGGTCACCTTCTCCCTGATTTAAACCAGAGCAGGGTTTCACCTTGTTCACTGCAGTTTGGGTTGGTTTATTGTAATTAAAAGCAGCGTTCCAGCAATGATGGGAGGTGTCACACACCCATCCTCACCTGCAGACACAGCTGTGCTGGAAGTCACTGTTTTGTGACCAGTTTAGGATAATTAAGGACTGAAAGCAAGTTGAAGGGAGCAGGAGATGAATCTTTCCCTCCTCTGCTGAAAATCAGTGGATTTTAGGTGCATTTGAGGAGCTGAGTGCCAATACCTGGAGTGCCAGGTTGGCACCTCCTCCAGAGTCCTGGGATGGATTTCCCCTGCCTGTCAAGCAAAAAGCTCTTTTTTATAAAACCCCAAATGTCCATTTTGTCAGGAAATAGGGCCAAAGCTGAGGCTGGGTGAAATTCCTGTTTAAAGTCAGGTTTTTCATTACCACAGATGTCCATGTGCAGGTGGATCGGGCTCTTGGATTTATTTATTTTATTATTTATTTACTCACTGCCCTTTCTTCCCTGCAGCCATCCCCAAAACAAGATATCCCATTGGTTTTTCTGGATGTATGTAATCAAATCAACTGACTTCTTCCACAGCAGTGAAATGAGGAATTTCACCAAGTAATGAGAAAAAAATTGTCCATTCAAGGAACAACCTCAGAATTTACCAGTGGTAAATTCACGCTGAACTTGCTCTAAAATGCTGCTCCTTTATCTCCAGTTTGTTCCCTCTTAAGAGAAAGGCAGAGAGCCAATTAAATTGAATATATTCCTGTATTATCACAGGGAGGACTGCACAGTACATTCCTCTCTGTCTCTCCCCTCCCTTTCTAACATGAAAAACTCAACAATTCTTCAGTGTAAAGAGATTTTTCCCCTTTGCTGTTGTGTTTTTTGCCAGAAACACAGAGTTTTTCTGGCTCTCAGGGCAGTGCTTATTCTGGAGTTGTGCTATGGCAGCCCAGGGAAGGTTTCAGCTCCTGTTTAAACCCAGGGAAGGTTTCAGCTCCTGTTCCTGTTTTTAATTCCTTTGTTGTACTTGTGGGAGATGTGGGAACAGGCAGCCAGAATGCATTTTTGAGTCTATAATATCTTGACAAATGTCTTAAGATATTTACATATACAAACTAACTGTTTATCTGGGAAAAAAATACCAATTACAGCCAATGAAATCAGGGTGCCTGGTCCAGAGCCGTTCCTGGAATGGGGAGGGGGATCGCTGGATGCATAGGAATGGGAAATTTCATAGTTGTATTAGGCATTGAAATAAATAAAATACCAGAGGAGAACAGGTTTACAGCATGTCAGTGGCTTTGACACAGATCATATACAGTTTATCACACAATGTTTAAGTTGATACATTTAATAATTTTTTTATTTTAATAATTTAAATTGATACAATTTAAAATTTTTAAATTTTTTTAAAATTTATTTTAAAATTCATAAAAATGTACATAGAATGTCAACATAAGAAATGTCAGTAATTTAAAATTTGAACTCGTGTTTAAACCCAGAGAAGGTTTAAAGTCCTGTTTAAAGCCAGGGAAGGTTTAACTCCCGTTTAAAGCCAGGACAGGTTTAACTGCTGTTTAAAGCCAGGACAGGTTTAACTCCTGTTTAAAGCCAGGGAAAGTTTAACTCCTGTTTGAAGCTAGGGAAGGTTTAACTCCCGTTTGAAGCCAAAGTCCAGGGCAGCAGCCAGGTTGGGGCTGGGCCTGTATTTACGGTATTTTCCCAAAGCTTTCCATCCTAAGCTCTATTTAATGGAATCTATGCATAGTAAGTAATCAGGTCAGAGAGAAGCAGCATCCCCTGTTTGAGATCAATCGCTGGCTAATACTTTATCTAGGCCACTTTATTATCTCATGCTGATTCCATTCCCATTCTCCTCCTCCTTTGTAGCGTGCACTTCAGCTGTGGTAAAACTACGCCTGGCATACATATTAAAAACATATACCCATTCTATCTGTATGTAAATGGGGGAGGCACAGCTGGATATTGCAGGAGTTTGATTTACTAATAGTTATTATCTGTTCTAGCTGTTCAGAGGCAGGGAGAGTTGCAGAAAACAAGCTAGCGCAGAAATTGCCTTTATGATATCACTGCCCTGCTTTGGTAATTGTTTAAAATCTCTTCTTTAGCTGCAAGCTCGGCCTCGGCTGCTGCAGATGGTTGGTGCTTTTTTTGGAATTGCTGGAGTCTCTTGGTGAGGGGTTTTTTGTTGTTAGTGCAGCATTGAACTCCTCCGTGATGGTTATTGGAACGAAAGGCGTTTACGTAAAAAATGGTATTTGAAACACCAAAAGTCAGGAATGGAGCAGTTATTCTGTTGTGCTCTCCTGTTGTGCTCGCCTTTAGGATTTCTCAAGGAAAAATTGGGCAGGGAGAGGATGCAGTCACCTCCTGCACTCCATTACTTTTGCACAGATCTAATGATTCTTCTTCAAGTTGTCAACACAACCAGGAGCTTTTCTCCTTCTTAAAATTTAAATTGCTGACGCTTCTTATGTCGATATTTTATCAATTTAAATTGTATCAATTTAAACATTGTGTGATAAACTGTACATCATCTGTGTCAAAGCCACTGACATGCTGTAGACCTGTTCTCCCTTGGTATTTTATTTATTTCAATGCCTAATACAATTTTGAAATTTCCTATTCCTATGCATCCAGCAATCCCCCTCCCCATTCCCGGAACAGCTCTAGACCAGGCACCCTGATTTTATTGGATGTAATGGGTATTTTTTTCCCAGATAAACAGTTTGTATATGTAAATATCTTAAGATATGTGTCAAGATATTAGAGACTCAAAAATGCGTTCTGGCTGCCCGTTCCCACATCTCCAACAAGTACAACAAGGGAATTAAAAATGTAAGGTTTTAAGTAGCTATATTTTATGTAGCTTTATTTCAGAGGGTCTGCACAGTAGCTAAACATATTTGCAGTTAGTTGTGTTAAACCCCTGGTTTCAGCTCTCAGGAAATACTTTTATGGTTTAAACAAACAAGTGGAGGATCAGCATAATCCTGCCTGGATTTTCATCTAAAGCCCCAGAATAAAGCCAATAAAACACTGGTGCTTAGGGTTGTCAATAAAGGGCTTTCCCCCAGTGGTGTCAGTGAGGAGCCAGGGCTGGGGTTTGGATGGTGATGGTTTTTGGGATGGACCAGAGGGCTCTCAGCATTCCCTTTGCACAAACACACCCCAGAGATCCTGTGAGATCAGCTTTAGAGACCCGTGCTTGTTGTGTGCACCTATCCAGATGTTGGGGCATCATTGCTGAATCACAGGGAGCCAAGAATTTTCCTTCTTCGGCTACTTTGTTTTGTCCTGGGCCAGTGCAGGATCTCCCATCAGGGCTGATAGAATTGTCTGTGCTTGGAGCTGTGATGAATGGCTTTGTCTGCAGATGTTCAGCCTCTCCTCTGTCACAACGATCCCAGTTACTCACTCCATGACAAGGGGAAGTTCTGACAGACACCAAACACAAGCAGATGTGAAGGAAAGGGCTCTCTCCTGGTTTCTCAAGGAAAAGAAGTACAGAGCCAAGTATTTTAGCTGTTGTAAATATAGAATTGTTTAGGTTAGGAAAGGTTTTTTAGGTTCATCCAGTTCAATCATGAAATATATGTGGTAAATAATAAACTGGGTCTTCAGTCTCTCACTTCAGACATGCAGTGGACAAGGAGTTCTGGATCAAATCACTGAAGACAAATCAAAATTTATATTGAGGCAAGGATTTCACAGCAGGGCTCAAGATGCTCCTGTCACTGCGTGCTCAGTATCTTCCTTGCTCAAGATAGCTTAAGAGGAAAAGAATCTCTGTTTCTTCAGGTGGCAGCATTGCTCACTGAGCTGAGATTGGGAAAGGTGGCTCAGGGATGTTTCCCCCTCTGTCTTTCAGAAAAAAAAAAAAAGTGGGGGAAAAGCCATCTCTGTCCTTAGGGTGTGAGTTCTTCTGTGCCACTTGAGAAATCAGCTCTTGAAATGTAGACATCCATTCTATCAGTGTCACTAAACCCAGCAACCACCCAAGAGCAGGATGGTGACAGCTTAAGGGGTGGTGCCTTCATTCCCTGCCTGCTGCACCCATTGCCATGGGATCACCCAGTTCCTCCAGCAAATGGGAATATCTGGGAATAATATCTTCCCAATAAATGGGAATATTCCCCTCCTACCATGCCCTAGAGCTGCACAAAACAGCAGCACTTCCCTGTGAAATGTGAAAAGGAGTAACTCGAGTTGGCTCAAAGAGGTGTTGAAAATCTAAGGAAATTGGACAAAAACAAATTGGCAACAGCTTAGAGGGATACAGTTCATATTTTTTGGTTACTTGAGTCTCCTGGGCTTTGCAGTTTAATTTGAGCAAATGTTTCATTTGGCACTGCTGGTTGTTCAGTAGTTCTCCAGGCACAGGGACAAATATTTACATCTCACTCATTTTGGTAGCAGAATTGCAAATCTTTCAATTACTGCATATTGAGAAGTTGTGCATTTGCCTTGTTGATGTTTTATGTCAGCTGTCTTCTTTACGTATTTATTTTGAAAAATTGAGGAAAAAAAATCTGTTAGCAGTTCCAAAATTAGACCTCTGTCTTTAAATCCCAGAATACTGTCCTTTCTGTTCATTCCAAATCAATCAAGGAATTTGCTCTAACAGGCAACTGTTGAAATTCATGTACGATTTTTATTTGTGTAGTGAAATTGGCATTTTAAATCTATTCAGACACTCTGCATAGATTAAAATGGCTGGTGCTTGTGCAGTACCAGCTACGTATGGGTCTCTAGTCCAATTAGCACCTCAGGACACTCCTGCAGTATTAAATAAGAGTAATAATTGCCTATGAATAAGCAGAGTATAAAGCAGGAGATAGAGATATGGCTTCTTAGTGACCTGTGTGCATTATGCCTCAAATCCCTTAATCAGATTTGTGTCGCTTGATTCTTCCATCCGCAGAAATTCTGCTGGAGGATCAGGGCCCAAAGTAGTAAAAAATCAATTAATACGACTTTCTAATTTGTGCAGTTGACAAAAAAAAAAAGGAAAAAACCCGCATATAAATAGGGGACATCTTTCTCCTGAAGAGGGGCCGTGCTGAAAGATTTTTTAATTGGATTTTCATTGTGATTGACAGCGCTTGATTATGACAGTAACTTTATTTGGCTGGACTGTTAGAGCCCCCTTGTTCAGGGTGGTTTTTTTCCCTTTTTTCCCCATCAAAGGCCTTTTTTTCTCGGCGGCATTCCCGGCGGAGAGGCAGAGTTTGTGAAAGAGCCTTTTAGCACCTTTGTTGCCGCCATCCCTGGTGACGATTGGGCCCAGCTGGTTGCGGGTCGCAAAATGCTCCTCTCACAAAGAGAAATCTCCCTGGCCTCCATCATTTTAAGAGCTCCAGAAACCTGTTGAGGATTAGAAGTAGCTTTAGATGTGAAATGAGTGTTAAGTATTAGTAATCGGGAGATTAGGGCCCCGGGGACAACGGGAGATAAACAACCGCAATTAAGGCAAATCTGCCAGAGTAAACAAAATTGAGCAGAAACAGATGCCCTCGCCATTTTGGGGGATTGATTGGAGGGCACCGAGGAATCGATTTTTGTCTTGTTTACACTTCCAAACCCCGGTGATAAACTGGGAGGCTAAATATTTCATAGCGCCTGATTTTAGTTAATTTTTCTCGGCTCCTCACAGTGACCAGGCCCGGCCTCGCTCAGCCTTCACAGGGAGCAGCTAATTGCCTATGAAGGGCCCCTGTGTTTAAATGGGCTTGACAGGAATTTAAATTTTGTTTCAATCAACCTCTGTGCTCACAGCCTGCTCCAGTTTCTAATTTTTAAATTAAACATGATTTCTTTTTTATTTATTTTCCTTTTTTTAAGCCACGGCCTCCCCTCCGGAGCCGGCTGCTGGCGCTTCCATCCGGGGCAGAGCTTGGAGCACACGGTTTTATTGAGGCTGAAACCCCAAAATACAGCCCTGGAAAAGTTCATTGTCCCATCAATGTGCATCTGCCTGCTGGATTTGATGGGAGAGGTTGGGGAAACACTCGGCTGCTGTAAATCGGGATGAGCCTGTGCCTGCTGGGCTGGGGACAGCCAGGTTTCCACCAGGGAAAGGCTCCCCTGGATTAAAACACAGCTCTGAGCGTGGAAATGGTGCTGGTGGCCTCGGTCCTTGTTTCGTGACCTTGGGAGGGGTTCAAAGGAATTTATATTTTTTTTCCCCAAGCCAACTAGTAGTGATATATTTTGCTCTCTCTGTGTTTTCAGCAGGGCTCTGTGTGTTTATTCCAGCATTGTTTCATACCTGAGCTTTCTCTGCTCCTCAGACGAGGAAATTTGGCAGCACCTTCCCCTCCATCATTTAATACTTTACTGAGTCCCTTCACAGAGCCTGCCAAACACGGGGATGTCGTATTGCACTCCGTGCAGGCAGTGTGCAGCCATGGAATGCAGGATGATCGTAGTGGTACTTCTAAAAACAACTTGTTCATTTGCAGAAACTTCATCACAAAAATGCTAACGAAGTACGAGCTGTTCCATTCTCCCTTTTTGCTTCCAGCCACATCATTTTCAGGGGTTTTTTGCTTTTGTTAATTGTTGTTATTTGTGCCTGTGTGTGCACACAGCATTTTCTTCTCCAAGGTTTGGGTGAAAAACATTTAGGAGATTGTTTCAGTTTACTTCAGCTTAGTAATTTGCTTAGCAAATTTTTTTGTTCCCCAGTAGAAAAACTTGGGGAAAACAGTTGTTTTCTTCACCCTTCCCCCTGAGTCTAGGGGAACACTTAGTCCTTGTTTGAAGGAAATTCTGTATCAGCTCTGAATTCCTGACGAGCTCTGTTTGGTGTCACTGAGACCATTCCTGGCTGGAGCTGAGGACACTTCTGCAGGTGCAGCTCCACCAGAGTTCAGGTCAGGTGTGCATTTCTGGTGTGAATCTCTGCTCTTTCTGAGCCCCCAGTCTTTCATTCTCATCACAGCCAGGTCTTGAAGCTCACGAACTGAATCGATTTCAAATGAAGCCCCACCAGAAGATGTGCTCCAGGCACACACCTAATGAGCTCCAGCTACTAATGGGCACTGAGGCCACAGACCAGACCAGAGCTGGGCAAAAGTCAAAGCTCTTCCATCCCCAAAATGTTGCACCGAGCGTTTCACTCAGCAGAGCTGCTTCTGTTGTCGACAGCTTGCTAATGTTGACAGACTCCATCAGCCTTGGGCCACTCTCCCCATTCCTCCTCTGCAGCTCTCCTTAACCTCAGCAGCACTTGCAGAAGTAAACTCCAATTAGATTTCGGTTGCTTTAGTTTGTTTTAAGAGTTTTTAAGAGTCATAACACAAAAAGTGAAATACCTTTGCTGGGAGCTGGCTCGTTTTTAGCCGAGCAGCGCGAGGAGTGCCAAGGACAGTTTCTGCTTTAACAACAAATATCAAAAGCAAAGCTGCTGTGGAAAGAATGATCTGCAGATGGGCAAATAGATTCCTCTGTGCCACAGCCAAACCCTAAACCCTGTAGTAAATTTCAGACCAGTCTTTGCCACAGGAAGGGAGCAAATAGCAGACCCGGGGTCCTGCAGGAGGAGGGGGTGAGGGATTTGAAGTCAGGGCCAGCTGGGGAGTG
>NW_005054366.1:2668305-2678020 GCF_000277835.1 Geospiza fortis
TTCCTGCTGTTCTCACCTGAAAAATTCCCTCTTGACCCTTTGTCTGGTGATGAGTTGCCAGCTTGGACACATCAGTCAAGTGCACGAGGGGGTCTCTGAGGTCTGTTTTGGGGTCACCAGCTGTCCAAAGCTTGGGAAAATAATACTTTAATCATAATGAAGAATCTGTATTGCTGTTTAAAATGGAAATTCGGGTGAGGCGTGTAGACAGTTGCTGTTTAGGTTAAGGTGTTGAGGTCAAAGTTAAGGTGTTCTTCCTCTTGGTCCATCCATCAGGCCTGGGGACTGTTGTTATTTGAATACAAATTCTGTAAATTCCAGGAGAGTTTTGGTGCCTCAACAAAACTAAACCAGCTGAAAATCGCTTGCAATTAACTTTATCATATAAAAAGGAAAAATGCATTGGTGAAAGTCAATCTACAAACAGATAAATAATAGGGGGAAAAAGTACTTCTTAAAAAGGAAGAAATATAACCCCAGGGCTTCAGTGCTTAGTTGTGTTATCCATTTATCTTTGTTTTGCATCATCTTTTCACTGTCTCACATATCATCAGAGGGATAAAATCATTAGTGTGCTAATCTAGGTAGCCATAGTTCTAAGGCTGACCTAGGCTAATCTGCCTTTGCAATTTCAAGTACTATGTTTGACTCCTCTGAAAGTAACCTTAAATTGTAGTCTTGTAAGAATTCCAGAGCTGTATCCTTCACTCCTTCTCCTAATGAGGTTATGACCAAATGCTCATTATAATTGCTTTAGACTCCTTTTAATTTTCAAGCTTATTAATCATAAGAAGAGTTATTTAAAATTGCATAAATTAATCTTAGATTAAAAGCCCATCAAAGCCTCGAAACAATTAAGAATAAGTAGGATTTCCCTGGGGCAGCAAGTTTTATTTTAATAGTGTAGTCAGGTGGATATCAGAACATTGAAGTATGGTAGTGATTAATGTATGCAAAATTTAAATGAGAGTTTTTAAATGGCAAATCTAAATCACATATTGACCTAACTGTAGGCTTTAACTGCATTGTCTGTCATATATTTAAACTGTTTAGTAATCAACATTTTAATTACAGTGTATGTTAGGGAGGCCATGCAACAAACAAAACTCCCCACTTCCCGAGTGGAGCTGCTCAGCAGGCTGGGCTCTGCTCTCAGCTGAGGAGAGAGCAAGGAGCAGAAACTTGCAGGAAAATAACCAGACTTGGTTTTCCCTGTGGACGTGTTCTTGTTCCTGCCTCATGTCCAGCCAGAAAACGCCACTGGTCCATGCTGGGAGTGCTCAGGGTTGGATGGGAGCAGCCTGGGCTGGTGGAAGGTGTGGAAGGGGGAGGACTGGGTGGGTTTTAAGGTCCTTCCAGCCCATGAGTGGGGGATGCCATGATTCTGTGGTGCCGTGGTTCCACCCCCTGCTCTGGGGCTTTGTCTCCAGCGCCCAGCTGAGCACATCTCTGGGGTGCTGGAGCCTCTCCAGTGCAGCAAGCACAGTCCTTGCCCTCAATAGTCTGAGGACAGAACAGTGAGAGAGAACTGGGCCAGCAAACCTCACTCCCAGATCAGGCACAGTCCCAGGGAGGAGCTGCAGTTTTAGGGTTAAGCTCAATCTGTGATCTGCAATCCCATTTGGAAGAGACAAGGAGGCTGCAGCTGACCTTGCTGCAGCTCTGGGACACTCTTGGCAGACACACAGACTGAGCCTCCCAGTCCCTGCTGTTCCAAGCACTTCAGGTGCTCACACTTCCCTTAAAAGGGTTTTTTAAAAATCCCAAAATTTCAGAAGGAAAACAAGAGATGGAGCAGCTGGATCACACTTGAATAGTGTCCTGCAGGGTCCTTTCGCCGTGGGTACGTTCTGTGTCTCTGTGGATTCACCTGTGCCCAGCCTGCAGAGTTCTGACCCCACTCAGGCCTCAGAAGCTGCATGGAGCATCCCCTGAGGATGCCCTGCCACCTTCTGTGCCTGTGAATTAACCATGTTTTGGGAGTCTGCAGTGAGAGAATTGGCCTGAGGATTCCTCGCTGCTATTCCTGGCTGTGGGGGCCGCAGTTGGATCCTGTGGATAGCTGGCACAGATAATTAGAACAGCTTTTAGTGTGGCTTGTCCTTGGAGGCAGCAGCTCGAGATGGAAAATCCTCCAGCACTGGAGGCAGGGCTGGGATGATGAAATCCTGACATGTGCTGAGGGCACTGCAGGGGGACCTGGGGTCAGTTCGGGGTGGTTTGGGTTACTCAGCACTTTGTGTTTCCAGGAGTTCTGGGAAGCTCTTTGGGTTGCTCAGCACTTGGTGTTTGCAGGAGTCCTGGGAAGCTGGTGCAGCTCCAGAGCTGAGCTTTGTGTTTGTCCTGTTGGAGGTGGGACTTGTCCCCCATTAAACATGAGGATGGGCAGGATTTCCCCTCAAATCCATGCCCTGAGTTCATACAAGAGCTGTGCACAGCACAGGCACCTCAGGAGCAATGGGAGAACCGACTGGTATGTGCTGCTGGACAGCCAAGTTGGAATTTTTTGGAGTTGGAGGGATGAGCTGCCAGCCAGGCTTTCCTGATTTAACATTTGAACAGAGCACCTGGAGTGGGGGAAGGCCTGGAACATCCCAGCTGCTCTGGGAGCAGCAGGGATTTGGTGGTTTGCTCGTGTTTCACATGGAGTTGGTGCTGGCAGGGCTGGAATTCTGCTCAGGTGAAGCAGGGGGCAAAACAGATCCCAGGTGTCCAACAGAGAGCTGGGTCAGAGGATGCTCTTGCCATTCCCAACTCTTAATGCCAGGGAGGAATTAGGGAATGGCAGGGAAGGGAAGAAGGCTTCCAGCTTACACTTTATTCTTCCCAGGTGCTGAGTTTTGTGCAGGAAAAGCTGCATCTGATGCATTCAGGGCATGCCAACACCTCCCAATAAACTGCTGCATCTTCCTCATCCCCCCTATAAAAAACTGCAAGTTAAGCAGCGAGTGAGCTCCCCTCAGAGCAGCCTGCAGCCAGCAGTAATATTTATTTTCTCTATTTGTTTTAAGCCTGGGAAGGCTGTGGTTTCCTGCACACTGTCCTGATGGAGCCCTGCCCAGCGAGCGTGCAGTGCCCCCAGCCCTAATGTGCCATTAATGATAGGTTAATGTACAGTATAATGTTTTTTGGACTATGGGTTCATTACACTTCTGAGTGCAAGGTCCTTCTGCAGAGCGCCCAAGGTCCCATTGCATTATATCATGCAATAAAAATACCCTTTTCATATCACACACTAATAAACTGTATTTGAAATGCTGTCTGAGGGCACGGCCATTGTCTTCATAGGCTGTGGCTGCAACAGTTGGGATCTTTTTTATTGTGGTTTTTTTGTGGTCTTGAGTTCAGAATTTTTTTAATGGAAGGCATGGTTTGTCTGTGCTTCTTGGTGATAAATGGAGTTCAGGCTGGGAGGGTTCCTGGAAAAAGGAATGTTAAAGGGGTGGCACCACTGCAACCAGTGCAGTGCCACTCATTTCCCAACCTTCCTTGCATAAGCATGAGGAATTTTATTATCATTTTTAATTGGCTGCCCTCCCCAGTCAGCCTCTCACTGTGCCGGGGGGGAGAAATATAAGGAGGTGCTGGAGTGGGTTAGATGTCATGTTCTCCCACCATTTGGGATTCAGGTTCCTGCCGTGTGCTGTGCCCCAGGGAGCACCACCCTGGGGAGGAAAATCTCTCATTTTTGGTGATTTCCAGGGAAATCTGTGTCTGACTGGCATTTCACACTGGGAATGTGCTTTGTCACCATTGCAGGCTGGTAGCTGCCTGTTCCATGGACCTTTAGAGCAGTCTGACATAAACACTGACTCCTTTTGTGCCTGAAATCCCAGGCATTGCATGAGGGGCATTGGTCTGAGCCTCCCTATTGCTCTCCAAACACGAACATTTTATGGCCAAAGGTTCCTGTTTGTGGGAGAGGCTCTCCTGAAGCTCTCCTCTTCCCTGGATTTGTGTGTGAGGGGCAGTGGAAGTTGTTCCCTGTGCTTTAGGCTGAAGAGCTGAAGGGATTTGGGGCTGGGGGTGATGATTTTGTATCCCAGAGGGAATTTCATCCACCTGGAGCAGAGCTGCACTCTCCAGGTGGGCACTTGGAGCTGGAAGAGGCCCATGGACCTGCAGCCCTGCCCAGGATGCAGTGTGGCACTAAGCTCAGGGTGGGTTATTATCAGAAACAAAGATTTTTTGTAGGTCAGAGGACACAGCCATGGAAGCAAATTGCTGAATTTTAGGGGTAGATAAAATGATGGAACTTTTACCCTTGAATAATGGGGATTTAATTGACTGGGCTAAATGATTGATGGTTGGTGAGCACTGAGTTGGAATTACCAGGGCTCTGTGTTCAGGGGGGCACTGCCCTTTTAATTTCCTGTCAGGTATTTAAATCCTTCACCTCCCCCTCTGCCAGGAGCTGCCCTGTGAAAGAGTTAAACCTGTCTGGTGGGACACTGCACCTCGAGAAATGTACCCTTTATCAAGAGAACCAGAAGAGACAAGTTCATTTAAAAAGCCTGGTTTGTCATTGTTTATCTCATTTTCAGGGTTGACACACAAAATTAGGCTGCCTGACACTCACTGGGGGACAGCCCTGGCCCTGTCCTGCCTGACCTTTCAGCTCCAGGCTCTGCAGCAGCCACTTCCCATTCCCTGCAGGATTCCCAGTGCATCCCACTGAGCCAGGGCACAGCACACCAGTACCAGGCCAGTAAGAAAAACCACTTTGGTGCTGGATTTTCTACCTCTCTCCTGCTGGCTGTGCTGAGTTCCAGGTATTTTTAAGGCTGAATATTTAAAAACCTGACAGCTGAGGTTTCAGAGCTGAAATTTCATTTGGAGCAGCCTAAATGCAGGGATACCCTTGGGGGTGAGGGGGCTTTGGCTGCAGGGTCTCTCCATCCTAAAGGGGAAGGGACTGGCTGGAATGTTTGGGTTTGATTGCCCCAGAGCATCTGCTCTGCCCTGCCTGTGCCTCCTGACTGTTCTCTGCTGCTTCTCTCTCGTGTCCTTGGCTGTTCTGCTGAAGAGGTGAAACAGCTGCTTCTAGGCTGTGTTGGAGATAAAAGCATTTCTCTTATTCCTGCGCTTTTCCACCCAAAACCACCCCCGTGCTGGGCAGAACACCTCATCCTGTCACTCCCTGCCTTGTCCAGGGTCCCTCTCCAGCTCTCCTGGATCCCCTTTAGGCTCTGGAAGGTCAGTGCACGTGAAGGATGCACGGGGGTTGTTAAAGAGAGGAATTTTAGGACATCACACACATTTACAAGCAGAGGAGCAGATTAACAGGGTTTTTTTGGGATATCATTTCACCCAAACACCATTCAGCAACTGCTCAGCTGTCCTGGAAAGGGGCTGGCTCAGAACACAACGAGCAAATGGAATAACAAAAACAAAAAGAGCATTTCCGAGGGCTGGGGGCTGCCTCCCCTGCTCAGAACAGGCTGTGTGGGCACCACGGATGTGCAGGGAAATCCACTGCTCTGAGGCAGTGCTTCACGGCCCTGCTGTGGCTGTAAGCACGGGCTGCTGCGGTGGGGTTTGTGCTGCAGGAGGGCTGTGTGTCTGTCCTGGCTGACCCTGGCTGTCCCCTTGCAGGGCCACCCCTTCGTGGTGCAGTACAACGACGGCAATGCCGAGGTGGTGTCCATGTGGGTGTGCAGGATGCTGGAGGAGCGGCGAGCCCAGGGACCCCAGTGAGCCCTGCAGCACCCCGGGAGCTCTCCCCACACCAGGATCTGCACCTTTGGACTCTCGGTTTATCCAGATCCAGGATTTTACTCCAGCTGTTTCCTAGAAGCATCAACAATCAGGGTGTTTGTTGGCTGCCTTTTCCTCACCGCCACATTAAGGAATTTTCTTAATTGTTTCTTTTGTTGCTGAGCAATTTCCAGGTTTATTTTCAGTTATACTGTACACAGCCTTAAAGCAAGTATTTTATATCTCTATTTTTGGGTTACTGAATGTTCTGTTTCCTGACTCCAGAGTATTTTTTAACTGTTGCTCCTATCCAAGTGTCCAGAGGATTTCCTGACAAGTTGGTGGCTGTCTCTGAGTGCAGGCAGCCACTCAATACTGGGTTTAAATGTAAAACAAAAGCAAACAGACAAAAAAAGAGAAATATCTGAGCTTGCCCACCCTGTGAGGAGGTGAGGGGTGCCAGGAGGGTCAGCATCACACCAGTGAGTGACTGGGAATGCCCTCTCTGCTCCCAGTGCCAGCTGCTGGGGCATGAGGAGCACCCATGGTCAGGCTCTGCGGGCTGATCCCTGAACCAGAGAGGGTTTGCTGAGGTGGAAAAGGGGAGGGGAAAGAGGACAGGCCTCTGCTCTGGAGCCGGGCTGGGAGAGCTGGGAATGTTCCTCTGGAGAAGGGAAGGATCCAGGAGACTGGGGACAAGGGATGGAGGGACAGGACACAGGGAATGGCTCCCACTGCCAGAGGGCAGGGCTGGATGGGATATTGGGAATAATCCTTCCCCGGGAGGCTGGGGAGGCCCTGGCACAGCTGTGGGTTCAGGCAGGTCAAGCACAGGCTCCAGGTTTGGTGTTCCAGGAGAAAGGAATGGCTGCAATGTCTCTGCTGGGTGTTCCTGCCTCCTGCAATTCCTGGGGACGCTTCCACAACAGACCAACACGGGTTGAATCATTCCTTGTGTAAAAATGCTTAATAAAAGGAAAAAAAAATAAACCATGGATGTGAGAGGCAGGTTTGGGGTGAGTGAGTTGGGTGGGAGGAGGTTGGGGTTTGTTTGCTTGTCTTTGCATTAGAAATAAACTTTTGCTAAAAAATAAAAAAAGACTCAGGTGGTTTATTTTCTACCAGCAGCTTCAACCCCCCCCCCACAATTCAGCGAATTATTCCTCCCGAACCACTGCAAATCCTAAATGTTATTCTGGAAGCAGCCTGGAAAAGACTTGCTTTCCTTCCTTGGAGGGATCGTTTGTCTTGTTTTGAAGTGTAGAGGTTGCAGGCATGAACTTACAGACTAAAGTTTGTCTTAATTGCTCTGATGTCACAACCTCGCTGGCAGATAACAGGCAATGAATGAGGCAGCAGCCCCCGTTCCTCCAGGTCCTTTTGCTAAAGTGAGACAAATTCCCTCCCTGTGAGCCAGGCAGGGCATGGCAGCGCTGCCATTTATTTATCCCTAACAGTTCCAGCAGCTTTCCCTCCATAAAAGGGCTCTTTCTCCCTCTCTCTCAGATTTGGTTTAAAACTCAGCAATCCCGGGGCTTTTCCTGCTGCTTTTCCTGCCAGGGAGGTTGGGAGGGGAGGACTCACCCTGAAAATCCGTGTAGGATGGAGCTGGGAAAAACCTCCTGGTTAAAGCAGGGACAGAATTATAATTCACGTGGTTCATCAGTGGGATGAGTCCAGGGGAATTTGGAGCTCCATCCCTTTCCTCTCCCAAATCCTGGGATTCGGTGCAGCCAGGGATCTGCTCATCTGCCCCTTCCCAGCAGAATTTGGGGCAATAGGGCTGTGATCCATTTGATCCCTGGATACCCGACAGAGCACAGGAGGGAAGTTTGGGATTGAGCAGCTCGTCTCAGCCTTGCTGGCATTCCCAGCTGAGACCTTCCCAAAGCTCCCCCTCCTGCCTGGATAGGGGGTCTGGGGGTGGTTTGTCCCCACATGGACCCCAATTCCTGCACCACCCATCAGCACAGAATATGTCCCATCTGTGCCAAAACTTCCAGTATTTTCCACATTTCCCTTTCCCACTGCCCGGCAAAGCTCCCGTGAGAAGAGCCCGTGGAAGTTGGCCCTTAAATCAGCACAGAATTAGGAAATATTTTGTTTCTCGTATCCCGTGGCCAAATCCAGCCCGCTGTCAGCATTCCCAAGGCAAAGCGCCCGTCTTTGTTTCCCGGAGAACAGCCTGAACAGCCGGGAGGGGAGGCGGGGCTGCCGGGGTCCTTCACCTGTCGCTGTCCCTCGGCCCCACGCCGGCAGTGTGCTGGCGTTAGTACCTGAGCCATGGCCGGGAGCAGCTCTCGGGAGCCCCATCTGATTCCCTGGGTACCCGAGAGGAAAACCCAACGGGAGGGTTGGAGCTGGGGGTGGGTGGGTGCTTTCCTGCCTCCCGGTCCTGCAGGGAAAGTTCACCTGGAGGCATCCATGGGAAAGGGATGGACCGCGGGAGTGTGCGGGCAAAACCTGGGAATGTGGGGCTTTGTTGGGGAAAAAAAACTCCTGCAGGGACACAAATCCACTGGTGGAGAGCGAGAGCTGCGGGAGAAGCGGCTCGGCGGTGACAGAGGGGGCGAGGAGGGGCGATGCCACCGCAGCGGCGGGGCAGGGGCAGGAGGGCAGAGCAGGGACTGTCCCCGGTCGCGGCTCCGCTCTGCGGGGGCTGCTCCGGGGGCAGGGCACACACACAGAGCCCCTTCGGGCAGGGAACAGGATAGACAGATCCCGTCTCCAGGCTGTTCCAGGGGTCCCCGGGCTGCTCAGCTTCTCGGACACATCTCCGTGCTCTTCATCTCGCTCCCGTTGGGATGCGACAAACACAGAGAGAAACGCGGGGACAGCCCCGGGGAGCCGTCCTTGCCCAGCTGCCACGGGCCGGCCCATCAGGGCACAAACACAACCCAGGTGCCCGGAGTTACCCGAGAGCCTCAGAGGATCCAGCTGTGCCCCTCTGCCCCCAGGGCAGGGTATTTATGGTGCCTCTGCCCGGGGAGCCAGGTAAGGAGCATCCAGAGCCCCAAATGCTGCAGCTGGGTGGGAGCGATGTCCCCGCGGGCACAGCCAGGCCTGGGGGGCACCGGGGCTCTCCAGGGGAGGAGCTGGAGCCCACTGAAGGATGGTGAGGTCCTGAGCTGTAGCCGGGGTTTTAGGGTAACTCATCTTCAGCATTCCCGGGGGGTTTCACAGGCACCAGAATTTGGGGGGTGTCCTCTAAACTTTCTGGCCTTCTCCTGCTCCCCCAGCTCACCAGCCTGGACTGGGAAAACCTAACGGGGAAAAAAAAATTAAAAATCTCCTATTGCAGTATTTGGTCACACCGAATAAAAAAAAAAGGTTGTGCAAGCTGCTCTAGAGGAAGGTGTCCCTGCCCATGGAGGTGGGGTTGGAACGAGAGGAGCTTTAAGGTCTCTCCTAACTCAAAGCAGCCACAGCGAGCCTGTGATCCTGCGCCTTTCCCGTCGGGAAGCTGCAGGCGGAGCTGCAGGAGCCGCGTTACCTTCGGCAGAGGCTCTGTCCATGAAGCACCGTGCGCGCACAGGACAGGATTTATGGATTGAGCCTTCCCGGCTGCGGCGGCTCCGGCGCCGGGCCCGCGGCGCAAGTTCAAGGTTTGTCAGAGCCGGAGAGCCCGGGAGGTGTTTAATGGCAAATGGATGTCTGGGGCTTTTATGGGCAGCAGCAGGAGGAGGAAAACTTCCCCGCGGCCGAGCAGAGCGGCCAGGCCCGCGCAGGTGAGTGCGGCTCCATCCCGCAGCGGGCACGGCACGGCACGGACTGAAGCGCTGCCCTGGCCTCGTCCCGCTCCATCCCTGCCCAGTGCTCCGTTCCACCGATCGATAAATTCGTGCCTATCGATCCCGCGCTCTCCGCAGCCGCTCCGGCCCAGGAAAACCGGGGAGGTTCAGAGGCGCAGGGAGGGTTTGGGGGACCACAGAGGTGAGGGGCGGGGGACAAGGGGACAGCAGCTGCGGGTTGGGCCTGGGGCGCACTGGGGAGAGCCGCGGGTGTGTTGTGGGGATGG
>NW_005054366.1:2679026-2679296 GCF_000277835.1 Geospiza fortis
CCCGCAAACGTCCCGGCTCCCGCGTGCGGCGATCGTTGAGCGTTAATTAGAAATTCATTACAATTAAAAGCCGCGCGCACACGCCTTAATTACATCTGATTTTTAATTCCGAATCCGTGTTTACACAGTAAGCGAGACGTACCTCCTGATTATCCCCAATACTCTTTATACTGTACTAATTATGTAAATTAAACCTAATTAATTAACAAAAACTGCAGTCAATTCAACTGTTAAAAGATACGGCAGTCGCGAGGAGCGGGGAGCGCGGCC
>NW_005054366.1:2681831-2682033 GCF_000277835.1 Geospiza fortis
CCTTTCCCCGATTTCGTTTTGCAGGGGCGTTTTGGGGGGGAATGGAGGCGATCGCCAGTCAGATGGGAAATGGGAGAGATGCAAGCTCCTCCCCAAATTCAAAGCAAGAGCTGCAGCCGTACCAGGGCTCCAATACCCTCAAGCCCAACCAAGTGGGTGAGACCTCCCTGTACGGCGTGCCCATCGCGTCCCTGGCCATCCA
>NW_005054366.1:2682191-2682543 GCF_000277835.1 Geospiza fortis
CTGCGGCATGATCACCAAGCGGGAGGCGGAGCGGCTCTGCAAGTCCTTCCTGGGCGAGCACAAGCCGCCCAAGCTGCCCGAGAACTTCGCCTTCGACGTGGTGCACGAGTGCGCCTGGGGCTCCCGGGGCAGCTTCATCCCGGCGCGCTACAACAGCTCCCGCGCCAAGTGCATCAAGTGCAGCTACTGCAGCATGTACTTCTCGCCCAACAAGTTCATCTTCCACTCCCACCGCACCCCCGACGCCAAGTACACCCAGCCCGACGCCGCCAACTTCAACTCCTGGCGCCGCCACCTGAAGCTGACCGACAAGAGCCCCCAGGATGAGCTGGTCTTCGCCTGGGAGGATGTC
>NW_005054366.1:2684306-2685298 GCF_000277835.1 Geospiza fortis
GGGATGGGCCGGCGGGGCCAAGCTCCTGCCCGCAAGCTACTTTCCAACGGCAAAGCGATTAGGATGTCCGCTAAGAAGGTTTTAACGAGGGCTTTGTCCGTAATTATGTAATTAAGGATATATCAGGACCATACTTTCATTGCTTACGGTTGAAAATCGGTTTATTAACTTTAAGAGCAAGATAAAGAAGACAATCACTCCGCGGCGGAGGATTTAGAGAGCAGAAAATCCTATCAGGACCAAAGGAATGTCTCTCATCCCAGCCCTGTAAATACCGACAGAGGTAAGCACCGCTCCGCGGGGCGATGCGCGGCCCTTCCGCGGGGCCCCCCCGGCGGGGCTGACGCCGCTCTGGCCCCCGCAGGCGAGGAAGGGCTCGCCATGGATGTCACCGGGACGCAGCTGGTGGAGAAGGACATCGAGAACTTGGCCCGAGGTGAGGAGCGGGGCTCGGGGTGCGGGCCGGGGGTCGCGGCGCCCCCCGGCCTCTCCCCGCGGCTCGAGGTATTTGTGTTTTGTGCAGGAGTGATTAACTCCTGTGATTAATGTAACGTAATGCGATTAGCGCCGCGCTGAGCCGCCTCCAGATGGAAAAGTGCGGGCTCCCCTCAACCCCGCCGTGTATTTTTAAACAGATGAGTTACAAAAACTGGTCCTGGAGCAAATGGAGCTGAGGAAAAAGCTGGAGAGGGACTTCCAGAGCCTGAAAGGTACCGGTGCCCCATCCCCTGCCCACGGCCCGCCCCGGCCGGGCAGGGGGGCGCGGTGCTGACCCCCGGCCCCACAGATAACTTCCAGGACCAGATGAAGCGGGAGCTGGCGTACCGGGAGGAGATGGTGCAGCAGCTGCAGATCGTGCGAGGTAAGGCCGAGCCCGTTAGTACTTTTATTTTTGTTTGATTTATTTTATTTCCCTTTTAAAAAATTAATTTCACTTTATTTATTTCTGCTTTTTTGTTTGTTTGGGTGAGGGGTTTTCAGTTTATTTTGGG
>NW_005054366.1:2686807-2688654 GCF_000277835.1 Geospiza fortis
TCGCCCACCCAGCCCTGAGCGGGAGGAGGAGGAGGCGCTCCCCGCCAGCGCAGGTGGGCACGGTCGGGCGGGATGAAGGCTAAAAACCCCTGGGGCGGAACGCCCGATGAGGTTTTTGGGGCTTTGTCTGTCTGGCTCTCAGAGAACGTTCTCAAGGCTTCTCTGCCCCATCCCTGGAGTGCCCAGGGCCAGGTTGGAGCAGCCTGGGATAGCGGGAGGGTCCCTGCTCACGGCAGGGGCGGGAACGGGATGAGCTTTAAGGTCTCTTCCCAGCCATTCTGGGGTTCTGGGAATCTTGGATTCTTCCTTTGCTCACAGCCACCGCGCACAGGACATCCCGAGTGTGACCCTGAGCAGAGCAGCGGGGCTGGTGGCACCCCCAGGCAGGTGAGCGCAGGGGGGATCACCGGGCAGGACACGGAGGGGACGTGTGACCCAGGGAGGTGAGTTAAGGGTCTGAGTGGAGCTGAGAGGCCCTCACTGAGGGAATGAAACATTTGGATATTTTGGAGTCTTTAGAGGGGCAGCAGAACCTTTCCCTCTGCATTTTGTGCCTCTCTGGGTCGTTGGTGCCACCTCACAGAAGTGGCACTGGGTGGCCCCACAGAGGAGGTGCCCTGGGTGTCTCTCCAGCCCATAATTTCATCCAGGCCCCGCTGTGCCCACCTGCCCCAGCGGTGCCTCCCAACACAGGCACAGAAATGAGCCATTAGGTTGTATTAATATTGCCCCACTACTTAGTGCTCATTAAAATGTGCTTTGCAGAATTTAATATGCGGCTTGAAATGACACAACGTATTAAGTGCTTAATATACTAGAAATTATGAAACTATTACAGTCTAAGTAATATGAAATAATTAGAGTGAATTAAACTTCACTGGCAGAATGAGGGAAAGGCTTCAAATTTTTTATAGTTGGTGGTTTTTTTCTTTTTGTTGTTGTTGTTTAGTCTCAAAATAGTTGAATGCGATAATAGCCCCTGAAAATAAACAGCCAGAGTCAGGATTTTTAAATAATTGAAGCAGGAAGGAGCCTGGAGTGCCTGTGTGTGAGGAATGCGGGAAGCAGAAGGTTCTGCCGGCCGCAGCGGATGGAGCTGCTCTTTCGGGCGGGTGGCGGAGCAGCCCCGGGAGCGGCTCAGCCTGGCCCGGCCCCGGCCCCATCTGCCGCTCCCCGCTCCCTGCCGGGGCTCTCGGGGACAGAGCGGCTCCTGCTCCGCACGGCCCGAGCTGGGCAGCTCCCACCTCGGGGGTGCAGACACCGGAGACCCCCGGGAAAACCCCGGCAGGGATTTCCCCCTTTTGGGAAGCGCTCGGAGCCACCGTGCGGGTGCTGGGGTTGAATTCCAGGGGCTTTTCCTGGTGGGAGGGGATTCCCGGGGCCGGGGATGCCCTCAGGAGGGTTTCCAGCAGCGATGCCAAGTGCCAGCTTTGGGTAGGGGTCAGGATTGGATGGGAATGTGCCGCTAGGCACAGAGCGTGTCCCAAACCTCTGCTGCTCCCCGTGTGGATGAGTTTTAGATGGGATTTTGGGATGGAATTCCCTGTGAGGGTGGGGAGGGCTGGGCTGGAATTCCCAGAGCAGCCCTGGATCCCTGGCAGTGCCCACGGCCACCTGGAGCACCCTGGGATGGTGGCAGGTGTCCCTGCCCGTGGCACGGGTGGCACTGGATGGGCTCTACGCTCCTTCCCACCCCAATCCCTGATTCCAGGAAGGCGCCAGGAGGTGGCGGCTCAGCCCAGCGCTCCCCTCCGGAGCTGGGATCGAGCGGAGCTTTTGCGCTCGGGCCCCGGGGAGTGCCCGGGCTGCCCCTGGGCAGGCACAGGCTGGGGCCCGCCCCGGGAGGG